>NC_081408.1:71134545-71734545 GCF_030272615.1 Cryptomeria japonica | reverse complement strand
CTAGCTCTTCCAGTTTGCTTGAAATGGCCTTTTTTTTAACACTTAACTTGTTGATTTCGTGAAAGACCCATCTAACCAACCAAAAATAGTCCACTGCCCCATTCCTAGCAATGGATAGAATATCAGTGGGAAATTCCCTTTCCTCTTTAAAGTAATGGTCATCCTAATTGAGGTTCCCTAGGAATCTAGAGCGGTTCTCCCTATCAATAGCAGGGTGTGAAGAAAAGGAACCCTTGGCATCACCCATAGCAGTCATGTTCTTATTAGGGGATCTTCAGAATATGACACCAACTGCTTCTGAGACATCTCTTTCTTCATGTCCTTCTCCAAATTGGAAGTCTCCTTATGAGTATCATTGTGGGTATCATCAGAAACCAAAATTTTATTTGCTAATTTGCCCTATCTATTTTTTTTGGGAACTTTTTTGGAGGAGGCCTCCCCTTCTTCCCAATTTGAAACCGAATCCTCATTGTTCCCAGTATAATAACCCTCATAAATAAAACACCATTTCCTAAATAAAGCACATAAAGAAAAAGAAAAAAACCTAAACCTAAAAAATATTAAATAAATGAATAATAAATAAACAATAGTATTAACAAATATTAAATCACCAATCACAGCTCTTCTATAAAAAGTTAACTTGTCAAAAATCAATAAAAGAATAAATTAAAAATTAAAATATAATTATCCACAAAATAAAACAACTAGTCTCCCCCTAGATTGAACGAACAAAACAAATAGAAAGGGAAACAAACTCTTACCTTATGGCGGAAATGGTTGAGGATGAAATGGTAGCCATACACCCCCGTAAATCTGTCGTCCAAAGTAATATACTCCATGATAAATTGAAGCACCTCCCTCCAAAGGGTCCTAATAGTACCCGCTTAACAAATATTTATGGTTACTAATATGTGTTTGGTCCATCTAAATAAAAATATGATATTTTACTAACAAGAAATGATATATCTTTTTTCAATTACTAGGCATTTATATATATATGTTTTTTTACATAAAAGGCATATGTCGTAGACTTTATATTAATAGAAAAAGATATTTACAAGATACCAGAATTACAGTACTAGATAGAGCATTTCAAATTTGCAACATTTTGCAAAATTGATACAAAAATTTGCAACATTTTACAAATTTGATACAAAAAATTTGCAACATTTTGCAAATTGATTTTGATGAAAAATAGTTGTAGTAGTCTGCAAATTTTAAAAGATTACCTCGAACCAAAGAATAGTAGATCTATATATATATAGACGTATATCAAAAATGGTAAAATTTAAGATTTTAGAACAAATTGCTGATGTATATTCAGTATGTACATCACAGATTATAAACTATTACAATTACTTGTAAGAAACCACATAACCAGTCCTCTATCCTTAAAGTTGTCTTTTGGAGGATGACGCTTCACCTTGTGGGATATCCATTTAGGTGCATTAAGATACAAATCGTTGATAACTAGGTTTAAGTTTGTGGAATAGGTGCTGCCATTGGTGAAAGTTGAGGAATTATCGCATGTGTGCCATATGTAGGTGCATAAACAGTAAGAGGACGAGGGTTGGAAGGAAAGTTGTTCCTCTGTAAGAAAGAGAAGCCAAAGAGTTGTACTTCATCTTCTTGTTATTTTTTTAATTTTTTTTTCAGTCTTTAGTTTGGCTCTTAGCCAAGCTCTCAGATGGATTCATGTAATTTTTAAACAGTTTTGATCAATAAAAGTAGGATAAATAATTTCTAGACAAGTTTCTAGAATAACTATAAATCAAAATAAATGTCAAAAATGAATATTAGTTTGATAAAAATAAGATAAATATTTAATATTTTTAAGTGTAGCGTAAGAGGTAAAATTGTTAATCAATTCTTTGACTATTGAAATGGATGACGTTTATCTAAACTGTGAGTAAACAATAGAACCACTTATTTTCTTTAAGAAATTATTAAATTTTAGATATGTTTCTAAAATAATTTAAAATCAAAATAAATATAAAAAATGAATTTAAAATCAAAATCATAAAAATAAACAAGTATAAAACATGTCATACCATATCTTTCATTAAATTTTTTATCAATATTAAAAAAAATAAAAAATTATAGACCCCATTACTCCTAATTCCTAATAACTTTCTACAATTTATGATATATATTATTAACTATACAATTTCTTAAATCTTTTAATATTAATCAAGATATTGTATTAGACATAATTAAAAAAAAAAACAACCACTCAAAAGATATATTGATCACTACTGACGTAATCGAAACCAAAAGATGTATGGAGCATAGCAATAGTGATATGCGATCAATACACTCTGTTAAATCCTCAATTAATAATCAGACCTAAACCTAAAGGAAAAACCAATAGTGATCAATATATCTTTTGAGTGGTTGTTTTTTTTTTAAAATTATGTCTAAATCATACATAATCATAAATTGCCCATGAAGATGATAGCAACTGATGATGACTAAATTCAAGACCTGAGCTGGACTTGTTGAAAGAAAAATCAATTCTTAGATAGTATAAATTTTTTTCAATTTATAATTAAATTATTTTGAGTGATGTTGGGGAGAAATCTTATGATCAAGATTCTTTTTATTTAATATGGTCACGGATTTTTTTTGTTTTGTTTCTAGGTTCAGTTTTGTTGGTTTTTGAATTTTCTATTAAGTCTAGAACTTTATGTTGAATTTGTCGGTGCCTTTTTATTGCCTTCTTTTAGTAAAGTTAAATAGAATCTACTCATTAAAAATATCATATTAAACTTAAACAAAAGTAAATTTTAAAAGAAAAATTATGACATGTTTTATGTTTAGGTTCAGTTTTGTTGGTTTTTGAATTTTCTTTTAAGTCTAGAACTTTATGTTGAATTTGTCGGTGCCTTTTTATTATATTTTTGTAAAGTTAAATAGAATCTACTCATTAAAAATATGATATTAAACTTAAACAAAAATAAATTTTAAAAGAAAAATTATGACACGTTTTATGTTTTAATATAGTAAATTGTCAAAGTGTGCTATTTCTGTTCTTGATTGTTAGTTCTCACGTTCATCGATCGCCTGACTTCATTATTGCACGTCATGATTGTGAGTTGGTGGATCCTCCGGCTTTTTGACACGAATTCAAATTTATTGCTAATTACGGAGCCTTGTGTGGCGAAGTCTTTATTAACATACAGTATCCTTTATTCTCTCTACTGCCAGTTTGTTCAAGTTTTGTGTGAATGATTCGTGGCGCTTCCATTCGTTATCCAGGCTTTATCTTTCTGTTGTTATCTGCTCTGCGCCAGTAGTCTGAGATGGATTATAAGCCTCACAATAATCGCATTTTAGTATCTATTCAGGGATGGGAATTTCCCATTTCTGGCTCTTTTGATGCAGACAATTTGAAGTCAGTTTTTCATTGGGAGTGTCTGCGGGTGCTCAGTGCAATCGTCACCATTGTTGGGGAGGACCTGCTTTATCCACGGGCGCTGCGTATTCTCTATCCTTCTCAAGTGTTGTCTTCTTTTCTCTCAAATAGTTTCGATATGCTTCAAAATTATGGGATTCTTTTACAATTTGTCCTGCATTTTGTGAGGACGGATTTAATTCCTTGAGGGGAATTAGAGAGAGCAATTAGAAATTATGACCTTTTTTCGAGAAGGGGTTGGGTTGGGGGAATTTTTCCCAGGAAACATCTCAAGCTGCGTCCTGAATATGTTAAAATGTTTGAGGCCATTAAATTGGGTTTGGAGAGAAATAACTGCAAAATCTTTGATAAAGAGCTCATGGCTTTCATGGAGTATGTTTCTCCTTCTGAAGCGTCTCGGTTCTCAAACCTACTTCATGCTCTCAGACTTGTAAATTACAAAGTTTATGTGCATAATTACTTGTTAAGAGTGTTGGGGAGCCTTCCATGAAGAGATTCAAGGCAATTTTTTCTCTATGCACTTCTCGGGAGGATGAATCCAAATTTCTTCAAGATGGGTTGAAGTTAAATCTTGCTAGGGGGTATACCCTTCTTCATCATTCTCTTGGAGATGACTCGCTTCCTTTGGTTGAATCAGGTATGCCCGGTCATAAGCATTCTAAGGGAGTGACTCGTTCTAAGAATAAGAATGTGTTTGTTGGTTTTCAGTTCACCGAGAATGTTTCCTCGGTGCAGGGCTTGGATAAGGAGGAAATAAGTTTATTTGCTTGTTCTTTGATAATATATTTAATCCCTATCTAATCTACACCATCTCAAATGTGCATTCAACTTGGATCTTTGATTAGGTAATATTTGTAGTTGCGATTCATCATTACAACCATGACCTTGGTCATTGCAAGCTTTAAAATTTAAATTGTATGTTTAGTCAATTGAACCCATCTCATAATTCATTCAAAATTTAGGTTTTAATAAATCATCACAATTTATTGGTATGCCCAAAACAGTCTAATTTAAGCTACTCAAAACATAACTAAAACTATGAATAGCAATAAACCTACTATCCATAATAATAATCTGGCATGCAGCCCTTAAGAAGGTCTTAAGAACAGTGCAATATATCTTATCCAAGTTATAAAACATTAACAAAATAAAAACTAAGGCACCATTTCCTTAAAAATCTAAGAAGAAAAAAGGAAATTGAACCTTGAAAACCCTAGTTTTTTTTAGCACCTATAAGTTCTTCTTCTATTCTCCTTGTTTAGGATTGTAGCCTTGAGTGTCTACTTGATTCTTCTCAGTCTTCTCTATAATATTCTTTTGTTTCTTCTTATTTTTTCTTGTCTCAACACCATTCCCATCATAGCCTAATGCATTATGCCATCAATAAATATAGTTAGGCTCTTGATAGCATGTTCCTTCTTCTTCCCCACTTTGAGCTCCTTATTTCTTGCTTCCAATTCTTTTATTCCCGCCTATATATCAGCCCCTTGAGTTTTAAGGCTAGTTATCATTCTTTTATCTTTTATTAAATGATTAGTAGAGTGCTATAAGTTTTTGCAAGGGGTTGGCTCCTCCTGAACACCTAAAGTATCAGTGTCTTGCAACTCTTAGTCTTCCTTTTCTTATTCCTCATCTTCAAGCACAACAATGTCCTCACTAAAATTCTCCAAATCATCTTCTTGTTCATTGTGTTCTACAAATTAAGACTCATCACTATTGATATTCATTCCAAGAATGAATTCCTCCTTAGAAGGGATTTCAATTTCTTTTTCTTCTTAGGGCGGCTCTTTGGATTTGGAATCCTTCTCAAGGAGTCTTGAAGACCAATGAA
Organism: Cryptomeria japonica; assembly: GCF_030272615.1. Lineage (NCBI taxonomy): Eukaryota > Viridiplantae > Streptophyta > Pinopsida > Cupressales > Cupressaceae > Cryptomeria > Cryptomeria japonica. The sequence continues at coordinate 71,729,299 of NC_081408.1, read as the reverse complement.
CAATAGGGCTTGTATGTTTTTTTGTCAGCCCTTGTTTTGAAGTCTCCTAGTCTTTACTATCCAAGAAATACTCATCAAGGTCATAATTTTTTTTATTTTGGTAGACTTAGAATCCAACCTCCTAGCTTTGAATGCCCTAATTTTTGAACTAGATGACTTATTCTTTTCAGTGGTGGGTTTGAGAAATTCATCTTGTTACAAGTGTCATTGTCGTTGCACCAAAAGATCTACCTATTAACGCCCGATACAACCACTAGACTTATAAAATCTAGAGGAAGCAGTTAAGCCATGTCACAAACTCGAGTGTTGCATTGTCCAACACAAAGAGACCAAGGGCGCACACCTTGCAACAATCCCCCCAGTGCAATTGAGGGGTTTGAATCTCTAACCAAGCTCTGATACCACTGGTTACAAGTGCGGTTGTTGTTGCACCAAAAGATCGACCTGCTAATGTTTGATACATCCACTAGACTTTTAGAATCCACACGAGGCGGTTAAGCCATGTCACAAACCTAAGCATTGCACTGCACAACACAAGGAGACCAAGGGTGCACACCTTGCCACACATCTTCCTCAACATCCTCACTAGCTTTTTTTATGACTATTTTTTTTCTTGCTAGAGGTATTGGGTTTTTCAAGGGTATGAAATTTTCTCTCAATGAGATTGATTTTAAAAGAGTTGGTAGGGTTATTAAGGTTCTCACTTTGGGTTAAATTCTTGTTTCTTTGTGAGGTTATGTAAGATGCATACCTGTACAAATCAAAGATGAAGTCTTGATGTAGAGGGAGAGAAGCACCTTTGACATGTCAATCTTGATCCATAAAGATGACAAAAGGAAAAACAAATGTTTATATTCTCCTTATGCCTGCTATGATAAAGAATTAAAAAATGATAACCATGAACAATGATGTATATACCTTTAAGGGTACATTATTTCATCATATCGTAGCTAACTAAGACAAAGGGGGAGAAAGAAATGACATGTCATACCCATTTTGTAAGCAAATTGTCTTTTCTCCTTTCTCAAAGAGCTTCTTGATGAACAACTTGTAGTCATAGCAACATTTTCTTGACCACCCTTAAACCTTCACATTTGAGAACCTTGGCATCTTCAATTAGTTGTGGGTTTACCATAAACTTAATGCTACTGATAATAACCTCACCGTTTTTCTAAGAATTGCTAAATTTGGCAAAAGGGTGTAGTTATATCCTTGCATGGCTTCAAAAAGTTAAGAACCTAAAAAACCTCTTTGAATAGGGCCCAAAGCTCAATGTTCTACATCAATTCCTCATGTTTTTACATCTCTGAATGTTTCATGGTGTTGTACCCATTTTATCTTTTTAAAATTTGTTACAAGCACTATAAACCATGATTAAGCAACAATGTTTGAGCATAGTAGTTTACCAAAAAAATAGGCTTACAATTCAAATTAAAAAAGGTGGCAACGTATATACAAATATCCTAATTTACACGTGTGAACTGACTAACAATTAGAAAATCATATTTTTTAATATAGCCTTTACACACCCTTTCATCGTAGAAAATCCAGTTGGTATTAAATTTATTAAATTCATTTTATTTTTGTAAAAATAAACTACAAGCTTCCATTGATTACGAGGCCTTGCCACTCATTCCAAAAAGATGCCCAGGCACAAGAGAGAGTCAAATCATCATTATTAAGTTATTCTTTTGGAAAGCCATCCTAGTCATAAAACCTACGATATGCCCAGGTTTCCTTTAAAGCACTCGTCAAAGTTGTATTTAAAGTAACCTTCCTCTTGAGGGTGCCATTTTATCAACTTGTCTAGCACAATCTTTGGCTAATTTATCTTTGTTAGGTCCTTATCTAACCCCCAAATTGGTTTCATTATCATCTCTATATAACATGATTGGAAATTTGAATAGCTGTAGGAAGGATCATTAATAATTTTCTTGATTTTTTTTTTCATTAATCATCAATAGTTGCTTAGTCATCCTATATTTTTCTCTAAAAAAATATAGTTATTTCATTCTTTCCATTACCCCTAGCAAAAAAAATGAGGAATTTGTCTCCAAAGGTTTCTAATAATAGAATGGCACAATGGGAAAAAGCTCCAATTATCCATCAATTGTTTCATGTTACCTTGAAGGACCCAACAAATCAAAATCTTTGATAAAAGAGCGAACCGAAGTTCCCCAGCATAATGATAGTGAAACATGCTATGTTCGACACTTTCAAGGGCTCCATAACATAGGGAACATCTATTTACAAACATGAATCCCCTCCTATTAATATTGTCTATAGTAAGCATATTGTGGTGAATGTCAATCCACCAAAAATAGTTGATTTTGGGAATTAGTTTAGGGATCCAAACTTGATTCAAGTTAGAGGAGTCTAGAGGGGAATTCTTCATCATAGTATAGGCCGATTTAATAGAGAAAAATTGAGAGGTGATACATTTCCATATTAACTTATCCTCAATGTCTTTTGAAATGAATCTACATTCTCCAAATTTCTGATGGAGGATAAGCAATTCATTCTCCTATATATTGGGATTCCTGCCATCTTGGTATCTATTGTTATTTAGCTACCTTTAGAAGTCTTTCTAGGTTGGCTGATCCCTTTGCTAGTCAACATAATTATAATATAATTTACCATTGCATCTAATAAGGGACTCTTTAATTGTGATTAGTTATTTATCTAAGAATAGAGAAACATCCTTTTTCCACACATCCTTCCAAAATATAATATGTTTTCCATTCCCTTCCATCATTCTTCATCCTTTCTTAATGACATTTCTTATTTTTAACAAATTTTTCTACATTGCAAAAACTTTAGAGAGATCAGGATCATAAATAAAATGATTGGGGACCATTACATAAATATTTAGCTTTTATTATTTTAACTTAGTCCTTTGCTCCTTCAACAATTTGCAATCCAATTTTTAACAATAGAGATTTATTGCAGATTTTGATTTGTCTTATCCCAAGGCCAACTTTTTTCTTTGGCCTACAAAGCCTTTTGCATCTAAGAAGAGAAATTATTGATCTTTCTTTTGTCCTAGTCCATAATATTTTTCTCTAAATTTATTTAATTTTATCATCTCACTTAGCTGGAATTTTAAAAAGAGATAGCTAGAATACCAAAATATTCTATTAGGAAGCCTTAAGGAGTTGTATCTTTCGAGATTGAATTAAAAATTTTCTTTCCTATCCTAGAAGTTTCTTCTGAATTCTTGGGTAAGTGCAAGGTAATGAGTCACAAATTCGCGGAAGTCCGCGCGTTGGAAAACGCGCTCTCATAAACGGGGGCCCGTTTATGCTTTGGGCTCCCGAGCCGAAAGGTAACGGGGGTTCGAAGAGAAAAAAACGGGCCCCCGTTTTGTTCTAAAACGGGGGCCCGCTTTTAAACAAAACGGGGGCCCGTTTTTTAGAAACGGGGGCCCGTTTCTAAAGACGGGGGCCCGTTTCTAAAAACGGGCCCCCGTTTTGTTTAAAAGCGGGCCCCCGTTTCTAAATGGCATTTTTCCTTTTTTTTCTACAAGCCGCCCTTGTTTGAAAACGGGGGCCCGTTTTGTCGAAGTTGATTCCACAACCCGCCACTTGGCTCGGGATTAGGCCCGGGATAGGCCTGGGATGGCCACACCTGAGACATGGACCTTCAAATTCAAATCTCCATGAATGAAAGCACAAATATGAACTTCAGAAATAGTTTACACGCCTCTAATCAGAGAATTTTTATATGAAATTAAAACCCATTTCAGATTATACTGTCTAGATTCTAAATATGTAAATTTATTTAAAATTTGATTATTTTAACTATTTTTCATTTAATTTATACTAAATCGGGTCCATAAATTTGAAATATTAACTAATTTTGTTAATTTAATAACTTTTTTATTTTAAAGAATTTTGGAAAAAAAATTATGTCATCAATCTACACAAAATTCTTTTGTATTTAAAAAAAAAAAAAATCAAAAAATGTTAAGTTTACATCAAATTATGTGGGTCGTACACATCAAATTTTTAAAAAAATAATTACGGCCATTAAAAAATTAATTAAAAAAAATATATTAGAAAAAAAAATACAGAAAAATATGCTCATCAATCTTCAGTGTGTTACAAACCATTTCCCAAAACTGTTTGAGAAAATAATTTTAATTGTGTCAAAAAGTGTGGGTCGTACACATGCATGGTATGGTCCTGAAACAGGCATTTTTAAAACATAGTTTTCAGAACTCCATTTAAAAAGTTATTTTTTATTATGTGGGTATTAAAATAAATTATATATTTGGAAAGTACACTCAGAGGGCTATCTTTTATATTACTGACTTTTTCCAAGATTCAATCTCTAAGTGTTTCAAAATTTAAGCTCAAATGAGACAAAATCTGAAAATCAGGGAAAACACTTCCACTTTTTAGCCAAAAAGTGGACTCATCTTCTTGCACTGACCCTTAATAATTTAGTTCCAATAATTGTTGCCATTATTCTTACAAATAAGAGGAATACGCAAATAAGAGGCTAGGAGATCAACAAATTGGCATTCAAGGATATTGGTGATTTTAACTTTTTAGAGGGAAGGAGACACATGGAAGAAGTAAATATTAATCTCATTGTAGTTTATATGTTGATCAAAAACTTTGGAATAACCATTCAAAATATTCTTCTAGTGCTTAGCTTCCAAAATAGAGGCCTATCCAAATATGATAATATCATCAACAAAATATTGATGGGAAGGAGGCAGAGAGGACGTAGCTTTAACTCCCTTTAACAAATTTAGATCAAGGTAATTTTGAATATTTCTTCCCAACACTTGAGAAAAAATTATAAATATATGTGGGGATAGGAGATCACCTTATTTCAAGCCTCGACCTCAAGAGAAGTATCCATGAGGAGATCCATTAACAAGAACTAAACAAGAATGGGCAATCATGCATTCTATCAACATTTTTTGGAATCTACCTTTGTACTTATATTTCTTAAGGACCTCAATTAGGAACAACATAGGACTCTATTATAATATTTAGAGGTGCTAAGTTTTAGAATCATATCAAGCTTCTTGTTAGAATCCATAGAGTTAATCAATTCATGGGTGATAAGAGCATCATCCAAAATATGTTTACCTTTAACAAATTATTTTTGGTTAAAAGATATCACCTTACCAAGCACCACTGTATGCCTATACACTAATAATTTAGAGATAATCTTATATAAAGTATTACACATTCTTATGGGCTTATAATCCTTCATCAAAAAGGACATTCTCAAATTTTTGGATTAGGGCAATAAAAGTGTTGTTTACTGTTTTAGCATTTTTCCCGACCTGGAAAATCTATGACAACATTATGAAGGTCTGGATCAATCACATCCCAAAATTCTGGTAAGAAAGAAGGTAAAAACCCATCCAACCCTATGGATTTGTAAGCACCAAAAGATAACACGACATCCTTAATTTCTTGAAGATAGACTAGTTTCACCCAATTTTTAAGATCTTTGTCATCAATGACCTTAGGAATAACTTATTAGCATATTTTCAAAATCCACATTAGAGTTAGAGATTTTATCTTGGAACTCAATAAAATAGGAAACAACAATAACTATAATTGTATCCTCCTAATTAGAAATTTTACCACACTCCTTCTGAAGATTTTAAATATTGTTTCTTCATGGATTGATGAAAGAACTTCCTATTTCTATCTCTTTTAATTAACCACTAGATCCTACATTTCTATTCGCAAAAAACCTCCACTTCTTTAGAAAGTTTAGTCCATTGAGCTCTCAACTCTCTTTCCTAAATACAAAGGTCCATATCATTATGACCACCTTCCATGTTTAGCTAGATATCATTTAGCTTCCTAGTTAGATCCTTTTTCTTATAGAAGTTGTTCCCAAAAGATCAACTATATTGCTTGTGAAATCTTCTATACAACCTTAGTTTTTTCAAGAGAATAGCAAGGTGTTAAAATCTCCCCCTAGCATCCAAAATTCATTATAACCGTTAAGAATTAGAGCAATCAAGGAAGTCTGTGAAGAAACTCTTGAAGACTTAGCATTGTGGGCATAAATATTCAAAAAATTCCATTCTTGATTCATTAGCAAGTCTCTCATCTTGATGGTTAAACTATTTCTAGAAATATGCTTTTTATTTTTAAATAATCTAGAAGGGTTACACAAGATAGCTAAGCCACCTGAGGCTCCTTCTACATTACTAGTAGAGAAATCAGAGATGGGTCATATACATTTAACTATATCATGAAATGTTTTTTCTTTCATTTTAGTTTTTTGGATTTGTAGAATATCCAGTTTTTGTTCCATTAAGGTACACTTTGAAATATGTTGGTTGATCAAGCTATTCAGCACTCTAATGTTCTATAGGAGGATCTTAGTGATTCAAGGAGTTAAAGTAGACATCAATCCTCATAGAGATAGTAGGAGACCTCCTATAAGGGAGACATAATTAGAACTACCTTTTTTAATTTCTTTATTCTAAGAGGCTATCCATTGTTCTTTATCTCCCATTATCAATTTCTTTGGAAACATCGCTATTCCTTGTTTATTTTTTAGTAGGATGGCCTGACTTATCCTCTCTTCTAGAATATGCTTTCTTTTTCTTTTTGGGTTTCCTAGCAACCAGAGTATATTCCATCTCTAAGTCTTCTTCCTCAAGATTATTTTTTGTTGAGTGCAAAATTATCTTTCTTTTTTTTTTGGTGGGGGGTAGGGGGGTCTTTGATTGAGTGAATCTAGGGGGTGTATTGTGTGATTGTGCCTCTTTCTCTCCTTGTGCTCTTCCATTTTTAGTTAAGGGTTCTCCTAAGTTTCCAATTCTAACTCCACATAATTATGCATCTTAGGAAATACATGCTTGGAGTAAATGAATAGAATAATGACTAACTCATTACATTGCTGGAATTATTGAAGCAACATCAGATCCTAAGGCCAATCCAAATGCTCAAATTGAATGGCTCACTAAAACTACTAAGGCTCTTGAAACTTTGAGGAAGTATGTATCAGATTCTTGGGAAAATATTGGTGAATTGTATGGCCAAGTTGATGATATTAGGGGATACAATCTTAACAATGATCTCCTATATTTGGATCCTAAGGATTTTGATACAATCAAAGACTATGTCATTAAAGTAAATGGTCTAAGAGCAAAACTCAAGGATTTTATCATTGACAAGAAGGATTCATAGTATGTCTACAGTTTGTTGGACAAGCTTTCATTAGAGCATGCAACCTTTGCTTCTAGTTTCCAAACCCATTGATTCATAGTGGATATTTATTACACTACACCATAATTTGATGCATTTAGAGAAAATGTTGATGTTTGAGCAATCAAAGTTGATCAACATGGAGATTCTCAATAATTCCCAACCAAAAGATTTAATTTATAATTGAGGGAATCAAAGGAAGCCAGGAAAAAGAAAAGAACTAGAAGAAATCTAAGCCAAAGCCACATCGGGATAGATAAAAATCTTCCTCCTCTCAACAAAGAAATTCTACATGCTCTCCTATGGGGAAATCATCTAAGATGCAGAATATTATGCATGCATATTGCAAAAAATTAGGATATGATGAAGAGTATTAGTACAAGAAGAATATATATGAATCGAAGCATCTTCTTGACAAGAATAGAATCAATTTACCTTCTAGAATGTCTACTTTAGCTTTTTCTTCTAAATAAGCAGAATTTGATGGGGAAAAGAGTCACACTATTGGGATAAGTAAAGGTTAAGATATTTGTAGTACTAAAATTCATGATTTAGGGAGATGGCTTCTAGATGTGTGAGCTCCTCGTTTTATGACATCTTTGTAGCCTATGTTGTCTTCATTTGATCCTTTCTATATGCCAATAATTTTGATAGGCAATCATACATATAATAGTGTATTAGGGAAGGGATCTAATTGTTAGCAATTTGGAGGAATTGATTATGTGTTGCATTGATGTTTGTCATTGATGTCAACACTAGATACTTTGGCTGTTTGTCGGTATCCGATTGGTCCCGGTAGGATTTTTGGTTTTTGGTTGATAAGATCTTGTTGATCCAGGATGCTCCGGTATGATTTGGTTTGTGGAATTGGTTTGGATTGGTTATTTATGTCTTCTTGATGTGTATCACATTCAGTTGGTTTAGGATTTGATGATCCGAAAGCTATCACTTGTTCTAGTAAGCCTTTTGGTTACCAGTAAGGGTTTTAATGGTAGAGCTTTGTTGAATATCTTTTGATGAATCTGACAAGTTGTGTTGGTGTGGCTTCAAGAAGGTTATCAGGATGCTGATGGCTATTATGTTCATGTTCCAGTTGTTCCTAGTGTTTCATTTGGCTTATGGACACATATTATGGGTCCGGTGGCTATTATGCTAGGTTATGGATTGGGTTATGTAACATGTGGGTTGATGCTCCCGATGCATTATTGATTGGATTCATTGATTGGCTTATGTTGTTTTGGTCTTAGGTCAACTTGGTTGATCATTAGATTGCAGGTTTAAGTTATGAATTTATTGTATTATCTTTTAAGTGGCTGACCTAATTTTTTAGGTTGTGGGTTGATATAAATATGATGCAAAATTTGTTTGTAGATAATGAGATCATGTATGGTATGGGTTATGGGATTATCTCTATGTGAACAATGTTGTGGAAGAGGTTTTAGGCCTCCGATATTGAGCTTACCTTGAATTGTATTCAGGCATGGGAGATTCTATACTTGTAGTTCAATCTTCATTCTGGATTATTGTCCCATGTTTTCTATAGTCAGTGAGACTCCTTTTGTGATGAGAAATGTGCTCTAGGCTGTTGGGCTTCCTGTATGTGCAGGAGCTTTATTATAATATTTATTCATCTAATCAGCGGATAGATATTATGGGTCTCCAATCCCACCGTGGTTTTTTCTTTTTGAGGTTTTTCACATATAAATCTATGGTGTTATGGTATTTATCTTTGTTGTTACATTGTTTCTTATTGTTATATGCTTTTATGTTCACTGGTTGTTGAGTTGTTGTATTAATAAGGTTAAAATTCTCCATTCTGGTAGAACACTGACTCACCCCCCCCTCTTAGTGTACTTGAATCCCAACACTTGGTAATAGAGTTTGGTGCCTTGGAGTAAGTCTAAATGTTTGAGGAAGATCATGTATCTGGAATCTATGGAGATAAGTTTAAGGAGGGAACTTCAAGTAGCACTTGAAGACTATGATGTTGAAAGATTGAGGAACATGGAGATGCAAGATGAGTTGAGATCTATGAAGGAATTCATTTTTACTCTATAGGATAGGTTGTCATCTACCCAATCTAAAAAGAAGGAACTTTTACAAAATCAAAATGATGAAGAGAAGGATTCCCTTAAGGAACAATGTCAGAAGCTGAGTCAGGAGAATATTGTCATGAAGAATAAAATTCAAGCCCTAACTATGAGGATGTCCAAGGAGATTGAAGACCGGAAGATGAATGTATAAAATCTTGCTATATCTCTGAAAGACAGATCTGAAGAATGCATCCGGTTGGTTCATGAGAATGATGTGTTGAGAATTGAATGGTAACAATCTTAAGAGATGATTTGACTATTGCAAATGAATACAAAGATAAGTTCAAGGTTAGTTCTTCTCAGCTTGATGAATTATTGAAGGATCAAAGGGACACTGGAGACACTAGAGGTCTTAGATTTGAGCATGGAGAAAGCTCTGGTACTACAAATCAGGATAACACATCCGGTCAGAAGGTCAATGGGAATCAAAGGTCACCACTAAGTCAACCCAATGCACATAAATTTAATGGTAGATTATTTATTTGCAATATATTTGGTCATATGGCTAGGATTCGTAGAAATAGAGAAAATCAAAATAATAATGCAATTCTCGGTCAGCATTCAAATTGTAAAAAGTTTGGACATATGGCTAATAAATACAGGACAAGGAATGGTCAAGCTTACAGTAAAGAAATTCATAAGAATAATGTCACTTTTTATGCATGAAACAAAGTAGGACATATTGCTTAATTTTGCAAAAGAAAGAACCTACCGGCAGGAAGTGATGAATCTAATGAGAAGGGAAAGCAGAAGGTTGATGACACTCAGAAGGAGCATAAGAAGAAGTGGGTTATGAAGTTTGAGGCTCAACTGACAAAATAAATTGGCCCAAATGTTCATTTAGCTGAAGGATATACCCCGGTTACTCAACCAGCAGAGCAGAATGTTCTTGCACCGGTAGCACCGACAGGATACTCATCAGGTAACTAAGGCATTTGCCCTAGGGGGAGACAAATTGATGACAGATCTTGCACTACCATTGGTAGTGGTCTGAAAGCCTATTTCAGATCTTTGAAAGTCAATTTGAAGGTTAACTGGAAAACATTTGTTGGATCTTGGATCTAGTTTGGTTTACTGGTAAGTCACTTTATGAGTTATGGTTTGGTCATACATCTACAACTAAATATTTCAGAATCTTTGGTAGTAAATTTTGTATCAAGAGAGATGAATTCATTGGAAGTTTGATCCTTGATGTGATGAAGAAATATTTCTTGGTTACTCTAATAAAAGAAAAGAATATATATGTTATAACAAGAGATTGTAGATAATTATGGAGAGTACTAATGTCAAGGTGGATGAGCTAAATAGAAATCAAATTAGAATTTATGAGCGAGAATCGACAGTGGAAATGGTCTTAACTGAACCAGTAACACCCTACTAGAACAAAATACAGAACCAGTTACTCCGGCAGTATCAGAAAATTCAACAGTAATTGAAGATCAGGGAAGAGGAACAGAAAGTCAGAAGACTCCTAGGTATGTAAGGTTGAATCATTCAAAAGATTAGATAATTAGATGAGAAGAAGGTTGGCAGCTAATGAGGTATGCTTAATTTCTTTAATTGTACCAACATCAGTTATTGAAGCTTGTAAGGATGAATGTGTGATGAATGCTATGGAAGAGTAATTGGATCAGTTAGAAAAGGACAACACTTTGAATTGGATGTTATTGGAACTAGGCTTGATTGGTTTTCAATGGATATCCTCAAAAGGAATTGATTATGTTGAATCCTTTCTCCGGTAGCTATGATTTTTTGATATTTTCAAGGATTTTCAGGTATTTTTTGTTTTATGATGACTTTTCACCTTGAGTGTGTTCAGATGTGGATTGTGCTAGAGATATAGGTAACTAGATAGGCTTATCTAGTGAAACTTTGTTTCTTGGAAAGAAACTTATTTCATGGATCAGTAGAAGTAGTCATGTACTTCATTATCTGCTGCTAAAGTTGAGTATGTTGCTACTACTATTAACTATACACAAGTTTTATGAATGAAGCATATGTTGAAGGACATAAAAGTTCATTGCAATGTACCAGTAGTTATTCATTGTAATAAATCTACTGCTATTGGCATATCAAATAATCTGGTATTTCTATCAAGTATAATTTTCTGATGGAGTAGGTGGAAGCAAATAAAGTGAAATTGGTTTGAGGAATCATTTGAGCATTTGAGAGATAGGTTGAGGTTTTCTGCTCCTTTGGTAGAGACCTAAGTGATGTTGATTGGCATCAGTCCGACATGCATTATTAGAGCTATCAATCATTCTAGATTGATGTGGTGATGCTACTACTCAAGGGGAGTAGTTAGTCTTGTGATTCAGAGGATTTATGATGTTTCTTTGATTTTTATGTCATATTTTTGGCATTGATGTCAAAGGGGGAGAGATATTTATGTGAAAAACTTAAGGAGTTATATAAATTAGGGGGAGAGATATTTTTGTGATATACAGAGCTTAACAGAGATATCAGTCTCAAGGGGAGATTATTGGCACACGGAGGAGAAACAAATTTCAGATTTGTTGTATCTCATTGGGGAAGTTTGGTTCAGGTCTATGGATGGTTAATTGGTATAGAGATATTTGGTTCAGAACCTCATTGTCATATCATCTTGGGGAGATTGTTGGTTGTCTTCCATTGGGGAGACCTGTTTGGCATTTCTTGGCACTTGGATTTCACATCTAGTGTTGCTATCAATGCCAAAGGGGGAGATTGTTGGAAATTTGGAGGAAATGATTATGTGTTGCATTGATGTCAACACTAGCTTGTTTGGCTATTTACCGGTATCCAGTTGGTCCTAGTAAGATGATTGGTTTCTAGTTGATAAGATTATGTTTATCTGGTATTCTCTGGTATGCTCTGGTCTATGGAATAGGTTTGGATTGATTATTCATGTGTTCCTGATGTGTATCACATTCAGTTGGTTCGGGATTTGATGATCCAAAAAATATCACTTGTTCTAGTAAGCCTTTTGGTTACCGGTAAGGGTTTTACCGGTAGAGCTTTGTTGAAGATCTTTTGATGAATCTGATAAGTGGTGTTGGTGTGGCTTCTAGAAGGCTATCTAGATGCTGATGGTTATCATGTTCATGTTCCAGTTGTTCATGGTGTTTCTTTTGGCTTATGGTGACCTATTATAGGTCCGATGGCTATTCTGCTAGGTTATGGACCGGTTTATTTTAACATGTGGATTGATGCTCCCGATGCGTTACCAGTTGGATTCATTGATTGGATTATGTTTTTTTAATCTTAGGCCAACTTGGTTGATCATTATATTGTGGTTTTAACTTATTAATTTATTGTATTATCTTTTAGGTGGCCAACCTACTTATTTAGGTCCCAAGTTGATATAAATATGATGTAAGATCTCTTTGTACATAATGAGATCATGTATGATATGGGTTATGGGATTATCTCTATTCGAAAAATTTGGTAATCATTCATGTAGAGGATTTGGTCAATCATAGGTGATTGAATTGGGTTTGTGGAAGAGGTTTTAGGCCTCTGATATTGAGCTTAATCGAAACTGTACTCAGGCATGGGAGATGCTTTACTTGCAGTTCAATCTTCATTCTAGATTATTGTCCCATGTTTTTTGTGGTCAGTGAGACTCCTTTTGTGATGAGCAGTGTGCTCTAGGCTGTTGGCCTTCCTACATATGCAGGCCCCTTATTGTAATATTTATTCATCTAATCAGTGGATAGATATTGTGGGTCTCCAATCCTAGCATGGTTTTTCCTCTTTGGGGTTTTCCACGTATAAATTTGTGGTGTTATGGTGTTTATCTTTGTGGTTGCATTGTTTCTTATTGTTATATGCTTTTATGTTTACCAGTTGCTGAGTTGTTGTATTAATAATGTTAAAATTCTCCTTTCCGGTAGAACACCGATTCACACCCCCCCCCTCAATGTTCTTGAATCCCAACACTAATTATATTGAGGATGGTACCTTCAATTATGCCTTGTGTGTCACTCAACAAAAAATCTTCTTTCCATCTATTAAATCAGTCATGATGTAGAAAGGAAGACTATACAATTCACTCCCGATTCAGTTATCATTAGAAACTTCAAGAATAGAGCTATTATTACCATTGGGGTGGTGGATCAAACATCTCACTTGTACTCCTTTTTATAATTTGTTCCTATTAATGACTTTGATTCTTCCAATGACGATCACAATTTTATTATGGATTCCAATGTTAAGGAAAAATCTTGTTACTTGAACTTGGGTTTTCTCACATGTGATCGAGTTCTTGAGCCTTGCATTTAACTTCCTCCTATTGATATGCCATCTATTGTTTCTCCTAATGATTGTTGTGTTGCTAGAGTTTTGTCTTCTTGTGATTTAGTGTAACAGGATATATAGTGTCTTCTAGATATAGTTCTTTGGGATCAATTCTTGGTAGACATTATAGCTTTGTTTGTGGATTCCTACATTACATATTTGAGAGACAACATTGATGATATTCATATTCTCTTTGATGGAGATAAACCTTGTTCAATTGTTGTGTAGGAGAACTCTAACCCTCTTTTTCATTCTTTAGAGTTTGATGTGATTGTGGATACTTATGTTAAACATCTGGAGGAGATCTCTTTATCTATAGATGAGACACTTGTTCTACATTCATTTTCACTAGATCCTAGATTGTATTTTTTAGTATTTTGGCATAGTAAACTAGATTTGGAGGGGGAGATTTTAGAATTATCATGTGGACTCTTGAGTAGCTTTCAAAATCTCCATACATTTTGGGATTTCTTCCTACATCTTCCTTTCTAGATTGGGGAGACTTAATACATACACCTTTGGTTTTATTTCTTCCTAAGGGGATGAACATTATTCAATGATCATGAAGTAACTTCTTCATCAACTTTCGAGCTGCTACCATTGGTGCACATTCGACATTCAAGGGGAGCTTCGTGGTCTCTCTTCTTCTCCCTTATGGGGGTTACTTTTCCTCACATGGATTTTTGTCCTTCACATTCTTCATTAAGAGTTCTTTTCTATTTTCAGCTCTCTTTCGAGGGGATTTTTTCCCACTAAGTTTTCTCCCTTATGTTATTTATGAGAGATTACTTTGCATTTCTGCATGGGTACCTTACATGGCCTAGTTGTCAAGGTCCATATTTTATTGTTAGATTGAGTGTACATTCACCTAAGTTGCACTTAAGGGGGGTGTTGGTGTAACTAAGGAATTTTACCTTTGTTTATTCTTTCCTATATCCTAAATACACCTTAGTTAATCTTACTTAGGAAATTGTATAGGATTAGTTGGAGCATCTCAACTTTAGGTAGACTTACTTTATCACATTATCATATCCACCTTTTTTGGTTGCACTTTTCTACCTTTGGTGGGTGATCCACTTTTAGTGGGTTTTTAAAGTGAATACTTTCCAACTTTAAAGGTGGGTTGATATATTTTCACTCTACATATCATGTCATGAGACAATGAAACTTATCATTGTCTTATTCATTTACCTTGGATATATTTCCAATAGGGTCTCATATGTATTTTTGTCTATCTTATTGCATCATTTATAAAAATTTAGTTTTTTCCGATCTCTATGTTTCTCTCTTGTTATTGTGCTATTTAACAGGCATTTAGATCTCGAGTGGCTATTTCTATAGTCAAATCTTAAAATGATCATAAAACTCATTAGGAGAATACAACTATGAAACACATTTTTAAGAAGAAACCTTAATAAGAATATTTATACAAAAAAATAAATTTACACCACAAAACACATTATATTCACATTACTAAATATTCACATCACAATATAAAACATATAATACAAGACCTTAATTCATCCAAATGAATTACGATTGCTTGCACTAGTAAAAATACAATTTGGGTTTTGTTATGTGACCCCAAAGTTTCATTGGCATTTCACCTACATAATTTATGCATATAAATTAGTGCATTAGAGATAATAATAATTGTGAAATCATTAGAAACCAAATTCTATTTTAGATC
The DNA here is from genome assembly GCF_030272615.1 of Cryptomeria japonica. Classification (NCBI taxonomy): domain Eukaryota; kingdom Viridiplantae; phylum Streptophyta; class Pinopsida; order Cupressales; family Cupressaceae; genus Cryptomeria; species Cryptomeria japonica. The sequence continues at coordinate 71,714,042 of NC_081408.1, read as the reverse complement.
AAAAGTATATCTTAAATCAATTATCCTAACACTTCAAGAATCCATGTCCTTAACATTTATTCACTAAACTACATTATAATTGAATAGTTTTTGACCCTCACAATTGAGCATTTTATCCATTATAATTCAATCTTAATAAAATTCATGCTTTCATTTAACAAAAGGGAGAATCCATTTTATATCACAATTTAACTAGAAAACAACATTTCCCAACCCAAAGTCTATCACATAGTTTTACCAAATCAAACAATATAACAATAATAATACCAATTATGTTTATCAAAACAATAACAAATATCCATGGTGCCCGCAACACTAATATCCAAAATATAAGAAATCATGAAACCATATTCACCAAGAGTCATAATAGTATCCAATTAACCATCACCTAATCTAAATTGATTGACTATTTAATAAAAATATCCATAGATACCTAAAATTATCCTTTAATTAAATAAATATTAATTAATTAATTAATTAATTCATTAGACTCTTCCACTATTAATTAAATAAATATTTTTTACTTATTTAATTAATTCATTAAGCTCTTCTTTCAAAATTAAATAAATATTTATTATTTATTTAGATCTCACCTCTTTCCTAGATTAAATAAATATTTTATTTAATTTATTTGGCCAATTCTTCTATTAATTAAATAAGTAATTTTTTAATTTAATTAATTGACATACCTTTTTCCTCTTTAATCCTATTCCTCCAACTTGTTTATATGGATCACAATCCAAAATTGTAGGAATTTGAGAAGTGTCAATTGTCTCTTAATTCACTTTGTGCTTTCTCCAATGTCAACCCATCTCTTAGTCTCCTCCCTTCATCTTTACATACTCTTAAATCCTATTGAGTTCCTTTCACCCTTGTAATCTTGGTCATTCATCTTTTAACCTCTTAATCTAAACCCTTGATTCTCTTGGAGATTTCTATAAAAGAGATTTCTTCCTTCCATTTTTATGAATCATGAAATTATTGGAGAACCTATACATTGGCAAAATCTTTTTACCATATATCATTACAACAGCATCCACTCTTCTTTGATCTCTTGTGCAATTGTAACACAAATATGAGAGCAATACTATCAAATACAAGATCATGGATGATAGGAGAACAATGGCGACAAGCCTATCATGGATGTAGAGGTATAATCCTTGTTTGATTTAAAATTTATTTGCATTGCATCATACTTCTTTATTTGTGATTGAATCTAGTGGACTCCTCCCCTCTTTTGAATGTAAAGTAATCTCTCCCCCTCAAAGCGAAAAATGATTTCATGATTTCTCCTATGTTGCAAATTGTCAAAACAAATTTTCCCCTTTACAAACAGATATTTATCAAAAACAACAAAGCATCCTTGGTTTTTCCTATGGTTTTTTACTTGGACATCTAAAGTCCAGTGGTACTGATTCCCCAAAGGACACAGGTGCAACAACTGTCTATTCCATGAATATGGGTCCATGTGTGAGGTAGTTGTATGGGCAACACAAAGAGATCAATGGTGTAGGAATAAACTCTAGTTTTGTTGTCCATTAGGATGATGATGGGAGAGAAACCAGTGTTTCTTTAAATTGGTTATTTGCTTTAGGTTCAATATCTGCATTTGTGACTTGCTTGGAGGATGAGTACACAACTGATATTTTTGGAGAACGTATAGCTGAAACATTGTTCAAAAGATATGTTGATCATGGATTTATGGGCAAGTTTGTGTCTATAAAAGTTGCAAGAGAAGATTCTCAATGGTTAAGTTTTATTCAGTCTTATGTGCTTTGGAGAAGATTAATTCAGTGTTCATGAACAGAGTTTGGCGAAATTGAAATCTTCAATGGTCCTGCTTGCAATGTGAGTTTAGAACTAGAAATGCAGGGGATTGCATAGTATATAGTTGTACTAGTTGGCCTTGAGGGAGGAGATTGTTGGGAATGTGAATTCCAATGAACATATGACCTTTCTTTTCCACTTCCCAGTGTCTCTTCATATTCAAAGTGTTAAACATTTGTATTCAAGAATGAGTGCAAATCATGTATGGTGCATCTAATAATTGTGAATAAAGTTTTCCCTTGCTTGAAAGTGGATGTAGTGAATTGATGAACCACTATAAATTTTGTGTCTTGTTTTTTGATTTTATTTTAGTTTTTAGTGTTTCAAGTCTTTCTTTGCTCATTTATAATTTACACCTGCAACTTGTGTATGGATATGTGTCTTGTCTTCGAGAAAAAGTTTAGCTAAACCAAAGTCAACTATCTTTGGAATGAGTTTGTTGTCAAGCAAAATATTGTTCACTTTAATCTCTATGAATGATTCTCAATTGTGACTCTTGCTGAAGGTAGAGAAGTCTACGAGCAATTCTAATGATGATATTATAAGTCTTTTGCCAGTCTAGTTCTTTATGCTTCTATACATCTGTAATCCCAATTAGAAATTATTAATAACCTCTTCATCTTTGCCCAAGTAAGTTAAGGTTTAGTGTCACTTACCAAACAAAAATGTGTCTAAAACTCTTGTTTGAAAAATAACCATAAACAAGCAACCTTTCATTTCCCTCTACACAACATCAGCCTAGCAACCTTGCAAGGTTTCAGTACTGAAAATTGGCTACAAGTTTTACTTATTCGTAAATTATTTATTTCCTTGTTTAGATTTGGCAAAAAGTTTCTTCATTGCTATCTCATTTCCATCTATAGTTATCCCCTGAAACATAAGAAAGTGGATTTATAGCTATCCATGTGTGGTAAAATTGATTATACTTCAATTAAAACATCAACCCACTTTGAATACCACACCAAAACCTCCCTCTCCAAGCTTATTGTAGTCATAAAAATTGTCTATGGTTTGTACTAGAGCTTGTAAGATGAAGACACGGTTTTTCTCTTGCATGAACGTAGATTCAGGGGAAAACCCATGCATCTTTGTAGCTTTAGAAAACAATGAGAGAAAAGTGGGTAAGTTAAGAGAATCTATTGCAATAGAATAACAACCCCACAAAAAATTAAAAACCAAAAATACATTTTGAGAGAAGTGCCTTGAGTGGGAGTAGAAATAGTTATTGGTCCCTTAGAAATAAGAGATTTAACTCTTTATCTGAATATGAACAAACAAATAAATAAAACTAGAATTATGCCCCCCACAAGCCTCAAAATGATAGTTAATGTTTTTGAGGACTTTTCTGCAATCTTCTATTTATATATCTCTCCAACACTAACCTAAACCATATAATATTCTAGTTGCATTATATTTGGTTGTTCCAATAGTGAAACCCTTATTTATAGGGATGCAAGCTTTGTTAGAAAGATTGGATGAGGGCTATTGGTTGTGTTCTTGAAAGCATCTATACTTTTACTAATATCCATCGTGTTCACTATTGGATGTGGTAAAAATTTGGTTTTATGCAATGCCTGTCTCCTGAGGGTTAGGGTTTTAAGGTTCGTAAGGGTTTTATTTTTGCGTTAGGTTCACCTTCTAGTTCTCTCGGGCTATGTTATTTCTCACTGCTGACATATGATAGCAAGTGTCTGTGTCTTAAGTGATGATCAAGAGGGCTCTTTATCATTTGATTAATGGCCCCTTCCGTTAGGAATTATCGTTTGTAAAGGTTTATTTTAAAATATGCAAGATATTCCTAAGTATTTCTAAAAACTCCAAGTCTTAAGTCCTTTATCTCCTAGGAAGGCCTTGCATAGGACCACTTAACCCATGAATTTCTCCACATGTTCTAAATAATCACTTAAGTGTCGGCCCCAAGTGACTAGGTCGTGCGGGTTAATATTTCTAAAAGAAGTGCCCCCTGTCCCTTATCCCAGGAGTGGTTTCTATGAGAATCTCAACCCCCTGGGATAAGGAAATGATAACATCTAAAGAGTGCATCTTATCCTGGGACACATTTGTATCAATAATTTGGCACTGTGGGATAAGAAGAAAGAAAGTATTAAAAAGGCGTCCTTATCCCAGGAGAAGTATAGGGGAACCAAAGAGCAACACAGGATAAGGAGCGGTCGAAGGAAACAAGCGTTAAAGGCTTATCCCGTAGTGAACCAAGAATGCTAGAAAATGGCCACGAGATAAGGAATAACTTAAGAACAAAGGGAAGTCTTGTCCCAAAGGATTTCCAAGCCACTAGAATAGCATTATGAGGCAACACGGGATAAGTTAACTGTTACCAAAATTTTGCACATACCAAATTTGGTGCCCTAATGAAGCCTTGCATTCATTCATATTGAAAAGGCCAAGTCATGAGTTGTTTTTGTCTATTTTGTTTTCTTCATGTGCAGATACAGGAAAAGCAATGCAACATATGGGTTAAAATGGGCTCCCACGAGGGTTGAGCTCAGCATTCTATAGATCACAGAAAAATATATATTGTAGATCATAGAAACATCTATGCTCCATGGCAGATGAAATTGCGTGGCTATTAAAACCTTAAGGCCAAAAGAAACTCAGAGGAAAATGCAGTCGGCCTGTGTAAACATTTACATGGGTGCCAAAGAAGGTTTTAAAAGGCCTTAGATTTTCGAAGCGGTTTTCAGTCGCGAGGTAGGAGAACCTTTTATCCCACATTGGTCTCGGGGAGGATCTTTTTTGTATTTAAAACCAAAGTCACATATAGCTATAGTGTCAAAGCTTACGAGATTTTGGGAAGAAGAGGTGATAGATGACGTGACCGAGTGGACCCCACGTGCATGCACATCTCAAGACTACCCAAATTTTGCATCAGAACATAAAGAAGAAGGTAAAGATCAAGCAAATTGATCACATCCAACTGTCAGGCAAAAGATCTAATTGTGGTCGCTAAGGCACTATGGTTAGATGCTCACCGGATATCATCGCGACTTGGCGACTGATGACGTGGCATACAGGTGGTGCCTAGGCGGATCTCTAGAGCCAATCAAGTGGTGACAAATGTGTACATGCAGCCCAAGAGAGAAGATCAGCTGGTGCTAAAGATCGAGCAAGTTGAGGAAAGATCAATGATGATTGTAGAGATCTAACAACTATCGCTATGTCGCAATGAAAAGATGCACACCGTATTATTGCCGCGACTTGGTGAATGATGAACTGGTAGAACAGAGAGTATAAGACCAAGGACAGGTGGTGGTCTAGTGGCTAGTGACATTGCACGAATGGGCAACATCGAGCAAATCTTGGCTGCGATGAGTCCCAAAAAGTTTCATCGACGTAATAATATCGATGAAACTGTAGGTTCAATGAAACTGGAAAGCAACTCGCTGAAGGAATAGTTTGGCTGAATAAATGAGATCCGACAGAGTAGGACATGTGGTGGCTCGATAGAAAGGTGGTTCCTAGGTAGATCTCATGAGCCAATCTGAGGGTGACACGCGACACAAGAGAGAAGATCAGCCGGTGCTAAAGATCGAGCAAATTCAGGTAGATCAATGGTGATCATGAAAGATCTGACAGTTGTCTCTATGTTGCGTTGGGAAGATAATCACCAAATACTCCTCGCAACTTGGCGACAAAGCACATGCCAAAAAGGGAAAGTTAAAGCTTGAGCAGATTGCTAAGATCAACGAAAGATCAAACAAGATCGGACGGTGGGGTGACATTCCAGGGCTATCCATGACTATCGATGTACTGCCGTTGTGAAGTGCCTGGAACAAATACCCTCACGACACGTGGCAGGTCAGGTGGTGCCAAGGTGGATTCTAAGCATATCAGAAGGTGACACACCTCACGATAGATGGGATGTCATCAAGGTGAATGTAAAACAAACCTTGGTTGAGATAGCTCTCTAAATGGTTTCACTGAAAGCATCGATTTCATCAAAATAATAGGTATCGATGAAACTGCAGTTTCAATGAGACATAAAAACTGTTTGCCGAGGGAAGTAGTTTGGCCGAAAGACCAATGCCGAACAAACCATAGTAAAACGGTGGAACCGGTGGTGCTGAGGTGGTGGATGAGGTCGTTCTCAAGTGGATCAGGTGGAAAACCAAAGATTTACATGTGGCACAGATGCTCAGAGAGACTAAAGACTGAGAAGATTTAGGTAGATCAACAATAGTCCGAGAGATCTCACAACCATCACTATACCGCTATAGAAAGAAGCTCACCAGTCATCATAGCAACTTGGCGACTAAGCACGTGAGAAAAAGGTAAAGGGAAGGTGAGCGACTAAGGGGTGCTAAAGATTGAGCAATTTAAGGACAGATCGATGGTCATCGCTATACTGCAAGATAAAAATGCTCGCTGGTTATCTCATGCGACTTGGTGACTGATGATGTGGTCATCTAGGTGGCTATCCAGGTGGGCTCAGACCAAATGAGGATGCGCCACATGGTAGAGAGAAGATGAAGAACCATGGGCAGACCAAGAGTAAAGATCGAGCAGATTGATCACATCCAATGATCAGGTAAAAGATCAGATGGTGGTTGCTAATGCACCAATGAAAGTTGCACACCAGGTTATGGCCGCGACTTAGCAACAAGGTGGGTCCAGTCTAGATGGGGGTCCAGATGGAAGACAAAGTGGAACAGTGAAAAAATAGAGGCTAACACGTGGAAAAAATTCTACAGATGAGCGGATGTCTAAGTCAACCTTGAACTTGACCTTCAAAGTGGTTCACCATTTCAAAATGGTTCAATGGTTCAAAGTGGTTTAATGGTTCAAACTTCAAAGTGGATCACCATTTCTAAATGGTTCAATAGTTCAAAGTTCATTAGCATCGCTTGTTCTAGTGGGCCTAGGAAGATAAAAGCAAACAAGCAAACTAAAAGGCAAGTAGGTTCTTGACAGATCGACGATCGTTGCTATACCGTAAGATAAAAATGCTTCATGGATAATCATAGTGACTTGGTGACAAACAATGGGGCTCACTACGAAGTAAATGAAAAATTTAAATACAAGATACCATGGTTCGTGCAGGTGATCCAATGGCTGGCAAATAATAATTATACGGTAGACTTAGAATTGGTTGTTCGAACAGTGAAAAGCCCGCCAAGCAAGGGGATGATTTCTACATGAAATATTAATGCAATTGATTATCTAAATATGCAAGTGTTACATACCATTGGAAAGCTCGTGAAACAGGAAGATCACTTCCACAATCATTTTTTAACTGAAGTTTCAACACGGAGAGCAGTTGCCAGAGAATGCATAAGTTTTTCTCAATGGGATTTCTTTTTTAATATAGTCACAGTTCAGTTCATCATGCAGCTTTCACATGGGGATAACTATTTTTCACATTTAGATATGCAGATTTTCTTACAGGAGGATTAGTCGCAATCCTTTTGAGTAGTAAAGATTATTATTTTACAGTATTATGTGTGAGTTTTTATGCCTTTTTCGGGGCAGATTCACCCAAGGCTATTCTTGTGCAGTGATTTTAGGGTTTTTGAAGGGGATTCATCATGATATCTATATATTCCTTCTCTCCTTTTTTCCCTCTGGTTCTTTCTTTTTCCTTACACATATAGCAAAAAATATTGTATCTCAGTACTTTTTTAGTTTTCAACATTGTAATAGAGATTATTTTCGGTTTGCAATAGAGAGTTTCAGTTTCCTTGTCAATTATTTCTTATTTTTCCATTGTCAGATGAATGATTTGACAAAGTTATTGTGATTTAATTCTGAATCCTTCTCTTTGTCTCATTTATGCTTTGCAGAAATAGGAAGATTTTATAGTAAATTTAGGTTCTGTGTTGTGTTCATTTGGTTTCTAGTTATTTGCATGTTGTGAAAATTCAATTTTCCTATATGCAGAAGTTAGATAACTTCGAGCCTTCACATGAAACATTTATGAATTTCAAGATCTTATTTGATTCATGAGATAATTTTTGGGTCTTGTTGCAGCTGGTTATAGTTTTAGGACAACAAGTAGAATTGCATCATTCTGGTGTATCACCTCTATTAGGATAGGTTTTTTTTTATTACATGCAAGACTTTTTACCCTTTTCTCACAAAATGTTAGTGTAGGAGATCCATCAGAACAGGAAGTCGACCTAATCTCCAGAGATTCACCTTCACTTTGAGCAACCCACAAGCTCGAAGGTGTTTCCATGTTTCACAGGTGTTATCACTGATTAAAATTGGGTTTTTCTTTTCTCATGATTGGCTATGGTATGTTGAATTTTTTGAATAGGGTGTATTTCCAAATGCTTCGGCTTTGTTCTAGACTTTAAGGGTTTAAGGGTTTTTGATTTTAGATCCTATCGTATTTGTTTTAAACCCTCTGGTTTCTAATCTGTCGTTACTTTATTCACTTAAGTAATGGGTCATGGGGTCGTAGGAAGTGTTCCTCCTTACTGTTTGCCTAGGCGGTTATGTTAATTAATCGAAAAATTTACGCCTTGTATATTTTTCTTCTAAAGTTGTCGGGCCCGGTAAATGCCGATCAACTTCAAAGATGATCCGACGGCCCGCGCTATTTCGCAAGGGTAAAGTGCTCACTCTTTATGCCCGCGAAATAGCGAGAATGAACGAGAACCGTCCACGTGTCATGATGCTGACCTGGAGGATAGAGCTGTTGAGATGAAAGTGGGGCCCCGTGGTTTTCTTTTGGCAAATGACAGAGTGAAAAATCAGCGCCGAAAGTGACAGGGCGCCAGGTGTTCACAACGAGTCAGCGGGCCCACCCCTCCTGAGAGACTTTTCAGAGGATTAAATGTCGATCAACTTCAGAGATGATCCGACGACCCGCGCTATTTCGCAAGGGTAAAGTGCTCACTCTTTATGCCCGCGAAATAGCGAGAATGAACGAGAACTGTCCACGTGTCACGATGCTGACCTGGAGGATAGAGCTGTTGAGATGAAAGTAGGGCCCCATGGTTTTCTTTTGGCAAATGACAGAGCGACAAATCAGCATCGAAATTGACAGGGCGCCAGGTGTTCACAATGAGTCAGCGGGCCCACCCCTCCTAAGAGCCTTTTTAGAGGATTAAATGCCGATCAACTTCAGAGATGATCCGACGGCCTGCGCTATTTCGCAAGGGTAAAGTGCTCACTCTTTATGCCCGTGAAATAGCGAGAATGAACAAGAACCATCCACGTGTCATGATGACATGTGGTCTAAGAAGAAAGTATGGGCCCGCCAAGGTGGAAACGTCGGTATAAAAGAAAGACATGCGGCCAGTATCAAGTGGAATGTGAAGGGGATTTCAAGGCCAATGATTAAATGCCATGTGGTATTATGTAACCAATAGAAAAGCGGGACCCAGAGAGAAGCCAAAGCCGTTAGTTAATCTAACGCTCGATCAAGTTTCTTTTGATTGAACGGTTGGCGTTATTTCGCAGGACTAAGCTGCCCAATAGTTATGCCTCGCGAAGTTGCGAAAGAACAAAATGAAGCACTTGTAGGAATATTGTGACCCGTTGGAGCGAAAAATACGAATTCTTGTATGAATTCAATTTCGAAGGGACGACCGAAGCATGCGGAATCAATGTTACAGTTAAGGCCCTGAGTACAAATATTTGATTTCCTAACAACCGGGTAAAGATATCTTTAAAGGATTTTGCAGAAGAGCAGACGCAGAGTTATTTTCCTGATATACAGAGCAAGTCGGTTCAGTTGCAGAGCAAATTCCTTCAAGCAAAGAACAGGTTCTCTTGTATTTTTGTGTAGCAATTCTTGTGCAGTGTTCTAAAATAGATAATTAATTCTTCACAGAGTTGTTTAAGAGTGGCATTTATTTCTTGCATTTACAAAATGGCTCCTAAAAGGGAATTCTCCGGCAAAGTTAACTATTTAGAAAGAAGTGTATGTGATGATTTTTTAGAGCAGTTGACATTGTCAACCAATCAGGCATCAAAGGCTAAAGAGTTAGTGCCCAGGGCTCCCCGTCTAAAAATAGGAGAAGGATTATATGACAAAGGCAATTGGTTGAGAGACCCACGGGTTGGACTGTCTGGGTTGGGTTTATTCAAAGTGGGATTTGGAATGAGAAATTCTCCTGCCTCGCAAAACAGTATCTGGGAGGTGGATGTTGGAAAACTAGTTGTCCCAGGAGTATTCATGGATACAGACCTGCTAACCCAAATGGCATTAAATTATGATCCAACCACAAGATGCATCCAGGATGTAAATGGGAAAACCCTTGTTGAAATTAATGTTGAAGAGTTTAGGACAGCATTTGGGCTTAATGAGTTCACAAACTTCCTAGAACCTATAAATTTCACATCATTAGCCCAAATCTATAGTGCACAGAGGAGTCATCTCAGGAATGGGCCTCTCAAGGAACTTTTTGTGAAAATAGGAGGGTTAGCAGTTGTAGGACCCAACACACAGGAGCCCTTCTCATTAAGTATGTTTACCCTGAGGGCTAAAGGAATGTATTGGGCACTTTGTCAAGTTCTAGGAGAAGATGCTGAAGAAAATATGCTGAATCATTACTTGTTAATGATTGCCCAGATTTTGAATCCTTCTCTTGCTATCACATTTGATTATGCCTCTTTCATTGCCGATGCTATCCATGGAGGGTTGATAGGAATAAAGAATGGAAAGGTGAACAGACCTTTTGGATGGTATTCACTCCTAATGCACCTTTTTCTCTTCAAAGGTGGTGATTATTTTGCCAGTGGACTAGACTTGGTTAAGGAGAAGGAAGGAGAAAAAATGCCAGTACAATTATGGAGTACTGTGTTGTCATGGGACAGAGAGGATGCTAGTTTTTTGAAGTTTGATAAATATTTCACATCCAAAATAAGAACTCTCCTCTGCTCTGATAATCCAAGAGTCCCCAAGGTTCTTCTGGAATTCATAAGGCCAAAAGAATTTGCAGAGAATATAAAAATTGTTCATAACTGGGGCGACATTTATTTATATCCAGTCTCCACAGTTTTCAGAGTTTTTGGTTTCAGGGGTACTCCATTTTTGTTACCTTACCAGGTCCCTCTCAAAGTGGGGATAGCGGAGATCCTTAGGCAAATTGGTGGCCTACAAGAAGCAGAGTTGATAGGCAGAGGTAAAGGGACTATTTTCCCTGCAGCTACCATAGCCCACCAATTTGTAATAACAAAGGGAGGCTGGAACTGCTTTGAGGATTTCCTCAAACCCTATCATTTGTCCACTGCAGTGTCCAGGTGTGCTAATCCAGAGGACTTCTTCAATGGTGTGTTTAGGAAGAAGGTAGCATGCAGAGGTAGGCCTCATCAATTCCAGTTTCCTGAAGACCTCATCAGAAATGAGTTTGATCTAGATGAGCAGGAGCTAAGGAAAGAAAAGTGGGTGGCTTATAAGAAAGCCTTGGATTTTGTGCATCAGTTTGATGCTAGCTATGACCCATTGTCTAGCTTCTTCCCACTAGAAGAGAAAATAAATTTTTTGATTGTTTGCTTTGAGGATGTGATGCAAACACTGAAGGAGAAGAGGGAAGCTGTGATTAAGAGTAACCCTGAAAAAGCTAGAATGATCCTAAGCAAGTCAGCTTCCAGCAAAGCAATTCCTCCTGGTGATTACACACTGCACAAGAAATCAGGTTACAGTATGCTAGTGCCTACAACAGGGGAGCCCTCTACATCCAAGGGAAAGAGGAAGATACAAGATGCCATTGACATCCAAGATAGCCCAAAGAAGCAAAGGGTGGGGAAGGAAGTGCAATCAGATACACCTTTGTATTCCCTATCCCAATCCCCTATCCATATAAGAGATGAACAAGCAGTAGCTGAATACCTCTTGCAGTTGGGTAGTTTAGGGGAAATTGCATACACCTATGATGAAGTGGAGGAAGGGATGCCAAAAGAACCCATTGATGCTGAAATGGACATCACCTCTACTGAACTTAAAGGCCAGGAGTGGGATCCTGAGATAAAAAAGGCAAGTAGTGCCTTTCTAGCTGATGACAATTTTGTCACATCGGAAGCATTTGTGCAATTCATTTGGAAACAACATATAGATAGATATAATGCTAGATGTGAGACAAGAAAGGCTAAGCAGCCCAATAAAGATCCAGCCTCAATGGAAGAAGAAATAAAAGAAGAAATGATGGAAGAATTCAAAACCATCACCCCTGAGCAGGGAAGAGATATGGTAGCACAAGCTGGAGTGCTTATCTTACCAGAGTGGGACATTGCAGATGCCCTGGTGTTAGATGCAGTAAGAAAAGAGACTAAACCCATGGAAGGGGTAGTTTTCAATAAAGATAATGCTGCACTAGTCATGTGGTCTCTTAAAAGAAAGGAGAGCAAGAAAGGCAAAGATACACAAGGGTCAAGTTACCTTGGTGGAATGATGGTAAAGAGAGTGCAAAGTACAGGGGTAGTAGAAGCTGCTAGCACTATACTAGAAATTGCAAAATTCAGTGTTGCAGTGGCAGAGAAGGAAGCCAAAGAAAAAGAGGCCCTCCAAATTAAGTTGGAAACAGTTTTAAAGGCCTATAACAGTGCCAAGGAGGAGGTAAGAGGTAAAGATAGCATCATTGCTAAATTGCAGAGCCAGTTGATGGGATAATACCAACAAGGTGAGTCTTCAACACTGATGATTTCCTCTTCTCCTGCAAGACCTCCACCTACTAGTCCCATCATTGAACTTCCACCATCTCTAGCACCCTCCAGCTCTCAAATGATTGAGATTACTCCCCAGGAACTAGAAAACCTGAAACAGGCCCAGGCTTTATATGTAGGGAAATATGAATAGAAAGTAAGGGCCACAATCTCTAGTTTTGCAGATATAATAAATGCCTCATTGCTTTACAACAATGTGGGAAAAATTATGGAGATATGGAATGAGTTGAGGAGAGATAAGGCCATTTCGACACCCATTTTTGACAGATGGAGGCCTAGGGAGAAAGGTCTAGAGTTCATGTGTGTATCCTGTGATGAAGCAAGAGCGAATCCCATCATCAAATCCACTTCTAATGTTGCAAAAGTCTTAATGCAATTGGCGGCAGAAGTGCACAATGCGGATAGGAAGGTTAATTTGTGTAAGAAGGAATACACTGATCAAGTTTTTGAATTGCTCCCAGGAATTTGTGCTAATCAGGATCAGTTAAAAGACAAGTAGATATGGCTTAAGGAGATAGAGGCTAAATTGTCAGCAAGAGTTAAAGGAATCATTGATCTTGATGATACTTCTTTCTTTGTTGTGACAATACAAGAGATAGAAAAAATTAAGTCACATTATGGTTTCCTTAATTCAGAAGTCAACAAACTGAGAAATTCTTGGAAAAGGTTGACTAAAATTAAAGATGATGTGATTAATTTTTCATGGCCGACAGAAGAGATATATAGTGAGTGGGCAACTAAATATGCTACCTAGGATCCGGAACAGTTGGAGAGTGCCCCTGAAAAGACAGAAGAGGTTGCAACAGAACAACAGGTTGAAGTAACTACAGAGGCTAAAAAGAGCTTGTAACTGCTTTTGCGAAAAGCTTGTAACCTCTTTATTTCGAAGGAAATGATTGTAACAAACTCCCCTCGAAAGGTCCGAAGCTTTGCGCATCCATGTTGTTATAAATGGATACCAGGACTAGAGGAAGGGGGATCACAAAATTTTGCAAGAAAACGCTGCAGAAATTTATCTGAGCTTTTCTAAGTCTAATGGAGAATCAGAATTTATTGTAATATTTCTTGAACTGAATATCAATATGCAGGCCATCGGTTTTGAGTAAAGCTTTGTGTTGTCTTCAAGTTCGTTCACAAATTTATTTACTGTTTTCATTCTGAATAATCCAGGGTTGTTCCGTTTGAATGGAATTGCAAAGCAATTTTAGTATAAATGTTTGTTAGCTTTTCTCTTTAGGAGGGAAATTAAATACGCGGGATCATTCATACCAGTAAATTCTTTGGGAGGAATTTTGAATTTTGAGGACCATAGCTTAGTTTGGAATGCTTGAATTCTTGTATGTGTTAGGAATATATAAGGATTAATAGAAACCAAGCCGATGGGAAGCATAATGATGTATTGTTTGAGGAGTTTTATTTGAGTTTAGATGACTCTGTGACCTTGGATAAGGCACTGGTATTAATCAAAGTTGTTTATTGCATGCTTTGTTGATCGAAATGCTGAATTTAAGTATAATTTCCATCCTTTATTTTTAGTTGATTTCAAGGTGAATAAATCCACTGGTTTTCTGGACTGGTTTGCTGTGGGTTTTTGTTTGAAAGTGTGAATTTAATTCACAAAGGTATACCCACTTGGGCTCCGAAGAAGCCTGAAGTGTAGAAGGTCTATCCAAACCTTGTCATATGTTGTTTTGAGAATTTCTTTATCTCCAATGTCTCTTCTGCACCAAGCTTGAATCATATTATTCTAAGGATATTAAAGGGAATCAGATTTTGAAGACAACAACAGGATTGCTTGTTTTTGAAATTAGCATCATGGGTGCAACCCTCAGTGAACAATTTTTGGTACCCCAGGTGGGACTCGGTTTGAGCTATCACAACTTAAAGAAAATCCATTTTTGCTATTGTTTTTGTATTGACAGTAGCATTTCAGGCTATTGAGGTTATTTTTTCTAAGTACCTGGTGACTCTATTTTCTGGTTCTATTTGCAGAGCAGGTCTTAACAGCATATGAAAAAGTATCAAACTAGATAGAGCAAGGATCCAGTTGAGCATATTGAGCTACCACCATCGCAAAGAAGGTCAAGGACAACAAAAAAGACAAAAAAAGAAATAAATTCAATAGTTGAGTTTCCAGAAAGTTTGTTAGTTGAAGTTTTTCATGAAACTCTAGATTCTAATCTTCTATCTAATTCTTCTCCTCCACCTAATAATTCTAAGCCCAATTTTTCTACCCACATAAATCCTCTTTTTGTAACTACTCCAATTTAGACATCTATTACCCAGAATCCACCAATAAATCCTCCAGAATTTGCAATGGCCATACCAAGAGCACATACTTTTGTACCTTTCAATGGAGGGAGCCCTTTGAATTTGACCCAACATGATCCTATACTAGGAGCAGCTCTGAAAAGTCTTCCTAGTTTCATTGGTGAAGACCACGTCACACCCATTGAGCAGATAAGAGATGTAGCATCTCTCTGTGTAGTACATCATATAACCCAGGAGAATGTGGCACTCAGGATACTGGCAACATCATTCAAAGGCAAAGCACTACAATGGTTCAGGGGTTTGCAAATTAATTTAGTTATTGATTGGGATGATTTGGGTGATAAGCTAAAAAAGTAGTTTGCAAATAAATCTGATCACCTATCATTTGTAGAGTAGATGACCACTATCAAGAGGGCACTGCAAGAGCATATGACTGATTTTAATTATTGTTTTGAGAAAACCTGGAATAGAATTCCTATAACGGTAAAACCCTGTCTTGAACATGCATTTTTTATATTATTTGAGAGCTTTAAATAGCGATATTGTTGTTATGATTCAATCTATGGGTGGGGTTACATTACCAACGACTTATGATTTATCTATTAGAGCATAAAGCAACCTTATACAAGCTAGTAAAATTACCCCTAGGCCTTCTATGCCTATTTTTCCTGATATACAATCATTGATGCCTTTACAAGTATGTCCTATAGCTGCAATACATGTTGTTCTATCACTAGGTTTTCAAAATTATGTTAAAAATAGTGTTGTAGTAGACTCATCAAAGAAACTATAGATGTTACAAGAGATGTTTATAAATAATGTTGAAGCAACTCAACTGAACTAGAAGACTATGCAAAATTTTGGCAATGAATTGGCGAGCATCAAGAAAAATCAGAACCAAAATCAAAGGTATCAAGCTCCTTATCAACCCAATAGGCCTAACTACCAAATTGATGCTCAGAATCAAAGGAGGAACTACAACAATAGGCAAAACTAGCAGTATAATCAGAATACTACTAGAAATTCTAATGAAATTGTTCCTCCTCAAAACAATATGGCACAAGAGTGGTGTTTTCCTTGCCAACAACCTCATAATAAAGCATCATGCCAAAATGCAATGAATGCTCACTCACAAGCTTTGATGGTTCAGAATAACATGTCTTATTTGGATGCAGGTATAAATGAGGAACCAAAAGGTCCTGAGGTGGCTATGATGAATTGGCGAGGTGAAAATTTTTGTGGAGTTAATCATCTACAACAACAAAAAAGGCCCTTTTCACTTGTTGCAGAAAATACAAGGTCAAAGAAATGTGCTATTGACATTGGACAACAAGCTATAAATAATCAACAACAAGTTGTAAACAATGGACAACAAAATAAATCAGGATAGCAGCCAGATAAAGGAAAACAACAAGCTTCTACAAGTCAGCACGCTGTTAGTACACCTCCACTCGTCCAGAATGTGCAAATTTTACCAAGAGGATAGTCTGCAACACCAAAAGAACAACAGAAAGTTCAATCTCAGTCAAATCCAACTCACCAAGAGCCTACTGTTCCAAAAGTACAACATAAGGTTAGTGGTGTTCCATTTAATATTGTTGAATCTATGGCAAAAAACCAATGTTTCCATGACAATGATAGATGCATTAAAAATTCCTAGACAAAAGGAATTGCTGGGAGACAAATTGGATAATCTTTCCTTGACTAATGAGCCTCAGAAAGATTAGCCCACAGTTGCAATAGCTAATGATATCCCAGTTAAGAATAATCAGCCAATCCAAACACCAAAGCCTCCTTCATTTTTTGTAACATTGATAATTGGCAACCATCTAGTCCACAATTGCTTGATAGACTCAGGAGCCAATAGTTCAATTATGCCCAAAGACCTTGCAGATAAACTCGGTCTAATTTATGAGCCTGTTTCTAGAGGAGTTATATAGTTAGATGGAACAACAGTTAAGTCAGTTGGATTGGTCAAAGATTTTGGTTTGACCTTGCGTGCTTGTCCTAATTTTGTAATACCTCAAGACATGTACATAGCTAACTTACCTCCACACTTTTCTATTTTCCTATCTAGAGATTTGACAACAAAATTAGGAGGATACCTTTCTATTGATTGGTCACACTTGTTTTTTAGAACCTGGTATGGTACTAAGGTTACCATTAAGTCAGAACCCCAAGCCACTTGTCACTTACAACCATATACCCCAAGTCCTATAAATGCAGATCTTTCCATCAGAGACCATGAGGAGTTACCACCTATCCAAGATCTAGATACACCTGTTCAAGGCATACCTGATGTGAATTTGGATGAGTGGGCAGCCCAAAATACTGTAGAAGATCCTTTCATCAGCATGGATGAAATAGGTTTTGGTGTTTATATGATTCATAAGGAGGACTATGTTATTCCTAAGCTTGGAAAAGAGGATTTTCCGCTTGACCAAAAGTCAAAATAGCAGCAAAATCAGGTTTGGCAACTTTATTTTGATGGTTCAAGAAGTAAGAATGGTTTCGGAGGTGGTGTTATGCTAGTTTCACCCAAAGGTATGAGATACTACATTGCTTTCAGATTTTCTTTTAGCTGTACAAACAACATAGCTGAGTATGAATCATTAGCACATGGCTTAGAATGGGCTAGGTAGAAAAAAGTTAAATCTTTACAAGTTTTTGGTGATAGTAAACTAGTTGTGAACCAAGTAAGGAATACCCATGTCACAAAAAATGATGTTTTGAAGATGTACAAGCATAGAATTTGGGATTTAATTGAAGATTTTGATGCATTTAATTTGTTGTCCATACCTAGAAGTCAAAATAAAGAAGTGGATAGGCTTGCTGCTTTAGGAGCTCAATTCAATATTCCAAAAGAACTAGAAAATATTGATAGACAACACTATGTTAAAGTTGTAGTAAGGTCCTCAGTTCCAAATAACATTGTTAATTGGTAGGTTTTTTACTTAGATGAGTAGATTACCAATTTCCTAATTAAAGAAGCTGAGTTTTCTGCTGCAAATCAGCATAAGTTCAAAGATCAATATGAAAATCAGTTTCTCCAATTGAAAACTAACAAGCTGCCCAAGGGTCTAGTAAC
This sequence comes from Cryptomeria japonica, assembly GCF_030272615.1. Lineage (NCBI taxonomy): Eukaryota > Viridiplantae > Streptophyta > Pinopsida > Cupressales > Cupressaceae > Cryptomeria > Cryptomeria japonica. Next base: position 71,696,227 of record NC_081408.1, on the reverse strand, counting down.
CCTTGAATCTATTTTTAATACAAATGATCAGTTGAGGAAGGATAAAGGTAGCATGTTTGTGAAGGAAGAATATTATGAACCTGTTGAAATATTCAAGGACAAGCTATTGAAAATTGGCAAGGTATGTACCCTTGAAGAAAAACATGCTTTTGTAAAACTTTGTCAAGAATTCAATGACATATTTGCGTGGAGGTATGAAGATTTGGAAGGATTTGATCCTCATTTAGCTCAACATACCATAGAGTTGGTAGATAATGCAAAACTAGTGAGACAAAAACAAAGGCCTCTTAACCCAAAATTAGAACATCTAATGAGGACTGAGTTAAATAAGCTGATTGAAGGAAATATTATATTTCCAATCAAGCACACATCCTGGGTGTCCAATCTAGTTCCCATTAGGAAGAAGAATGGTGAACTGAGATTATATGTTGATTTTAGAAACCTAAATAGAGCATCCCTGAAAGACCATTATCCACTGCCCTCAATGGAGAAAATTTTGCAGGTTGTATCAGGCTTAGAGAGATTCTCATTACTTGACAGTTATTCAGGATATAATCAAATTCTAGTCAAAGAAGAAGATCAATACAAAACAGTATTTACCACCAAGTGGGGTACAATGGCTTATAAGAAAATGCCATTTGGACCGACAATGCAGGGGAAACATTTCAACGTGCAATGGATATGGCATTTCAAGGCCTGATTAACAAGTTTGTTTTGGTTTACCTAGATGATGTAATTATTTTTTCTAAAAAGGGTAATGAACATCTTGACCATCTCAGACAGGTATTTGAGAGATTTAGGGAATATGGAGTTTCATTAAATCCCAAGAAGAGCATATTTGTTGTTCATGAAGGCAAGTTGCTTGGATATATTATTTCAAAGCATGGGATTTAAATAGATCGTGAAAGGATCACAACCATACTTGCATTACCATTACCAGCACATAGGAAGGGACTCTAGAGTTTCATAGGTAGGATTAACTTTATCAGAAGGTTTATTCCTAATATTGCAGCATTGATGCAGCCACTTACAGCCATGCTTAAGAAAAGCATTCCTTTTTAGTGGACTAAGGAAGGTAAGAAATTTTTTGAAGAAATTAAAGAAGCAATTGCAGCAGCCCCTACTCTCATTAATCTTGATTTTAAGAAAGATTTTATTCTATATGCTTTTGGAAGTGAAGATGCTATTTTTGCAATGTTGTGTCAGCAAAATGATGAAGGCTTAGAACATCCAGTTGCTTTCTTTAGCCACATTTTGCATGATTATGAGACTAGATACTCATTTGTAGAAAAGAATGTGTTAGCAATAATAAGAAGCCTTAAGAAATTTAGGCACATGCTCTCTAACAATAAGATTCAGCTTATGGTTGCTCATCATATAGTGAAAGATTTTTTGTTCAACAAAGACATAAATGACAAAAGGGTAGGTTGGATTACTAAGGCAATGGAATATGACATATCTATCAAGGTAACCAAGCTAGTTAGAGGCAAGGGTTTATGTGAACAACTTGTTGGAAGTACATAAAATATTAAAGAAGAGGAGAAACAAGTTGAAATGGTGCTTAATAATGAAGAACAACCTACTGCCCCACCTTTTCCAATCACTTGGAATCAGTAGATTGCCCATTATTTACAAACTGGTGAGTGTCCTGAATGCTTAGACAGATCAAAATGAAGGTATTTCATAATACAAGCCATTCCTTATGCTTAAATGGATGGTATTTTGTTCAAAAAAGATTATAACGAGGTTCTATTAAGATGCATTGAGCCAAATCAGATAAAAAAAGTTCTAAAAGAATTTCATGAAGGACCTGCAGGAGGTCACTTTGCAGCAAGAACGACAGCCTTAAAAATTATGAGAGTTGGTTATTATTGGCTTGAAATGTTTAAAGATGCTCACTCATAGGTAAAGAAATGTGAAAAATGTTCATTATTTGTAGCTAAACAGAGGTTGGCAGCCTTGCCTTTGCAACCAATTGAAGTAGAGAAACCTTTTGCAAAGTGGGGGCTTGATTTTATAGGACCTATTAATCCACCTTTATGTGTAGGTCACAAATGGATTCTTACAACAACTGATTATTTCACAAAGTGGACAGAAGTAGTTCCATTGAAAGAAGATAATGAGACTTCTATTCTGAATTTCTATCAAGACTTAGTGTCCAGGTTTTGTACCCCAGAATCAATCATTTCTGATAATGCTTTAGCTTTCATTGGTATTAGAGTTTCAAATTGGTCAGTTAAGCATAATATATATTTGAATACTTTGTCCAATTATTACCCTTAGGGTAATGGACAAGCAGAATCAACTAACAAGAACTTGATCAACATCATTAAGAAGACCATTGTTGAGAATCAAATAACTTGACATGAAAAGCTCAAGTTAGCCCTTTGGGCTGACAAAATTACACCAAAGAGATCAATAGGTAATTGTCCTTATGTTTTAACTTATGGCAAAGAAGCCAAGTTACCCATTTTAGTTGAATTGCCAACTTTGAATTATGTAAAAGAGTTTGAATTACTTGAAGAACAACCAATGCAGATTAGGCTTGCTCAACTTATGGAGTTAGAAGAAACTCGCAGGGAAGCATACATAAAATTAGAAATTCACCATTCTCAAATGAAGAGAACCTTTGATAGAAAATCCGTACCATGCATATTTAATCAAGGTGATCGTGTTTTCAAGCGGGATGAGTTAATAAACAAACCTGGTAGGCATACCAAGTTTGATGCCATGTGGGATGGTCTGTATGTTATCGCAGAATACAAAAAACATAATGCTTTTCAGCTTGCTAAATTGGATGGAGAAGTGTTTCCAATCCTTGTCAATGGGATTCACCTCAAATTATGCTATTGAGTACTAACAGTTTTCATATGTACATAGTATAATAGTTGTAGTTCTTTCTTTTCAGCAGTTGTCAAGCTCAGCTATAAGCAGAGTTGTAGTAGTTTAAATTGAATAAGTTCTTTCAAGCACATCACAATTGATTTTTTCATCCAGTTTTGTTTCTATTTTCCTTAAGTGCGGATTGCATAGTGTGGAGGCTCAGCTATATGCAAAAACCTTTGTAATTTTGTTTAGAATGCTAAGATGCAGTTCCAGATTTTGAGGAAGGCAGAGTTGACTCAATGCCCAATGGATATGCTAGGCTACTGGATTCTACTGTATAGTGGGCAAAAACCCCTGAGAGGTCACCAAAAATGTTACCAAAATTTTGCACATACCAAATTTGGTGCCCTAATGAAGCCTTGCATTCATTCATATTGAAAAGGCCAAATCATGAGCGAGAAATCAGAAATACACTATTTTTGTCTAATTTTTTTGCTTCATGTGCGGATATAGGAAAAACAAAGTAGCATGTGGGTTAAAATGGGCTCCCATGAGGGTTGAGCTCAGCATCAACATGTTGTAGATCACAAAAAAATCTATGCTGTAGATCACAAAAACATCTATGCTCCATTGTAGATGAAATTGGATGGCTATTAAAACCTTAAGGCCAAAAGAAACTCAGATAAAAATGCAGTCGGCCTGTATAAAGTTTTACTTGGGTGCCAAAGAAGGTTTTAAAAGGCCTTAGAGTTTACAAGCGGTTTTCAGTCACTAGGTAGGAGAACCTTTTATCCCACATTGGTCGCGGGGAGGAGCTTTTTTGTATTTAAAACCAAAGTCACATATAGCTATAGTGTCAAAGATTATGGGCTTTTGGCAAGAAGAGGCGACTGATGACGTGGCCTGGTGGACCCCGCGCGCATGCACATCTCAAAATGACCCAAATTTGGCATCAGACCATAAAGAAGAACGTAAAGATCAAGCAAATTGATCACATCCAACCGTAAGGCAAAAGATCTAATGGTGGTCGCTAATGCGCTATGGTTAGATGCTCACCGGATATCATCGCGGCTTGGCGACTGTTGACGTGGTAGACAGGTGGTGCCTAGGTGGATTTTTGGAGCCAATCAAGCGGTCACACATGTGTACACACGGCATAAGAGAGAAGATCAGTTGGTGCTAAAGATCGAGCAAGTTCAGGAAAGATCAACGGTGATTGCAAAGATCTAATGACTATCGCTATGTCGCAATGAAAAGATGCACACTGTATTATCACTGTGACTTGGCCACTAATGACATGGTAGAACAGAGGCTATAAGACCAAGGACAGGTGGTAGATAGGTGCCGGTCTAGTGGCTGGTGACATGGCATGGATGGGTGACATCAAGAAGATCTTGGGCGCGATGAGCCCCAAAAAATTTTCATCGAAGGCTCAGTTTCATTGACATAATAATATCGATGAAACTGTAGGTTCGATGAAACTGGTAAGCGGCTAGCCAAAGGAATACTTTGGCCGAAAGAATGAGATCTGACAGAGCAAGATGCTTGGTGGACCAACAGACAGGTGATTCCCAGGCGGATCTCATGAGCCAATCAGAGGGTGAAACACAACACAAGAGAGAAGATCAGTCAGTGCTAAAGGTCAAGCAGATTTAGGTAGATCAACGGTGATCAAGAAAGATCTGATAGTTGTCACTATGTCGCGATGGGAAGATAATCACCAAATACTCCCCACGACTTGGCGACAAAGCATGTGCAGAAAAGGGAAAGTTAAAGCTTGAGTAGATCACTGAGATCAACGGAAGATCAAGGAAGATCGGATGGTGGAGTGACATTCTAGGGCTATCCATGACTGTTGTTCTACCATGGTTGTGAAGTGTCCGGAACGAATACCCTCGCGACAAGTGGTAGGTCAGGTGGTGCCAAGGTGGACTCTAAGCGTATCACAAGGTGACATGTGGTAACACACCTCGCAAAAGGTGGCATGTCATCAAGGTGAATGTCGGACAAACCTTGGTTGTGATAGATCTCTGAATGGTTTCACTGAATGCATCAGTTTCATCGAAATAATAGGTATCGAAGAAACTACAGTTTTGATGAGACATAAAAACTGTTTGTCGAGGGAAGTAGTTTGGCTGAAAGACTAATGCCAAACAAACTAAAGTAAAACGGTGGGCCTAGCGGTGCTGAGGTGGCTGATAAGGCCGTGCTCAGGTGGATCAGGTGGAAAACCAGAGATTGACATGTGGAACGGACGCTTAGAGAGACTAAAGAATGAGCAAATTCAATTACATCAACGGTAATCCGAGAGATCTAACGGCCATCGCTATATCGCTATAGAAAGAAACTCAGCAGTTATCATAGCGACTTGGCGACTAAGCACGTGCAGAAAAGGAAAAGGGAAGGTGAGCGGCTACGGGGTGCTATAGATCAAGCAGTTTGAGGATAGATCGACGATTGTTGCTATACCGCAAGATAAAAATGCTCGCTTGTTATCTCATGCGACTTGGCAACTGATGATGTGGTCATCTAGGTGGCCGTCGAGGTGGGCTTAGAGAAAATGAGGATGCACCACATGGTAGAGAGAAGATGAAGAACTATGGGTAGACCAAGAGTAAAGATCAAGGAGGTTGATCACATCCAACAGTCAGGCAAAAGATCAGATGGTGGTCGCTAAGGCACCAATGAAAGTTGCACACCAGGTTATCATCACGACTTGGCGATAAGGTGGGTCCAGTCTAGATGGTGGTCAAGATGGAAGACAAAGTGGACCCACGAGAAAATCAGAGGCTGACACGTGGCAAAAATTCTATAGATGAGCGAATGTCTAAGTCAACCTTGAACTTGAACTTCAAAGTGGTTCACCATTTCAAAATGGTTCAATGGTTTAAAATGGTTTAATGGTTCAAACTTCAAAGTGGATCACCATTTCTAAATGGTTCAATAGTTCAAAGTTCATTAGCATCGCTTGTTCCCGTGGGCCGAGGAAGATAAAAGCAAACAAGCAAACTATAAGGCAAGTGGGTTCCTTATAGATCGACGACTATCACTATACCGCAAGATAAAAATGGTTGATGGATAATCATAGTGACTTGGAGAAAAATAGTGGGGCCCACTAAGAAGTAAATGAAAAAATTCAATACAAGCTGCCATGGTTCATGTAGGCGATCCAATGGCTGGCAAATAAAAATTGCACGATAGACTCCGAACTGGTTGTTCGAACAGTGAAAAGCCCGCCAAGAAAGGGGATGATTTCTACATGAAAGATTCATGCAATTGATTATCAAAATATGCAAGTGTTACATACCATTGGAAAGATCGCTGAACAGGAAGATCATTTCCATAATCATTTTTTAATAGGAGTTTCAACACGGAGAGCAATTACTAGAGAATACATAAGTTTTTCTCAGTGGGATATATTTTTTAATATAGTCACAGTTCAGCTCATCATGCAACTTTCACATGGGGATAACTATTTTTCGCATTTAGATATGCAGATTTTCTTACAGGAGGATTAGTGGCAATTCTTTTGAGTAGTAAAGATTATTATTTTACAGAATTATGCATGAGTTTTTATGTGATTTTTGGGGCAGATTCGACCAAGGCTTTTCTCATCCAGTGATTTTAGGGTTTTTGAAGGCGATTCATCATTATTTATATATATTCCTTCTCTTCTTTTTCCCCTCTGGTTCTTTCTTTTTGCTTACACATACAACAAAAAGCATTGTATCCCAGCACTTTTTCAATTTTCAGCATTGTAATAGAGATTATTTTCAATTTGCAATAGAGAGTTTCAGTTTCCTTTTCAATTATTTCTTATTTTCCATTGTTAGATGAATGATTTGACAAAGTTATTGTGATTTAATTTTGAATCCTTCTCTTTGTCTCATTTATGCTTTGCAGAATTAGGAAGATTTCATAGTGAATTCAGGTTGTGGGTTGTGTTCATTTGGTTTTTAGTTCTTTGCATGTTGTGAAAATTCACTTTTCCTATATGCAGAAGTTAGATAACTTCAAGCCTTAATATGAAATGTTTATGAATTTCATGATCTTATTTGATTCATGAGATAATTTTTGGGTCTTGTTGCAGCTGGTTATAGTATTAGGACAACAAGTAGAACTGCATCATTTTGGTGTATCACCTCTATTAGGATAGGTTTTTTTTTATTACATGCAAGAATTTTTACCCTTTTCCCACAGAAAGTTAGTGTAGGAGATCCATCAGAATAGGAAGTCGGCCTGATCTACGGAGATTCACCTTCACTTTGAGCAACCCACAGGCTCGAAGGTGTTTCCATGTTTCATAGGATTGCTTGTTTTCGAACTTAGCATCACGTGTGCAATCCTCAGTGACAACATTAAAAAAGAAGGGTGCAATGCTTTTCTTATCCCGTGTGTCCCTGTGGGGATAAGAAAAGAGTCCTGGGATAAGAAAATACTTAAGCAAAAGGTAAAGGGGCTTATCCCACAGGGCAGCAAAGATCTAGAACAATGGTGAAACTCAAAGGTGCATCGCGGGATAAGAATGTAAAAGATCATAAAGGAAATCTTATCCCGTGATGTGTTCTTTATTAATGATGGCCATGGGATAAGAATTATGAATGGGAAATAAGAGAACACCTTATCCTGTGTGTTCCCGTAGGGATAACAAGGATGCACCAGGATAAGAAAAGGCTAGTTTAAAAGCTTATCCCGTGGATGATAAAAACACAAAGAAAGGGGCTTGCAGGTGAAAGACAAAAGAAAGGGCTAAGATCAACATGGTATAAGATTTACAAATAAAGAAAATAGAAGCTTATCCCACAAAGATAAAAGGAAGGGCTAGTGACACCGCGGGATAAGTAAAACAAAGGAAAATTATAATAGAAGCTTATCTCGTAGAGAGAGATAAGATGACCGAGGAAGCTCCAGAGAGTATGAATTTATAAGGTGACAAAAGGGACTTTATGAGGATGCCATGTCATTATTCAGGGAAGGCCGACAAGCAATCCTAATCGTCAATTGCTAGATTGACACATGAAATCCAAAATTGGCACCAATGACTACCTTTGTCCAGCACAAATGAATTAATGACATCACAACAAATTAAAAATTCAATGGAATTCTTTTTGACCTTGCATTCAGACAAAATTCAGAGTGCTATAGATCAAGAAGAAAAGCGAATTCCAACATTCCAGCGTGCCTCCTAGCATTTTCAGTTGAAGAGAAAACCAGTAAGTGTTTTTTTCTTGCTTGTGTGTGTTATTAGACTGTTGTAGTAATATTTTGAGTTTCCTATGCATGTTCCCTAGAGGTTGATAGATTTTATTCTCATAGTTTTTTTTCGAGTCTTTTCTTAGTCCCAAGTGTTAAGATGGCATCCATTGTTGAGAAATTTGCTACCCCTGCTGCCAAGAAAACTTGTGCAACTGAGGAAAGCTCTTAATTCCCATCACTGAGGCTACACCTCTAGATATGATTTTTCCCGTGCAATAAATCACAAGTTCCCCTTTTGTGCAACCAAGCCCTAGAATCTCCCCACAAGTATTAGAGGAGGTTGAAGCTAGCTCCCCTTCGAAAGAAAAGGCCATGAAAAGAAAAAGAAAAACCGTCTGAAAGACTATCACTATCATGTCTAATAGTGAATCTTCAGATGAGCTCTCTCCTAGTCCTAAAACAAGGAAGCCCAATCCAAAGAAGAGGAAGAGCACCAAGAAGGCTTTAGCCAAAGCCACCTCTGCTGAAACCACTGCACATGATGCTCCTACTCCAGTTAAACCATCTACTAAGGAAGTTCCAATTCCTCAAAAGCCAACCCCACAAGGAGAAACCCTCAGGAGCCGACCAAAGAGGCTACTCAAACAATAGAAAAGACCCCCAATCCTACAAAGTGCTCTAGGAAGCCATCCAAAGGGTAGTCATCAATTGAGGTAGAGAAGCCACCAACACAACCTATTATTCCTCTTGCTCCTGCCATGACCCCTAAAGAGTTGCAACAAGAAGTTGAACAAAGATTGGATGAAATTGCATTGAGGGCAACCAGATAGACCAGAAGCCTATCCCAAGACCTGTTGGAATTGTTTGATGGATCCACAATGCAGGATAGTCTAAGGATTGTTTTCGATGATAAAGAGGTAGGGTGTAGGGATGCCTTCACCAAGGAAAGGGGCTAGGACATTTTCCATTCATTTTATGGCAATAGAGATAAGGTCATCCCAATATGCAACCCCTGAACACTGAACCGTGGGAAATTGATGGTACCCAATGTTTTTGTGGAGCCTATGATCATAAGGGAGTTGACAAAGGCATATGATGTGCCAACACAAATGGTTAGGACTACTGAAGGGTATGTCCTACTAGACATCTCTCTCGGGGCCAACATTCAATGTTTTGAGCTAGATAAATTTTCCCTCACAAGCATAAACAAGGACAATTTGAAGATAGAGTATGGGAATAAGAGGGACAGGTACAAGAAGGATCTTGTTCCTCATTTCATGAGAAAACTCTACAAAGATTCATGGAATTATGTCATGCCATCTCAAAGGGAGCCCTTCAAGCTTGACTTCTTTGAGCCCTATTTTATTAAAACCTATTAAGCACTAGGTTAGGTCCTTGGAGTTAATTGTGGGCTCACCAAATTGTCCATTGATTTTATGATGATGGCCATTAACATGCAGCACCCCCAAATAAATGAATTGTATGACTTTTCAAGCGCTATTCATGAGGGACTGGTGAAAGCTACAAATAAAGATGAAAAATTGGAATTCTTGCACTATTCTTTGATATGCCACCTAATTATTTATCAAAACAAAGCATACTGGGGTCCAGAATTGAGAATAAAGATAAATGATCCCTACATAGGTCTCCCTTGGGCAGTGCAAAGATGGACCCAGGTTTCGGATAAGGGATCTAAATTTGGTGTTTTTTGTGTATTCTTCGACCATTTTGTGATGAAAATTTTGACAAGGCTTTCCAAGGAAATCATCAAAGTATTGAGAATAAAGAGTTACAGGGCTGATGGATTTGTATATCCTGAGGGTGCATCCACCCAAAATTTTCGGGATTTCTTCTTTTATGGAAATTGTACATTCATTAGAATTTATGGGTGTGAGAAGGGGTCCCATGCATTACCAATTGTTGTCTCTCTGAGGTTAGCATTCCTCGAATTGAAATGATGTGGATGGAGAGGGAACAAACTAAGTCTAATAGAAAGGGAAAATTTCTCCCCAGGGTAACAGTTTTCAATGAATTCAGTGAGGGTTGTGAGACCATGGTGAAGGTGCAGATTTTTTTGGTGAAGAATTACAGAATGAGAGTTGCCCAGGCCATTCATTTTGACCTTGAAGGATGTATAAATGATATTAGAGTGAACAAATTGAAGTAGAGTGGATACTTTCATTCTTTTTTAGAAAGGGAGGACCTCATAATAAATGTCCATCCATGTGAGGTAGAGTAGAGGAGGAAGAAGTGGGACCTCATGAATAAATTTGAAAGAGAAAGGAAGCAAGAGGACTGCAATTTTCTGGGTTCTTTCTGACATTTCAGGGATGATTTTTCTAGAATTTCTTTCATGCTAAGAAAGGAAGATGATATAATCAAAGAGGAGTTTCAAATAAGAGAGGCCAAGGAGAAAGGAGTCGAATACAAAGGAAAACCAACTGATCCGGCTCCTAAGGCTCAGATTGAGGAAGTACCTATAGAGTCCTCCAAAGGGGGTATACAGAAGGATAAAGGGGTGACAATAGAGAAGGTTAAGAAGATTGAAAGAGGAAAAGCTAAAATATTTGACTTTGTAGACATCAAGGAGGATTTTGATACTTTAATGCCATCACCTTCTCCTCCGAGAGAGACATTTCAAGATGATGCAAATGCTAAAGTTTTTAATGATCTGGACAGGGCCCTCATCCCAAGCACAATCCCTATATAAATAGAAGATGATGAGAGGATTGTGGCTTCAAAGAACTCTATGGTGGATGACAATTTTGTTAATACCCCTGATTTTAGATCATTTTGGTTAAGGGAAAAATTGAAGAATATGTCTGTTGAAGAAATCAACAATTTTGACAGGAATAATTTTGATTGCACTCCTAAAGAGGGCAGAGAGATGATAATGAAAAGTGGAATGCTCCTCATCATGGGGTGGAATTTTGAAAGGATTTTCTTGTTAGATTAGATCATGCGGTAGAAGGACCCCAATTTTGCAAGAGAGTTTGGAGATCATGGCTCCGGTGTAAACATAAGTTCAAAAGCTTTTGCTTTATGGTCAAAGGCCCCAAGCACTCAAAAACCCATAGTTTTGCAAGGGGTACAAGACAAAATAAGGGATGTTGTTGTGAGGACCTTAGAAGATACAATTGCTTTAGAGATTGTGGTAATTTACAAACACGCAGCCCAATTTTCTCAGCTGGCATTAGAGGATTTAGAGCAAAAGCATATAAAGCTAAAGGATATGCATGTTGTCTTGAATACAAAATACAATGAATTATTTGTTGAGAATATTGCACTAAAAGAGCGAATAAAGAAAATGGCAGCTGATTCTTCTGGAGGAATTAGACCCAAGGAGGTTGAGAAGATAAAGAAAGAAATTCAAAGGGTCAAAGATGAAGCTGTAAGCAGTTATTTTAAAATTAGGAAAAATTCAATTTTTAGGATTTCAAATAAAATCACGGATAAATTGGATGAAGTCCACACTTCATATTCTTTGTCATCCAAGCTCTTGAGTCAGCTTGATGAATTCCTTTCTTTCTTTCAACCAATCAGAGCTACGTGGTTGCCAAAGGGTCAAACCTTAATGGAGGTCATGTTGGCAGTGAAAAATGTGGTGCAACCACCTCAGATTGTAGGGGTAACTTGGAAAAACTACAATTTATTAAATAAAGATTTACCCAACATAGTGGAGGAGAGAAAACCATTAATGGGAATGATTGATTCTTTTCAAGGGCTCAAAAAATGGCATGTCCCTACAATTTTGATAGTTGATGGGCAGATTAAAATCTTAGAAGAATGGAAATAGGGTTTCTAGGAAGCAATAAATGTTGTCTTGACATCCTTGGAAGGTGATGTGAACTAAGGTGATACATTTCTTAATATTATTGATAAGATTATGGAATTTGAACAAATGTATCATAGCTTCTCCCTAGGAGTAGAAGTTATGCCTACCCATAAAACAAAGGAAGTTATGAATAAGTTGCATAGCTTGAAGGGTTTTTCTTGGCCAGTTGATGAGATTGAGGAACTACATAAAAAGTACTACTCCTTGGAAGAAGAGAAACCTTAAGAGGAGGACTAGTCATAGTCTTTCCATTTTTTCTATTCCTAAAAGTTTTGTACAGGATGTTCATTTTGGGAGAATGATTAGAACACTCAGTCGGCAAGGAGTAGTCTCCAAGACACCTGCCACCACATGCCAGATTGCATTTTTTATCCTGACAGGAGAAGATATGAAGTACAAATGTGAGAACATCTTTTACAAAACCATAGCTTGAGTTCCCAGGATGATGCCTTTTTAGCCGCCATCATTCAATACAGATTGCACACAGAAATGAAGGTCTTAGCCTTTAGGTCCTTTTTGTAATGCAATTAGGTTTTGACATGTGTCTTCTTCGACTTATTGATATGCATGCATTAGAGAAAACTTTAATATAACAACAGATAGTCTTTTGATAGCTTTTGGTGATTCATTGTAGAATTTTCATGAATGTATCAATTTTATATTAAAAATTAATAAAGAGAACATTCATTTTATTGCTCATATCTTTTGTGATGTATTGTATGAATTGTTGTGTTAATGGCATATGCAATTTGTCTTCTCCAATGGGGAATGTGTATTCTTTGATGGTTTTCATTTCAAGCTAAATGAATTAAGTTATGTTTTGAATACTGCAATAAATCCTGAGAGATTGTTGTGAGGTTATGAATGCATTCTCAATCTAAAAAATTTAAGAAAGTCTTAACCATTTAGTATAAGAAACTAAGGTTCAGGCTAGAATTTGTGGTATGTTATGCTTTTCCTTGGTATATTTTCATTGAAAGCATCTGCCACATAGTGCATTGTCAGTTAACATAAATCCAATATATGGATAACAATGCATTAGGTAAACCCGCCTAGGTTTTGCAGAGTCTGAAGAGTAGAAGATTGCATCTTCTATGCTGAATCTTGTTCATTGGCCAAGTCCAATCCTAAGTCTATTCATGAGTTAGTGGATATTTCTCTAGGATTTAGGATCTATTGATTTGGGAACCAACATTCACTAAGATAATTCTATTAGTATCTAGACTTGAAATGAAATTAGAATTATGATCTAGTGCATGAAGTAGTCATCCAACCATATTTTCCCACCTATATTGTTGGGGCAAAGGTCATGGATGGTTTATTTGCTTCCACTACACATTTTGAACATCTCTTTGTTGATAAATATCTAGTGCACTAGAGAAAACCATTGACCTTATTGGGATATTGGCCATGGGAAGAAGAGTTAAACCCTGAACTTTTAGGTGCATTAAGATACAAATCCTTGATAACTAGGTTTAAGTTTGTGGAATAGGTGCTGCCATTAGTGAAAGTTGAGGAATTATCGCATGTGTCATGCGTAGGTACATATGACTGAAGGAAATTTTCGTACAAACAACAAAAGGAGGAGGGTTGCAAGAAAAGTTGTCCCTCTGTAAGGAATAGGTGGGAAAGAGTTGTGCTTCATCTTGTTATTTTTTTATATTTTTTTTTAGTTTGGCTCTCCAGAAATTGGAGGGATGAATAGCCTTTAAACAATTTTACTCAATAAAAATAAGATATATATTTATTTCTTTTTTTGGGTATAAGATGTAAAATTGTTAACCAACTCTTTGACTATTGGAGTTGATGACTTTTATCTAGATTGTGTTTAGAGCAGAATCACTTATTATTTAAGTTTGGACAGGATTCTAGAATATCTTTAAATTAGAAATAAATGTAAAAAAAAAAATTAATTCAAATTTTCTGTAAATAAAAAATTATATATCTCTTTAAACTCCTAATTATCTTATTCACTTAAATCCAAATTTTGTTAAAAAGCTAGACATCTTGTACATTTCATAATATGAATCTTATTATTTTAAACCTAAACCAAAAGATGCAGACTTTCTTAAATCTCTCACTAATAAATAAAATATTATATTAGAGGTAACTCTTTTATAAAAACCACTCAAATGATACATTGTTCACTGCTGATGTAATCAAAATCAAAAGATGTATTGAGCATGCTAATAGTGATCAATAAACTGTTAAACCCTTCACTAATAATCAGACTTAATTCTAAAATAAAAACAAAGTCATTCATAACGGTATGAATGTGTCAGTAGTAATGAATACCTACTTTTTCGTCAGTAGTGATGGACATAATTTTCTCTTCCAGCCGCCACTTTTTCGTCATTCATTAATGATACCATTGACATGCCTATAGCTGTGCACTAGCAAGACAAAAAATAAATTGCACGTTGAAGATTATTGCAACCAAGGATGACTAAAGTTCAAGACCTAAGCAGCACTTGCACACATTCAAGGAAAAAATTAATTATTTAATAATATGAATTATTTTCATAAATAAATTATTTCTAATGATGTGTTTAGACACATAAAATTTGAGTATTTTGAGAGGCCCATTTCAAAATTTTGCTCATGCACTTTCAGAATGGCTCTTCACTCATCAACCTGAGGCGCCTAGTTTGAAGAATTATAAAATGGAGCCAGTTGATTCTCAAGAGGTAAAGCTTTGGAAAATTCATGTACACCTTTCATTTGGTCTATGAAGTGTGTTACAACTTTCAGATTTCAGTTTAGATAAGTTTGTCGAGTACCCATTTCAAGGGGTGGACTAAAAGTTGTTCTATGCACATTTTTAAGATTTTACCAAATGGCCTACTTTGAGCCTTTTCATTTTATGACCACTTGATTTTCATGTTAAATAAAGTGTACCCCTAAATTGTAGACATATAGGTGTGCCCGCATGCCAATTTTCAAGTCCCTGCGAATCCATTTGCTCAGTTTAGCAAGCCCATTTCTTTTGCAATTTATGTTGTTTGCATAAGTCCTTGTTGATAGTTCTGATACTAAATGTTTAGTACAGATGCCAAGCTAACAAGATGAGAGGCGGGGGTGAATAATACAAACTTAATCTTCCATAAAAACAACAGATTCAATTTCAGTAAACTAATCAGAAAAACTGTAAAGCATGCAGACTCATAAACAAATAAGATCACAAAACATATAACATCAGATTTAACGTGGAAACCCAAATAGGGAAAAAACACTATGGGATTTCGGACCCACTAAGAAATATACTCTTCTAGAGTATGCTCGATTAAAAGCAAATCCTGTTAAAGATTACAAACACATTGCTAGATGTGACCCAGTTAAAGGATTTCCCTCAGATCTGTTAGGATCTTCACCTTGTTAGAGGTGACATTGTTAAAGGATTTCAAACACTCAATCTGAATGTCACTTTGCTAGAGGGTTTTACAAATAAGACTGTTATGTCCACTCAGTTAAGAGATTTTCTATCACTTCACAAAATAACAGTAATAAAATATATCTGCAACTTCACATCTACAAATGCTAAAGCAGATTCTTATTTGCTCAATACAATCTAGTCATAGGACTTATCTTGTCCCTCTGTTGGGCTCTATACTCTATTATCAAAATAGATCTTCAAGCTTCTGTGCTCAGTAATCACTATGTAGCATTCATGTGCTTACACTTTCCTGCATACATTGTTTATCAACAGTTCTTTATTTATAAACAATTTTGCCAACCGCTTAATCTCCTTGATCACATTTCCCATGATCAATCATAGCCATTAGATCTTCAAACTCGACCAGGTTCAATGTATCCTTCGATCTGAAAATGTTTTACCTCACCTTGGAACTTGCATACATTTCTTGGAATTTGTGCTAGGGTATTGCGGTTCAATCTGAGCTGTAGATCTTCCTGCCGATCTTCCATTGCCATAGATTCTTAACAAACTTCATGCACGGCTTACCAATCATTTAATCAACTCCAGCTCATCAGCTTCCTTCATTAAATAATGCTTTTATACATTCAATGCATTCTGTTATTACTCAGTTGCAACTCGGTAAATACTAAAATTCACTCGGTAGACATTCTGCCTTTATTAACCGATAGCGATAACCTTAGGGTTTACCGACTAGGTTCCTTGCTTAGTAACATAGTATAGTATTAACCTTACAAACAATAACATATGTGGGATATCAAAACAATCTAAACATCATGATCTCATCATTGTCTAACTTGATAATAGTTGCCCATTGAATAACTTATTCCTCCTCTTATTCATTATAGTCTTTCTGTGTCTTTTACCGACATCTTAACTCTTTTTAAAACATACTTCTTAAGATATGGCAACATCATACTGAATCAGAAAATCAATTTCTTGACATCAATGACAAAATAATAATATTAAGACAGTGAACATCCTTAATCAGTTATATCCATAGTCATCAACAACCTTCTTAATGTCCTTATTGAAATATCAACAATCTCTCATTGTAATTGGAATGCCAACAATCTCCCTTTGTCTGTTATAATGCCAACACCTGTTTTAATAGCTAGTTAGAGCACCACTCTGCATATGTGTAATAAATGCCCAGATGAGTTTCATATCAGAATTATTATTCCAGGGTATTTTTAATATGATGGACAGGTTGTGTTTCCAGTTTGAGGGCCTTACCAATCCACTTGACCAGTTTTTCAAAGGTCATCTAAGTTGCAATTTTTAGAAACCTGCAAGTAATGCTTTCTCAAAGACACTAAGTGGTCAACTTTAAGAGCCTGTAACTTTTTCCCAGTTGAGTTTCATGGTGAAATTCAAGTTGCATTATATGGTATGTACTAATGACAACCTCCATATGCAGTTTCAAGTCCTGGTCAATTTGTTTGACCAGTTTGTCAAGTTGATTTCTTGGTCCAGTTGTGTTGTTTCTCTACACTTGCATTGTTACCTCTGTTAAGTTGCCATTTTCATGAGCTTATATCTTACACCCAGTCAGATTTCTAGTTGAACTGAGTATTCCATGGTCTTCCTTGTACTTCAAAGTATGTATGTCCCAAATTTGGGGATCCATGGAGACCATTTGATATTTTTAATGTGTGCACTTTGAGGTCCCTGAACTTGGATTTTATCAGGTTCAAATGCTGACAGACATTTAATCAACTTCAACAATTAATATCTCACCACCCGAGATTCGTGATGAAGAATGGTTTTGCAGAATGAAAGCTAACATGTCAGAGTACACACCTATTAGTTTGTGGAGTCCAGGAAGGTGTTTTGACCAGTTTTTGAAATGCGTCTTTGGGTTGAAATGTAAAAATATGACAAGTTGGAATGCATTCACGTTTTGCACCGAATGTCATCAGAGTGAAAGCAAAAAGTATCGAAAGGGCAAATAACATTAATTTTCAATTAGCTGGCATAAATAGAGTGGTTTATAAATGCAATTCTCCACTTTGAGTTCATCCAAAATGGTTAGAAGATCTTGTGCATTGGCATCCATAGAGGTATGTCTATTGACATCAAAGTAAGGTAGAATTCTTTTCCACACACACTGATCCATATTCGGCACATGAAATGCAACATGGTCGAGGAAGTGAGGCTAGCATTTATTATGCAATTAAATATGATGAAGGCTCTCCATAAGAGATTCTTGAGAAGTCCAGTGGTATTTCTACAGCCAACAAACTCATTGTCCAATTTGTAAAGGAAGGTGAGATAAATAGAGAAAAGTCTCTCTATGATGAAATGGTTGACCTTGGTTTCACGCCTGATGACTCAACACTTTCTCCTCTAATAAACTTCTATTGAAGGAAAAAGCAACTGAGAGAAGCATTAAATGTATTTTGTACAATTTCAAGTTTGAGATCACCTCCTGGAAGATTTGTCTATAAATGCATCATAGATGCCTGCAAATGGAAATGCCACGTGCCAAATCCTTGCACTAGGTAAGCACAATGTGCTATTTTTGAAAAGGTGACATTAGAAAATTTAAAGAAAATGCTCCTGGCATCACAGGACATATGGAAGTCGATAGGGAACCAATTAGAAACAATGAAGAGTCTGCAGTAAGAGCCACCAAGATCGCAGGTCAGGAAAGAAGACACCCCCTAGCCGACTTCAAGCACAAAGTCCCTGATAATTGCAAAGATGGATTATGAAGTGACTGGTGCATAAACCTCGAGAAGTAGAGATATGTCTGAATTGGAATGTCCGATCAAATATAGAAATTGGAGCAGCTAGAAGTTTGGTGCTTTGCATTATAATACTGGCAGTGCGTGAAATCATTAGAAGGCTGTGCACATTAAAAGGGAATTGATGGGTGTTGGTAGAAGTTGTTCACAGGAGTTTGAAAAGGTCCAATTCAACAACTTAACTTATGCCAAGTCTAGTGAATGTGATTCTTGTTGAGGGCAGGAATAACCTGGCTCATGGAGTGGTAAGAGGGGTTAGAAACTTTCAAAGTATTACACTTGGCAGGTGTAAAGCCAATGAACGTAGGGTTGCTTGGTCTATGCGCACAGTGGATTTAGATAAAAGACTTTAGAAAATTGTGTGCAAGATAGGGCCAAATAGATGGAAGGAGGCGCCAAGCAGGGAGCAGGTGTAGAATCAATATCCCACATTCAAAGCGGGATGAATGTTTTTAGTATTTAAAAGTAAAAATAGTTATAATATAAGTGTCAAAAGCTTGGGCTTTTAGCAAAGAAGAGGAAAATTGCACCCGGTCGCCCCTGCACGTGGACATGCATATCGAGGCAAACAAATTTTGCGACCAAAAGGGGAGTTAACAACCGAGAAAGTTGCAGAAGATCCAATGGTGGTTGCTAATCCGCAATGGGAAATTGCTTGTCAGTTACCCATCGTGACTTGGCGACAAGGATGGCAAAGTGTAGTGGTGGGTCCGGCCTTTAAGGGGAGTTAGCAAGGTGAGGTGTTGCCCAAGTCTACCCATGAGCGAACCAAAAGCTGACACATGGCATTGATGAATGCACAGTAGAAAGGGAAAAATCAAAATTAAATATATAGTTCTGACTATGTCAAAAAATGCAAATATTTTAAATGATTGATTGTAAAGAGAAATTAATGGCTGACGAGTTATTTTTTACCCAAATATAGGCATATTATATGTCATTGGAAAGCTCTTGGAATGAGGAGTTCATTTCTATCATCAATTTCAACACACGTCAAATATTTTGAGAACAGTTTCCATGGGAATGATGCAAAGAATATTTTCAGTTAGGGAAAGAGGACACTTGACAATTTGTGATGAAAATCTGGTTTTTCCCCTCTTCTTCATAATCTTAGTTCTTCTCATTTGTAGGTTCCAATTTTTGGAAACTGGTTCCAAGGGAGAATTCCAAATGGTTCCAAACTTGCAATGAATTTCCATTTCAATAATGTTTTCCAGAGTTTTAGTTCTATATGTACGTATTTTGCATAAGATTGTAATTGGTTTAGTTGTAGGTCATACATGTGCAAGGTAGGTGTAAAGTGCCATAGAATTGTCTTCAGGCATTTGTTGCTAGTTTCAATATAATTCAATTTTCAAGGGATTTTGAGTTTATCCTCTCTAAGGGGGAGTGAAATTCCTATTCTTAGGAATCTTTTACAAAAAGGATTTAAATTCTTGGAGCAGAAATTGTGAAACTTAATCATTGTTTGGATATGTATGGTTCTATGAATGACTGTAGAATGTATTAATGTCAGGCATTAATGCAGGGATATTTTGGTAAGCCAGATTTGCAACTAGGTTTTCTTATAATGTTATGTATTTGACTGCATGCCCACATTAAGGCACTGGTCCATTACAACTAGGGGTTACTTGCAACATTTTAAAATCAAATCAGAATATCTTTCTTTTTCTGTTATGTGGTAGTGTTCCACCTATCTCATGCTCAAACATAGTTGAATTGTATGTGTAGATTTAACCCATCTACAATACCCTCCTTGTTCTAAGATTTTAATGAGATCTATTTGCTTGTTTGATGTTTTCATATGTGTGTAATGGGTATGATTCTATGCATCAAAGGTATACCCACCTAGGTTTTGCAGAGCCTAAAGAGTAGAACGATTTAAATCCTTGTCATGTTGTCCAACTCCTAAAGTTCTTCATTGGTTGAAACTGAATATTTCATAGATAAATTGCAGGTGAACTTGGGTTACTCATTTTTTGAGAACAACAAAAATGGTGACTTTGGTGGGGACTAACAGTCTCTTGTAATTGCATTTTTCAATTTGAAAGTGTATCATGGAAATATTTTTGTTGCAGTGAAATTTGAAAATATTGTGTGACTCTGTTGTGTGGTATGACCCAGAAATCTGAAAATATTTCAGAGTAAAGATTAGTGGTTTAAGTTTTATTCCTCCTTGGGGAGGTGGCAACTTTGTAAGAATGAACTTGAGATTTGGAGGTTCTCTTCAAATTTTTAGTCAAAAGTGAAGTAAACAGCAATAGAAAATTTACTCTAGGTATTCCTTATTTTTTGAGATAATTATTTGTTCCTTATTAGGTGAAAAAGTCACCATAGAAAGGAAAAGAAAACAACACTTTACATACTTCATGTTTTGAAAAAAAATCAGTCATAAGTGATGGGAGAAGTGTGTATGATTGTGAAAATTTGTGACTGCATATGTTTTGCAAAGAGTTTATAAAATAGTAAGATGCATTGTCCAAGTAATGGTTTAGTGGATGTTATAAATTTGATGGATTTAGATGTGGTCTCTAGATCTCCAAATCCTTTGTCAAATCTGAAAGAAATTGATAGGGAGATTGAAATACATCTTCAAAAGATCCAAGATAAATTCATCTTGTTTTTAAGAAAGAAAATAGGGAAGAGGAAGGAAGAATCATCATATGTCTTTTATGAAAGATTTATAGATGCGTTAAATGAATTTCCAATTGATGCTAGACCCTGTGAGTCTATTTGGATTGAATTATTTTTAGAGCTTGATGAGTCGGATTCAATTAATTGGTCTACAACCTTGAGAGAAGAAAGTGTTGCACATATTAAAGAATGGATAGATGAGATCGAGGTAACTAAATCTAAAAATGCACATAGTATTGAATATAGTGATGGAAGTGAATCTGTGAGTGGAGATATCTCTTATGATGCTAAAGATGACTCTTATTCTCAGCATGATAGTGCAGATGTGTATTTAGAGCAAGAAGAAAACTGTGAGAACATAAGTTGTTGTTCTAATAATCATGAGCCTATTGAGCTTTCAGATTTGAATAGTATAGACGATCTTGTTGTTAATATCAATCCACAAAATGTTTGCAATCAAGGTTATGAAACCATGTTGCAACATATAGCAGCACTTTATGATCAACATGATAAAGGTTATGATGCAGATATAAGTTATTGTAATGATAAAATAAATGTGCTTAAAGACATGAGCACTATAGATTTAATACCTGCATTAGATTGGGACAATGTTTACATCACAGAAGTTGAAACCAAGGAAAATGAAAATAAAGGAGAAGGTTCACTGAGTAGTGAGCAAATCTTAGAACTCTTAGTTGTTGATCTTCAAAGGTATACATCCAAAAATGTCCCCAATCTCTCATACCCAATCAATATATGTTTTGATTCTGATGATGTTTTTGAGGGTGTGAAGTATGATACATGTGTTGCTGATTCTTTCCCTAGATTTGATTTGAATAGTAGACAAATTGAAAATGCATATAAGATTGATAGATGTGATAATGTGGATTCATATGCTAAAATGAATTCAGAATTTGATTCTTATGTTGATCTTGGTGTTAAAGAGAATGACAAATATGAAGTGGTTTTCCTAGATTTGCAAGTGGTGAATGAACCTTTGACAAGTGATGATAAATTTTCATGTTTGCAAGAGGTTGATAGGAATTATGATCAGCATGTTGAATTGTAGTCATTTTATGAGGAAATGGTCCTCTCTAGTTTGAAAACCAATGTTATGGATGCGTTTTTTTCCTTTTGAGAAAACTAGTGAACAAGATGTGCTCGATGTTCCTAGCTTTCATAATAAGTTGGATTACTTTTCTTTTCAGCTAGGAAATAATTGTAAAGAGTATGACATTGTTATGTCACATAGTGATCAGCACTTTAAGCCTTTGTTTGATTTCCAACTATTTGGTGATTACGAGTATGCTGATTATTTTTTGTATGACAAGCTGATGGAAAGAGACAGTGTTTTTGATCAGGTAGATGTAAGTGAAAATTCCATCTTACCCTTGATTTATGGAAACATAAATCAGATATTTGATAGAGGTAAGCATTGATTTCAGTTTTGATGGCCCCAGGCCATTTGTTAATAATATCTATATTGTATAGTTGCTTTGTTTTCAGTTTTGTGGTTTGTTCGGAATAAGGTACCCTGTTGTTTGGGTGGAATAAGGAACCCCATAATTTAAAAACAAGAGAAATGATCTATTTTTTGGTGGTGTGCATAACCAAAGATTCTAGATTCTTGTGTTGATCTTGCAATCAACCATCCCTAGTTAGAGCCACTATTGGGACTCATAAAATGTGATTATTTTGAGAGGCCCATTTCAAAATTTTGCTCCTACACTTTCAGAATGGCACTTGACTCATCAACCTGAGTGGCCTAGTTTGAAGAATTATAAAATGGAGCCAGTTGGTTCTCAAGAGGTAAGGCTTTGGAAACTTGTTGTACACCTTTCATTTGGCCTATGCAGTGTGTTACAACTTTCAGATTTCAGTTTAGATCAGTTTGTCAAGTACCCATTTCAAGGGCTGGACTGGAAGTTGTTCTATGCATATTTTTTAGATTTTACCAAGTGGCCTACTTTGAGGCTTTGCATTTTATGACCAGTTAATCGTCATGTTAAATAAAGTGTACCCTTGAATTGTAGACATATAGGTGTGTCTGTATGCCAATTTTCAAGTTCCTGTGAATCCATTTGCTCAGTTTAGCAAGCCCATTTCTTTTGCAGTTTATGTTGTTTGCATAAGTCCCCATTTTAACAACTAGTCAGAGCACCACTTTGCATATGTGTAATAAATGCCCAGATGAGTTTCATATCAGATTGATTATTCCAGGGTATTTTCAATATGAAGGAAAAGTTGTGTTTCCAGTTTGAGGCCCTTACCAATCTACTTGACCAGTTTTTCAAAGGTCATCTAATTTGCAATTTTTAGAAATCTGCAAGTAGTGTTTCCTTAGAAACACTAAGTGGTCAACTTTAAGAGCCTGTAACTTTTTCCCAGTTGGTGAGATTCAAGTTGCATTATATGGTATGTACTAATGACAACTTCCATATGCAGTTTCAAGTCTTGGTCAATTCGTTTGACCAGTTTGTCAAGTTGATTTCTTGTCCCAGTTGTGTTGTTTCTCTACACTTGCATTGTTACCTCTGTTAAGTTGCCATTTTCATGAGCTTATATCTTACACTCAATCAGCTTTCTAGTCAAACTAAGCATTCCATGGTCTTCCTTGTACTTCAAAGTATCTATGCCCCAGATTTGGTGATCCACGGAGACCATTTGATATTTTTAATGTGTGCACTTTGAGGTCCCTAGACTTGGATTTTCTCAAGTTCAAATGCTGACAGACATTTAATCAACTTCAATAATTAATATCTCACCACTCGGGATTCATCATGAGGAATGGTTTTGCAGGATGAAATTTAACATGTCAGAGTACACGCCTATCAGTTTGTGAAGTCCAGGAAGGTGTTCTGACCAGTTTTTGAAATGCCTCTTTGGGTTTAAATGTAAAAATGTGGCAGGTTGGAGTGCATTGACGTTTTGCACCGGATGTCATCAGAGCGAAAGAAAAATGCATCAGAAGGGAAAATAACATTAATTTTCAATTGGCTAGCATAAATAGAGTGGTTTATAAATGCAATTCTCCACTTTGAGGTCATCCAAAATGGTTAGAAGATCTTGTGCATTGGCATCCACAGAGGTATGTCTATTGACATCAAATTAAGGTAGAATTTTTTTTCCGCACACACTGATCTGTCTTCAGCACATGAAGTGCAACATGGCCGTGGAAGTGAGGCCAGAGTTTATTATAGTATTAAATATGGTGAAGGCTCTCCATAAGAGCTTCTTGAGAAGTCCAATGGTATTTCTATAGCCAGCTAACTCATTGTCCGATTTGTAAAGGAAGGTGAGATAAATAGAGCAAAGTCTCTCTATGATGAAATGGTGGACCTTGGTTTCAAGCCTGATGACTTAACACTTTCTTCTCTAATCAACTTCTATGGAAGGAAAAAGCAACTGAGAGAAGCATTAAATGTATTGTGTACAAGTTCAAGTTTGGGATCACCTCCTGGAAGATTTGTCTATAATTCCATCATAGATGTCTGTAAATGGAAATATCATGCGCCAAATCCTTGCATTGGGTAAGCATAGTATGCTATTGTTGAAAAGGTGACATTAGAAACTTTCAAGAAAATTCTCTTGGCATCACAAAAAATATGCATGTTGACAAGGAACCAGTTAGAAACAATGAAGAGTCTGTAGTAAGAGCCACAAGGATCGCAAGTCATGAAAGAAGAAACCCCCTGGTCGGCTTCAAGTGCAAAGTTGCTGATAATTGCAAAGATGGATTATTGAAGTGACTAGTGCATAAAGCTCGTGAAGAAGAGATATGTCTGAACTGGAATGTCCAATCAAATATAGCAATTGGAGTAGCTAGAAGTCTGGTGCTTTGCATTATAATACTGGCAGTGCGTGAAATCGTTAGAAGGCTATGCACATTAAAAGGGAATCGATGGGTGTTGGTATCAACTGTTCGCAAGAGTTTGAAAAGGTCCAATTTAGCAACTTAACTTATGCCAGGTCTAGTGAGTGTGATGCTTGTTGAGGGCAGGAATAACCTAGCTCGTGGAGTGATAAGAGGCATTAGAAACTTTCAAACTAATGCACTTGACAGGTGTAAAGCCAATGCATGTAGGCTTGCTTGGTTTATGTGCACCATGGATTTAGAGAAAAGACTTTAGAAACTTCCGTGCAAGATAGAGTCAGATAGATGGTAGAAGGAGCCAAGTAGGGAGCAGGTCTAGAATCAATATCCCACATTCACAATGAGATGAATTTTTTTAGTATTTAAAAGTAAAAACACTTATAATATAAGTGTCAAAGGCCTGGGCTTTT
Organism: Cryptomeria japonica; assembly: GCF_030272615.1. NCBI lineage: Eukaryota > Viridiplantae > Streptophyta > Pinopsida > Cupressales > Cupressaceae > Cryptomeria > Cryptomeria japonica. The sequence goes on along the minus strand of NC_081408.1, from coordinate 71,671,269 downwards.
GGCAAAGAAGAGGCAACTTGCACCCATTCGAACCCTGCACGTGGACACGCATCATGAGGCAACAAAATTTTGTGACCAAAAGGCGAGTTAATAATCAAGCAAGTTGCGGAAGATCCAACGGTGGTCACTGATCTGCGATGTGAAACTGCTCGTCAGTTACCCATCACGACATGGCGACAAGGTGGGTAAAGTCCAGTGTTGGGTCTAGCCTAAGGTGAGTTGGCAAGGTGAGGTGGCACCCAGGTGTACCCACAAGCAAACAAGGAGTTGACACATGGCATGGATGAATGTACAACAGAGAGGGAAAAAACAAAATTAAATATATAGTTCTGACTATGTCAAAAAATGCAAACATTTAAATGATTGATTGTAAAGAGAAATTAATGGCTAGCGGGTTATTTTTTACCCAAACATAGGCATATTATATGTCGTTGGAAAGCTCTCAAAATGAGGAGTTCATTTCTACCATCACTTTCAATACATATCAAATGTTTTGAGAACAATTTCCATGGGAATGATGCAAAGAATATTTTCAGTTAGGGAAAGAGGACACTTGGCAATTTGTGATGAAAATCTGGTTTTTTCCCTCTTCTTCATATTCTCAGTTCTCCTCATTTTTAGGGGTTCCAATTTTTGGAAAATGGCTCCAAGGGAGAATTCCAAATGGTTCCAAATTTGCAATGAATTTCTAGTTCAATAATTTTTTTCAGATTTTTATTTTTGTATGTGGGTGTTTTGCATAAGATTGTAATTGGTTTAGTTGCAGGTCATATATGTGCAAGGCAGGTGTAAAGTGCCATAGAATTGTCTTTAGGCATTTGTTGCCATATTCAATATAATTCAATTTTCAAGGGCTTTTGAGTTTATCCTCTCCAAGGGGGAGTGAAATTTCTGTTCCTAGGAATCTTTTACAAAAAGGATTTAAATTCTTGGAGCAGAAATTGTGAAACTGAATCATTGTTTGGATATGTATGGTTCTATGAATGAATGTAGAATGTATTAATGTCAGACATTAATGCAGAGATATTTTGGTAAGCCAGATTTGCAACTAGGTTCTCTTATAATTTTATGTATTTGACTCCATGCCCAGGTTAAGGCACTGGTCCATTACAGCTAGAGGTTACTTGCAACATTTTAAAATCAAATCAGAATATCATTCTTTTTCTATTATGTGGTAATGTTCCACCTATCTCATGCTCAAACATAGCTGAGTTGTATGTGTACATTTAGCCCATTTACAGTAGCCTCCTTGTTCTGAGACTTTAATGAGATCTATCTGCTTGTTTGATGTGTTCATATGTGCATAATGGGTCTGATTCTATGCATGAAAGGTATACCCACCTAGGTTTTGCAGAGCCTAAAGAGTAGAAAGATTTAAATCCTTGTCATGTTGTCCAAGTCTTGAAGTTCTTCATTGTTTGAAACTAGCTATTTCATAGATAAATTACGAGTGAACTTGGGTTACTCATTTTTTGAGAACAACATGATGTTTGGGATAAATCTGATGTTCAAGATCATCTTAAACATGCATAGTAAGCTCTGTTACTTTTTTGGATTCTATTTTCATGTTGGATTTGTGGATGTTCATTTTTTTTAATTGTATTATTTTCTTTAAATTAAAGTGAAGTTAAATATAATATATTTCATTTAAAGCTATAATTAAATTAAAAGAAAATTAAATTTGAAAAGAAAATTTAAGACATAATTTCTATTTTAGTAAAATTAATAATTTTGTAACATATAAAATTATTTTATAAAAATTAATTTTAGGTAATAATTTTTATTTATTATGCTAGAGGCATTTCTTATGGCATAATCATGCCTAACTTATGTGAGTTACAATTGATCTAAGAGTGTTGAAGACGATTAAAAACAACGTGATCATTCATTATTTTTAATATTTTTTGTATGACCATTTTTTTCATATAAGAGAATCTAACAAACTTGCATAGAACTCTATGTTAAATCCATTTTTTCTAGGAGTTTCCATTTTGAGATGGAGTGATTTATAGATTTTTAAAAAGAATGACATTTACATAATTTACATTTTTTTATGTCAAATATATTTTTACATCTACAAATTTCAATAATAACAAAATCAATCTTTTTTAAAAATCTATAAATTTAATTACTTAAAATAAATTATGATTATGTCAAAAATATCTTCCACATTTAGAATTTTTAATATAATAAAAAATTACTCTTTTTTAAAAATCTATAAAAGATTTTAAAATAAAATTAAAATGCAATTAATGAGATTAAAAAGATGTTTGGAATATCTATTTGTTGTCTTTATATTCTATTCATCATTGCATAATATCTCTATTATTTCATTACTTCAAATATATTAATATTGTATCAAAAACCTATACTTATAAATATGAATATAATAACAAAATATTTTTTCTTTAAAATCTATATAAGATTCCATTTTTTCTATTAAATCTAATCTTTATTGAATAATTTAGAGAAACTTTATTAAAAAATTAATTAATGATAATCAAGATGTTCCTATATTTTCAATAGATTAAATAAATATGCATGTTTGTATATATCAAATATATTTTTTTATGTAATTCACTATATATAAATAAATTAATATTGTATAAAAAATCTATACTTATAAATATGAATATAATAACAAAATAATTATTCTTTAAAATTTATATAAGATTCCATTTTTTTCTATTAAATCTAATCTTTATTTAATAATTTAGAGAAATTATATAAAAAAATTAATTAATGATACTCAAGATGTTTCTATATTTTCAATAGATTAAATAAATATGCATGTTTGTATATATCAAATGTTTATTTTTATGTAATTCACTATATATTATATCATAATTAAATTACATAATTATTGAATAATTAAATTTATTATTTTTTATAATATTAATATGGTAATAGAATTAAAAATAGTAATAATATAATACTATAATAATAATATAATTAAATTATGTTTAAAATATATTTTAATATTTAAATCAACAATAAATAAAATTCAACTTAACTTTAATACAAAACCAAAATAAACTCTACTTGATTAAATCATATTTAACCCATGTCTTTGGACATGTAGTGTCATGGTTTAAATACTTTGTTGGTGAAGTGGCCACCAAGGTTCAAATCCTAGTTGGGCCATTGTGCTCGTGGAAAAAAAAAAAATCATATTTAACCCCTAACACAAATTTATGTTGACTTTAAACCAAATTGAATCCTAGACTGAATTGAACCATAATCCTATAGAAAATTAAACACAAACTTGAATAGTAACCATAGCACTCATCTCTCTTCTCTTTCCATCTTTCTATTATTTAATCTACCTCTCCTACTTTCTCTTTCATACTCCTCTCCTACTCGATCTCCCTACCTCTCTCTTCATCTCCCTCTCACTCATCTCTCATGTATATGTAATACTTATCCAATCAATTCATTTTCTTGATCTTTGAACATGTATTCAATCATTATCCAATCTAATATGGATACAACTTGGCTCTTTGATGTAGGCCATCATTTTAGGTTTGAGTCAACCTTAAGCCATGATTTTGATTTATCCATACGAAATATACTAAAACCCCTTTTAAGATTCTATTATAGGACTTTTATATATAAGTTATGTTTGTGGCATCTCCTAAACATCAAAGTACAAAAAAAATGGAGGACTTGGTCTAGGTATTAATGGTTGTATTTAGGTTTTATATGATTTTACTTTAAGTTTTTAAACATTTTGATTTTTATAAATTTATGTGTATTATGAACTAGTACATAATAATGTTGAAATATTATAGTCAACTTCTCCAATCTTCAAGAAATCAATATATGAAAATAACTAATTATTGTAAAATGATCATTGAAGATATTAACTCTAAATTTAATAGAATGATAAATTTAGACAATAATGAATATTAGGATGACTTTATTCAATGTACAACATGTCAATTCCTAATACTTCAATCAAATTTAAGAAATCGGATTTTTTTTTTATCAGAATAAAATAGGTTTTGAAGGGGAAATTTAAAAGTCATTTCCTTGTTTTCTTACCAACCAAAGATTTAGATAGAGTTAATCTTAATATTAGGATCTTAGGAAATCAATAATTACATTTAAGTAAAATAACTTAAAAAATCTTTAAATTTTTTTAAAAAAATATGCATGTGAGAAAACATATAATAATGTTTCTATATATAAACATATCAAGAATCACGATTTCATAATATCTTATCTCTCATCTTGTTTCTATAGTTCCCCATACATATGATGCATTAATGTGTTTTTAATGCAATCATGCCTCCAACACATGCTGATGTATACATTGCATATTTGTAAAATATGATATAAGCTAAATGTTTTTGTCTCTATTTAGTGAAAGCTAAGGGGTTGGGAGATAAAAACTTTGAATTTATAAAAAAATTGTTATAAATTTAATTAATAAATAAATTGTTTATTGTTAAAGATAAAATTCATCAATTCCTTCTTGTTTTATTTTGTAAGAAAACAATATTAAATTGCAGTGTCACATATTGTATCTTGTATTAATAGCATACTTACACATTTTAACTGGTGCATTTATGACAAAATTTATGATCATGATTTCACAATTCAAACTTCATATGTGGTAAAGATGAAGCATTAGTAGCTTGTGGTTCGATTTTTAGAGTAGCATGGCAGGATAAAATTTTAGTCTGCAAACATCTATAGGATGTGCTAACATCTCCATAATATTCAAGATCGAAATGATAATATTTCATGTAGTTTTCTCTTGACATATGTCATAGAAACCAAACAAACTTGTAACAACTCGCCCCACCTATTCCAAGAAAGAAAACCATCCTTTTCCTCATATTCACAAGTTATTGCAACTTTTCTTACTTTCTTCTTACCTCTTCTCTCACATAGTGAAGGTCTGACAAATTTCTTTTACATCTTGGATACTTCCAATATTAAAGATTCCTCTTATTTATAAGTTTATCATGTCTACGATCTCAAGAAGTGATCCACAACTACTAGTAGCAATCTCTTGCAATTATTTATTTATGATATTCTCTATTATTTCATGATATTGTCTATTTATCATGATAGGGGTGATCCTCCATAATGGATTTTATTTCGATCACATGTGTCTTTTGTTTATCTAGATCTTGTTTGGTTATCCATATAGATGCAGAAACACCAAAATAAATGTTTGGCTAAGGCAAACTCCTATACAACCCCCATAATTTTTCTCATCTCCATGTGAGCAAGTAAACAATTCTAGTGGATTGGTGTTCTCTATCTATAATATTTTTAGTAGTGTTTGTATAGATGACAATGTAGGTCCATAAATGGTATCATGGGATTCTAACATCTAACATCGAGAGATAAACTCCTTATAATAATTCATAGGTTATATACTTTTTGTTTGTATAGTTTAGAGATTTCGATGTTGTCATATTTCAACATTATTAAGTGATTTCAATTTTATTTAATTTATCAAACTTAGCATAGATCTAGTTTTAGTATATTGGCATTATTTATTATTGCATGTGAGCAATTTAATATATCATTGAGGTAACCAAGGGCTATTTTATCCTTCAAACCCCTTCATCTTTAGATTAGTGAATTCTCTCTACATTTTGGTAAAAATAATATGAATATGTTGGATTATTTTATTCAATGTTTAAATGTGTTTGATAATGCATTTTTAAAAGAATATTTTGACATGTGAGAATATGTCCTAGATGATTTCCTATAGGTATCTCCTTCTAGTAAAAAATCTATTGCACCAACTCTATTGTTAGAATATTTTTTGTTGTAGGAAGAGAAGTCTATAAATGCTATTAAATTATATGTTGCCCCTAGTAGAACTAAGATTACAATCATTCATGTGAATCCAATTAGTCCTTCTCCAAATGGATATTATTCTATTCATGGGGTTTCTTTTCAAAATCACAAGATCTAGACACAATTTAAGGCTCTCTCTTATAGAGTGTTGGAGCCCAGACTTATAAAACTTGAAGGAATAAAAAAAGTATTGATCAACGTACTTCTCTACCACCTAGTTAGCCTAATCTTCCTAAAGAACCTAGACCTACAATTAGTACCAAAGTGAGTATGATGTTATTGAGCAACTTCATGTTACTTATACTAGGATCTCACTTTGGGAATTTCTTCAAACTACTCTAGTTTACCAAGTTATTCTTTATAAAGCTTAAAAAAAAATTCTTGTACCTTCTTCTATTAGGCCAATGGATTGGAAAGCTTTAATAGATCATATGTATGTGAGTTCACTGAATATTACATTTATCCACATGAACTCCCACGTTCAAAAGTGCAAAAGCAAGTAGATCCTTTGATTATAATCATCTACTGAATAACATTAGCATTAGATGTGCTCTCATTGATACTAATTTGGTAGTAAATATTTGTAGTCTCTATCTTCTACCTAAAATTAAGGTTGATTCAAACTCTATTATGGCTTTTACTTTATACATTGATGGATTTGATAATGTTGGTTGACATTTCCTAGGCACAATAAATTTTTCTTTATGGTTAGGAGCCATTACCATGCCCACCCTAGTGTATATTATGCAATGTCCATTACCATATGACCTTCTCTTTGTAAGTCCTTAGGTCCACACTTTGGGATTACTTACTTCTACTATTCTTTGGTCTATAAATTTTATTGGTAATAATGAGGTAGTCACAATAAATGCTAACCTTGATGTTATGTATTTATGTAAAATTATAATAGCTAGTTAGACTTTGGTTATACCTACCTTTCAATTTTTTATTCCATCTTTATCTTCTAATGTGTGGACATCTACTCCAGTTGTATCTACTAAAAAAGGTGTCCCTAAAGAATATTCTCCTAAACAACAATATCCACCTAAAGATAAGAATCCTATGTCTCCTACTTATTTTCTTCTCAATAGAATGCATGTTTTCCCGATCATTGGAGCTCTATAGATTTCACCAAGTCCTTTATCAGGGAATACAAAGTTGAAAAGTAGGAAAATGGATTCTAGTTGAAGAATGTAAACAAGAGACCATTTCCAAACTCTTTCATTGGAGAACAACCAATTAGGCCCAACTTTAGTCCCTTAGGCAGTTGTAGACTATGGTTGATTGTCCCCTTTTAAATGTTCATGATTGCATAATGATTTATATATGAAAATGCAATGACTAGGTTAACTGATACAAAATTGATAATAATCAACATAAATAGATAAATACAAAACTAAAATTCAAACTTACAAATACATACCTGGAAATGAGGTATAGAGAAGAACCTTTATCTAAAATCTAGGCCTAAAACAAGAGGACTATAGATATAGGGACAATAGTCCAAATAATCCTGGTGTAAATAGTTGTTAGATCTAATCTAAGGAACATTCAAAATATGTTCCCTCCAAATTTTAGGTCAAAATGGTAGGATAATGGAGAAATGTTTCATAGTCTAGGACTTTTCTGCTAATTTATTTGTCTGACCTCTACGCTAGACTAATCTATGCTCTTGTATATACAAATTATGTGTTGAACCTATGTTTAAACCAACAAATGCACAATAGAGGAAGAAAATGGTTTTCCTATATATGGTGTTGAATTTTGAAACACAACACGCACAAAATCAAACATCAAGAAAAAACACCTTCAACAAATCAGAGCTGCACAAATGAATACTATATTACTCAAAAATCAAAGAATACAAAATTACAAGATGAATTACAATTGTACAATGAGGTGCTTAGAAATAAATCATTGAGATAAATTTAGGAGAACTAAAGTGAAAGCTTGAGGAACTAAATAAATCTCAACTCTAACTAAATTATATGCATAAAAGCTAAACTAGGTGTACAACTAAAATAAGCACTCCTAAGTGAACTTACGCAAAAAAGAAAAAAAACATAACTAGTTGTTAAAAAAAAAACTAATAGCTAAATGTGCTATAACAACCACCCTTAAGTGAAACTTAGGGTGAGTAGAAAAATTCTAAATGCATAAATGCAAAAATCAATCCCGCTAACAAAATGCCTAATCAGGTACCCATTTATAAATCAATGAAGTCTCTCTAAGTAGAGTAAGGAGAAAAACCGAGTGAGAAAAAACCCCTCTCCAAAAGTGAGAGCTGCAATACATGAAAAAAAAAAACATGAACTACTAAAAGGAATGAAGGACTAAGAAGCGTCCAAGTAAATGTCCCAAAAGAATAGGAACATGAAGAACATCCTTGAACAAAAAAGTTGTAGACAATTGTCGAATGGTAACTTCTATAGTGCTAAATGAAGAACCTCCCCTGAAACTAAGATGATGATCAAGATCAAGAAGACAAAAATTTGCATGAGTGCCACCAACAAAAATACTTGAACAATAAGATGAAAAAAAAAAGGCAAAAACATCTATTAGAGGAAACTTCTAGTCAAAAATATAGGTGCCAAAAGTCTAAAGAACTCTGATCAATAGAAGATGGAAGGTTGCCTCCACAAAAATTGGAATACAAGAATGTCTAACTCCAAAGCAAATCAAGTAAGCATTAACACCAACAATAGAAACCCCCCCATAATGCTAACAAGGGAGAGGCAAGACAGGTCCAATGATACTATATGTCATCATGAAGATGATGACTGAGAAGATAACTCTTTTTGTATTGAATAAATTTTTACCCTTTTAATTTAATGATATTTTTAGTAAAAGTTTTAGCTACTAATCAAAATAGAATTGCTTAGAACAAATTGAAAGATAATTTTATTTTGATTTCATATAAACAAAATATATAATACATTATTAATAAATATAATTATAATATTACCTGAATCATAATTTATATCATAGAATGATATCTATTTACAGCATTAAAATTCAGAGAGATATGCCCATTTGTACGAGGTAATTGATACAATACATAAATTTGTAGATTAACCCCACAACCTATCAACACAAATATTAGCTTTGTCCACAAACATCTTCGTAAGATTTGTAGTTCTCACTATACAATCATTAGAAAATAGTGCACGTCAACGCTGGTTTTTTGGTAATGTCAAACTAAGGCTAGTTGCTGATATAAAGAAGCAATGCTTGTAACTTCTGTTAACTCTGAAAAGCATAAGATAACACAGAGAAACATATTTCACAATTGACACAAACTTTTGTTAGGTCACTTTGCTTAAGCTTCACGAGAATAAATTGTTCTGCATTGCCCTATTGCAGTCATCGAGAAAAGTAAATGAAAGAAACCTGCCCTAGAAGTCAATAGTCTCCCCTCTCGAGGGACTGTATTTTTTCTCAAGTTTTCAGGAAATAAACTGTACTGCACTACACTTAAGCTAACAATAAAACAGAAGATATGATAAGTAAATGTAACACTAGGATAGTCTATTGAATACAATGGAGTTTGTGTAATTATTTCTCAGATGAAGACAGTGTAATTGAGCAGAATAGAATCGAGAGTTGTGTTTGTTCTAGGTCACCTTGCATCCATTTGAGTGATGGAGCTTTCATTTATAGAAGGAATCCCTGATACAGATGACTTAGTCGTCTCGGACGTTGTTCCCTTCTCATACTCTTCAGCCCCTGACCTTGACATTGACTTTGATTTTGATGTTGAAGGATGGTTTTCGCTATTACTTATAAAAGCAGGCGTTGAAGGATTGGGTAATGCCACTAAAGTGCTAGAGAGCATCATAATAACATTAGACATAACGGGACGAAGTGTTGCATCGGCCTGTACACATAAAAGGCTAAAATGAATTTATCTTAAGGCTTGTTCCTGATTGACTTCTGATGCCCTTGAATCTACCATATTCAGTGCATCTCCTCGCTTGAATAGTTTCCATGCCTGCATTACATGTCATTATATCACAAGAATTTGGATGTTTACTGGTTTAAAAATAACATTTGAGGAAAATGGGCACTGGGAAATTCAATTTCTTACCCATTGTATTAGGTTTTGCATTTCGTACGAAAGATGAATATCAAAATTTTTCCGTCCAGTGATGATCTCAAGCAGCAGCATTCCAAAACTGTAAACGTCTACTTTAATTGACAACTGTCCTAGCATTGCATACTCGGGAGCCAAATGACCACTGCATTGAAAAAGAATGTATTATTAAGGTTTATAAGGAACCACAAACAACAAAGGGTTGAAGATAAAATTTAAGAGAATAAATTTAAAAGCGGACAAGCTGCATAATCATCAATTTAAAATTAAAATGACACAAACTGCATGTTGGAAGTGGAGACTCTTTGAGAGGGGGGTGAATCAAAGTGTATAAAATTTAACACAAAACAGTTTTACAAAATTAGAAAAATCAGTTTTAGCAAATAAAACAAATTAGCAAAGAATTTACATGTTTCGAATTAGAACGAGTGAACTACAACTCAAGGAAAAACAAATTGTTGTCAAAGCATGTAAAAGTGATCATCCAATTATCCAAATGAATAATCTTTGTTATATGCTTTTAGGCAAGACAAGATGACTATGCTCCTTTTACAAAACAGATATAAGCTTAAATGAATATTGCAGTGACTACCAAGTATAACATGAACAGAAACAAAGAAATAACAACAATCTGGAATATCAGAGCTTTAACTAGTGAAACACAATGAGACAAGATTGAATACACAACACCAAGATTTTCATGAGTGGAAAACCCTCTTGGGGTAGAAAAACCACTCGGTAACAATTCCTTTTTATTATCTCAAAGAGCACCAACCCTATACAATGTTCAAGGAGCACCAACCCCTGTTCCTCTACAATATCAAGTTTCAATCAATGGTAGCCTTGAAACTATATAATATTGTAATCACAAGGTTATCAATGGTTGGAACGAGAAAAAAAATGAAGCGGTATAAAATACTATTCCAACTATAAGGAAGTCTTTTTCAACTTCAAACAGAGAGAGTAAATTTATCTCAACCTTTGAATTTGAAACACATTGTTTTCTGTGTATATCCCAATGCATACAAAAATATTTCTGACAAATACTTTCAGTTAGATTTAATCTTAACCTCTGAATCTCAAACACATTGTTTTCTGTGTGTATCTCAAAGCATACAAATATTTTTTTGACAAAAACTTCCAGTCTCTATAATGCTCGAAATATTATCTCTGCATATAAATCAGAGACCCAAAAAAAACCTCTTTTCTTTTAAAAAAAAAATGAATAATAACTTTGTCTTTACTCCTTCTTTTAAAAAAAAAATGAATAATAACTTTGTCTTTACTCCTTTCTTTCTGTCGCACAGCAGTGATTGAAAGCCATGCTTAAATAATCATTAAATCTCTAACAAACTTTCATAAAAAAATTCCAAACCCTTGAGTTAAACTCAGGTTGTATCAAAACTAAAATGTAGTTCGAAAAACTGAATGCAAATTGAAAAATATTTACTAATCTTTCCTTTTACTGAAAGGAACTGTTTTCATTTTTCAGTTCGAAGAACAAAGATATTGTGGAGATTATACCTCATTAAGGCAGCCAATAACTAAACAAAAATCTCACCAAATCTGCCACATTTACCTCCATGTCCAGCTCGTCCAAGTTTGTCTTACAAACTCCTAAATCCACCATTTTCCTAGCTCAAACAATCAACGAGTCACTCAGGAGAACCAACGGCTAGGGTTCGAAGGAATAAGAACACAAAGTGAAAACAATTATGTTTTTGCCCTAATCTCATTCCCACAAAAATTTTGAGACCTTTATTCCTTTTCATAATTATTTCAAGTCCGGTCATGTATAACTGTACATAATATTTGAAATCCATGCGATTCATATGAAATCCCCACATCATATTGTCTATGTGTACAACATTGTCCATGTGAATCATAATATCCAAGTGTTTTAAGTGCTTAGTCAAACAACCTATTCACTTACCTTTTACAACCACACAACCACTAATTATGATGGATAGGAGTCAAAGTTAACCATGATTAAGTTTAGCCACAATGCACACTTTTCAGCATCAAGGTCAAACTGGGGTCAACACACTCCCCTTTGTCCTTGATGGCAAAAACCATGCCAACAATGACCTGTTAATAAGAGTATGCCAAAGTAATATGTCACTTTATAACCACTGCCAATAATAAAGCCTATCAAATAATAAAGCCTGTCAAATATGCAGTATCAAGTATGACCATTGTATCAAATACCAATGACAAGTCAAGAAAAAAATAATGCCAAGATCACTGTCAAGATCAGAAGCCAAGATACCAATACCAAAATGCCAAGATCACTGTCAAGATCAGAAGCTAAGATACCAACACCAAAATATCTAATTGTCAAGAACCAAAGCAACCAAGATCACTATCAAGATCAGAAGCTAAGATACCAACACCAAAATATCTGACTATCAAGAACCAAACCAATGTGTGCAAAATACCAATATCAATATGCCAAGATATGTCAAATAATATCAATATGCCAAACCATGTGAAGGATACAAGACTGCAATATACAGTATAGCCAAGATGTGTTAATGAATAATATCAATATGCCAAAACATGTGAAGATACCAATGCAGATTATTGTCTGCAGATTACTGTCAAGATACAAGATACAGATAACAATTTTCTCCCGCTTTTTGTCTCAAGGACAAAGCGACAAAGAAGCAAAGTGCTGCTTGTGGAGAGCTATGCTCCCCCTTAATATGTGCAGGAACTAAGAAGAGAAGATTGAGAGAAAACTCCCAACCTATCTCAGAGCCTTTCAAATGTGTCTTTAGATAGAGCTTTTGTAAATATATCAGCAACTTGGGCTTGTGAAGGTACAAACACTAACTGAAACTCATTAGCCAACACCTGGTCTTGTAGAAAATGGAATTTGATGGCAACATGTTTAGTGCGAGAGTAAATAATAGGATTTTAAAAAGATTAATCACACTTGTATTGTCACAATAAATTGAAATAGGTTTAGCAACAGAAGTTCCCATATCAGTAACTTGATGAGACATCCAAATCAGTTGTGTACAACATGCAGTGGTTGCAATGTATTCAGACTTTGCAGTGGACAGAGTGACACAACCTTGCTTTTTACTGTGCCAGGCAACAAGACAATCACCAAGAAAGAAGGCAGGTCCACTAGTGCTTTTACGATCATCTAGACAACCGGCCCAATCGGAATCAGTGAAGCCAACAAGAGTGAAATCATTATTGCGAGGATACCAAAGACCATAATCTAGTGTGCCTTGAATATATCTAAAGATTCATTTTACAACATTCAAATGAGATTGTTTAGGTGCAGATTGAAAGCGTGAGACTAGACATACTGCAAACATTAAATTTGGTTGAGATGCAGTTAAATATAAGAGACTTCCAATCATTGACCTATACTCTGATTGGTTTACCTCAGGTGAGTCATCAGATTTGGTCAACTTACAACCTGCCTCCATTGGAGTGTTGATTGGTTTACAATCTACCATATTAAATCTTCTAATCATCTCTTTTGCATATTTGGTTTGTGACAAGAAAATACCTTGTTGAAGTTGTATCACTTGAAGACCAAGAAAGAATGTTAGTTCCCCCAACAGAGACATTTCAAACTCAAGTTCCATGATTTTAGAGAACTTTTTGGATAAGGAATCATTATTACAGCCAAAAATAATATCATCTACATATATCTCAACCACTAAGATATCATTACCTTTGAATTTAACATATAAGTTGTTATCTACAACACCTTTAGTGAATCCATTTGTTGTAAGATGACTATCTAGTCTAGAGTACCAAGCTCTTGGAGCCTGTTTAAGGCCATAGAGTGCTTTCTTTAATTTGTATACATAATTAGGTTTATCTACAATTTCAAAACCTTCTGGTTGTTCCATATAAACTTCTTCATCAAGATAACCATTTAGAAGGGCATTTTTAACATCCATTTGGTAAACTTTAAAATTTTTATAGCAAGAGTATGCAAGAAAGATTTTGATTGATTCTAATCTAGCTACAGGTGCGAATGTTTCACCAAAGTCTATTCCTTCCTGCTCAGCATAACCCTTGCAGACAAAATGAGCTTTATTTCTAACAACCCTTCCAGATTCATCAAGCTTATTTCTAAAGACCCATTTTCCTACTATCACATTTTTATCATCTAGCCTAGGCACTAACTCCCAAGTTTGATTTTTCTCGATTTGACTGATTTCATCTTTCATTGCATTCAACCAACATTCATCTGATAAAGCATCAGAAACATTTTTGGGTTTGAAATCAGTTACCAAACAATAATGCTTAGCCATGTGAGCCTGTTCAGTTGTTTTTTCCCTTCTTCTAGTCAAAATACCTGCATCTATATTGCCAATAACTTGACTTTGAGGATGTCTTTTTGTTATGATTTTTGAAGGTGTATAATGGGAAATACCTGTCTCTATATTTGAACTCTCTATATTTTCTTCATCAGAACTTGATGAACATATTTCATTTTTCTTTTCTATTTCTACAGGTTTAGGAACTTGATTAAGCTTTGTTAAAGTATCTTCCTCAACATCCTGCAAACCATAACTTAACAAAAATTGTTCATCAAACCTCACATTTACTGTTTAAACAATTTTGTTCAATCGATTATTGAAACATCTATTGGCTTTGCTATGAGTAGAGTATCCAAGAAAGATACCCTCATCAGTTTTAGCATCAAAGTTTCCTAGATTTTCTTCATCTCTTTTTATATAACATTTGGCACCAAAAATCTTGAAATATTTAATAGAAGCAGCTTTTCCATACCAGAGTTCATAAGGAGTAAAGATATATTTTACCCTAATTTGCACACGATTCAAAATGTAAACAGCTGTGGGTACAACTTCTTTCCAAAACCTGTCTAGCACATTTGCCTCATTGAGCATTGTGCGAGCCATTTCTTTGACTGTTCTATTTTTCTCTCAACCACTCCATTCTGTTGAGGTGTATGAGCAGCAGCATATTGTCTTTTAATGCCATGTTTTTCACAGTAATCAAAGAATTCTTGTGAAGTAAACTCACCACCCTTATCTGATCTTAAGCATTTTAATTTTAGATCAGTTTCTTGTTCAACCATTTTTCTAAAAATCTTAAATCTATCAAATGCTTCAGATTTGTGTTTGAGAAAAGTGACCCATACCATTCTGGTATAGTCATCAACAAAAAGCATAAAATATTTTTCACCATTTATTGATTTTGTCCTTGTAGGACCACATAAGTCTATGTGTACAAGCTGTAATGGTCTCGTAGAAGAGCGTTCTTCATATTTGAAAGGCACTTTTGTTTGCTTACCTTTTAAACACTCTTTACAAACTGAATTGAATGGTTTACTCAAAATAGGTAAACCTCTGACATTCTGATTTTTACTGATCCTAACCAAATTGTCAAAGTTTATATGTTCTAGGCATTTATGTCATAACTAATTTTATTCTATTTGACCCATAAGGAAAATTCCTTCATTATTTTCATAACCAGTGGAATCAAGCAAATTGTAAACATTGCCAATTGTTCTCAGGCCAGGAGCAACAGTTTTACAAAATTTATTTTTGATAGTACAGTCTTGAGAGCTAAAAGATACACTATAACCACTATCACAAATTTTAGTGACACTCAACAGATTGTGCTTTAATCCTTCAACAAAATACACATCATGAATAGGAGTGTCATCATTTAGCAGTAATGTACCTTTACCTCGTACATAAGCTCCTGAATTATCCCCAAATCGTACAAAGCCACCATTAAAATCTTCAAGATGCAGAAATTTATTTCTATCCCCTATCATACGGTGTGAACAACCACTGTCCAACACCCATAATGATTTCTTATTTGAGAGAAATGTAGTTTGCACTATCATTGACTACTCAATAATAGATACAAGCTTAGGTTTCCATACTTTATTAGCACTTGCCTTTGATTTGCACTGTGTAGTAATATGTCCAAAGGTGTTACTCTTATTGTACTTCACTATGTTTGGAAAGCCATAGGCTTGATTGTGTCCAAACATAAGAGTTCTTTGTTGTAGAAATTTGCAAGTGTTAACCTTATGGCCAAAACTATTTCAAAAGAAACAATATCCATGAAAGAAACCAAACCTAAAAGGTGTTGTTCTATTGAAAGTCTGAAATGATTTTCTGGTTGCAAGCTTGGTGTTCTTCTTTGATGATTCAACTTTATCAAAACATATACCAGCTAAATTTTTATGCAACTTTTGCTTATTCAAGATATCATTTAGATGCATTGTACTTTCATACTGCTCAATCTATTTTTGAAGTTTTGTGGACTGTTGTTCTAATGTTTCAATTTTCTTTTCTCTTTCTTCAAGAAGAGACTTCAAGTTTGAGATCACTAAGTTTGCATCATTCAACTTGACTTGTAGAATCTAATTTGAACTTTCATGTGAAGCTACAAGCTTCTTTAACCTTTTAATTTCTTTTAGAGCACAAAGCAACTCTCCTTCAAGATTAATTTCTCCTTGATCTGAATCATCAAATTTATTTTTTGTTTTGCTAGTTACATCTGCTAACTTTGCCATAAATAGGGTTTCATCACTTGCACAAGGTGAATCGTCTAATTCATCTCCAGATTCTTCTTTAGTAAAGAGACTCTTCTTTTTCTGGAAGGTATTGAATTTCTTTTTAGGATTCCACAATTTTTTTTTGTAAAATTTTTCTAGTTTTTCCTCTTCACTATTTTGATCATGTAGAGGACATTGAGCAACAAAGTGTCTAGCTTTGCAACAATTAAAACACTTAAAAGGTAATTTACCCTTATATTTCTTTTTCAGTTTTCTAACAAGAAGGGCTTGTATAGCATTTGAAAGTTCAGACTCACTGTCAATTTCTTCTCTACTTTAAAAGCTGGTTCTTTTGAAGAAGAAGGATTATAAACCTATCCTTGTCTCATAGGCAGTACAAATGCTTTGTAGGTTATCTAGTGTCATAGTAGAAAAGATTATCTTTTCTTCTAAGGTTGAAACCTTAGTTTCAAACTTGGGGAACAAGGTTCTAATCACCTTATTAAGAACTTCCTTTTCCTCAACATTTTCACCAAGACCCTTTCTAGAATTTACTATTTCATCAACTCTAAGAAAATAGCTTGTTACTGTTTCATCTTCTTTCATTCTCAAGGATTCAAACTGATTTTTGAGTGTAAGAATTTTAGACTCCTTAACCCTAGCATCCCCTTGATAAATAGTTTCAAGTTTTTTCCAAATATCATAAGCAGAAGAGCAATGCATGACTTTAACAAAGACATGTTTAGTAAGACCAGATAAGAGAGAATGCTTAGGTTTGGCATTTAACTCATATTTAGTTTTATCATTAGGGTTAGTAGGAAGACTGAAATGAGATAAGTTTCCATCCTAATCTTCCAGAACATATAATCAGTTGCATCAAAAAGAGGAGCTCTCGAAAGTGAAGAACATTCTTGAGTTTGAGCCATAAAAACTTCCAAAAGACTAGGAACAATCCCTAGGATAGACCTATATGGAGGGACCCTACGCTCTGATACCACTTGTTGGAAGTGGAGACACTCTGAGAGGGGGGGGAGTGAATCAGAGTGTATAAAATTTAACACAAAATAGTTTTACAAAATTAGAAAAATCAGTTTTAGCAAATAGGACAAATTAGCAAAGACTTTACATGTTTCGAATTAGAACGAGTGAACTAGAACTCAAGGAAAAACAAACTATTGTCAAAGCATGTAAAAGTGATCATCCAATTATCCAAATGAATAATCTTTGTTATATGCTTTTAGGCAAGACAAGATGACTATGCTCCTTTTACAAAATAGATATAAGCTTAAATGAATATTGCAGTGAATACCAAGTATAAAATGAATAGAAACAAAGAAATAACAACAATCTGGAATATCAGAGCTTTAACTAGTGAAACACAATGAGAAAAGATTGAATACAAAACACCAAGATTTTCATGAGTGGAAAACCCTCTTGGGGTAGAAAAACCACTCTGTAACAATTCTTTTTTATTATCTCAAAGAGCACCAACCCTGTACAATGTTCAAGGAGCACCAACCCTTGTTCCTCTACAATCTCAAGTTTCAATCAATGGTAGCCTTGAAACTACAGAATATTATAATCACAAGGTTATCAATGGTTGGAACGAGAAAAAAATGAAGGAGTATAAAATATTATTCCAACTATAAGGAAGTCCTTTTCAACTTCAAACAGAGAGAGTAAATTTAATATCAACCTCTGAATCTGAAACACATTGTTTTCTGTGTGTATCCCAATGCATACAAAAATATTTCTGACAAATACTTTCAGGTAGATTAAGTCTTAACCTCTAAATCTCAAACACATTGTTTTCTGTGTGTATCTCAATGCATACAGAAATATTTCTAACAAAAAATTCTAGTCTCTATAATGCTCAAAATATTATCTCTACACATAAATCAGAGACCCAAAAAAAACCTCTTTTCTTTTAAAAAACAAAAATGAATAATAACTCTGTCTTTACTCCTTTCTTTTTGTCGCACAGCAGTGATTGAAAGCCATGCTTAAATAATCATGAAATCTATAACATACTTTCATAAAAAAATTCCAAACCCTTGAGTTAAACTTGGGTTGTATCAAAACTAAAATGCAGTTGGAAAAACTGAATGCAAACTGAAAAATATTTACCAATCTTTCCTTTTACTGAAAGGAACCATTTTCATTTTTCACTTCGAAGAACAAAGATATCATGGAGATTTTACCTCATTAAGGCAACCAGTAACTAAACAAAAATCTCACCAAATCTACCACGTTTACCTCCATGTCCAGCTCATCCAAGTTCATCTTACAAACTCCCAAATCCACCATTTTCCTAGCTCAGACAATCAACAAGTCACTCAGGAGAACTGGCTGCTAGGGTTCGAAGGAATAAGAACACAAAGTGAAAACAATTATGTTTTTGCCCTAATCTCCTTCCCACAAAACTTTCGAGATCTTTATTCCTTTTCATAATTGTTTCAAGTCCGGTCATGTATAACTGTTCATAATATTCAAAATCCATGTGATTCATATGAAATCCCCACATCATATTGTCTATGTGTACAAAACTGTCCACGTTAATCATAATATCCAAGTGTTTTAAGTGCTTAGTCAAACAACCTATTCACTTACCTTTTATAGCCACACAACCACTAATTATGACGGATAGGAGTTAAATTAAACCATGATTAAGTTTAGCCATGATGCACACTTTTTGGCATCAAGGTCAAACTGGGGTCAACACTGTAGTATGATCATGTTTCTTACTATGTTCCTGCAACTCTTGTATCAATATGTGTCTTGTCTTCAGGAAAAACATTGGCTAAACCAAAGTCAGCTATCTTTGGATTGAGTTTGTGATCAAGCAAAATATTGTTTGCTTTAATATCTCTATGAATGATTTAGAGAAGACCATGTGCAATTCCAATAATGATGTGATAATATTTTCCCAATATAGCTCTCTACTCTTCTTCAAATCTGTTATCTAAGATTTCAAAATATTTGTTAAAATTTTATCTTTTCCAAACCAAATTAAGATTGAACAGAGACTTACCAAAAAGAAATATGTCCAAGCTCTTGTTGGAAAGATACTCATAAACAAGCAACCTCTCTTCTCCCTCGGCACAACATCCTAACAACTTTGTAAGGTTTCGATGTTGAACATTGGCCACCAATTTGACTTCATTCATAAATTCTCCATTAGTTTGTGCTGATTTGGGAGATAGTTTTTTCATTGCAATGTCATTTCCTTCTCTAGTTGTTCCCTAAACAATAGAAAAAATAAAATAAAATCTCTTTAATTAGGTAGACATTAGTTGATTCAATTATTATTTAGTAGAATTGTAGTTATTTAATAGTTCAAAGGTAAAAGTAAAAGAACATAATTTAATACCAAATCTAAGTCATAATAACTAATTCCTATCTTCCTTATAAACTAAAGGTGGCATCTAAGGTATGCATGTAAACCAAAAAACCAACATATATTTTCACAAACATAAATGTATATATAGAGAGTGTTTTAGCTTA
The DNA here is from genome assembly GCF_030272615.1 of Cryptomeria japonica. NCBI lineage: Eukaryota > Viridiplantae > Streptophyta > Pinopsida > Cupressales > Cupressaceae > Cryptomeria > Cryptomeria japonica. Next base: position 71,651,335 of record NC_081408.1, on the reverse strand, counting down.
AATTCAAGCTAGGAGATCTAAAATATTGGTTTATTGTTAAATGTTGAATAAAATAACAAAATAAGTATAAAAACAATAGAATATGTTTTTTAATTTGATAAAACAAAATAAATATTAGATCTAAAGAATGGGTTTAGCCACTCCATTTTGAATCATATTAAAAAACAATTATAAAAAGAACTGAATGCACATTCTTATTTGATTTTATGACGTATAAAAGATTTAATAATCCATTCAATTTTGATTCAAATGAATAAACAATTATAAAAAGAACCAACATACTTTCTTATTTCATAAAAATGGATAACTATCTAAACCATTTAATTATGAATCAAATGAAAAAATAGTTATAAAGAATAATTTCTTATTCCATAAAAATGAATAATCAGGAGATCCAAAAGATACACATAACCATTCAACTTTAAGCCAAAATGAAAAACAATTAAAAAAAAATTGAACATACTTTCTTATTTGATAACAATTATGAGATTAAAAGATACACTTAGCCATTCAATTTTGAATCAAATGGACAAAACAATTCTATAAGGAACTAAATATATTACCTTATTTGATAAAAATGAATAAGTATGATATTGAAAACATAGGATTAACCATTTAATTTTTAGTTGAATGAAAAAGAAATTATTAAATGATTTGAACATACTTTCTTATTTGATAAAAAATAATAAATATTTTAATCATTCAATTTTGAATCAAACCAAAAATCAGTCATAGAAGGAACTGGACATACTTTCTTATTTGATAAAATATAATAATTATAGTATCTAAAAGATGAGAAATAGCTATCTAGCCCCTAGGATGCACCAAGACATAAATGCCCTTCATACATTATAATGGATATCTTGAAGCATCGTAAAGACTAGACCTAATAATACAAATTTGAATAAAATAAAAAAATAATTATAACAAGAAATGTTCATACTTTCTTATTCAATGAAAATAGATAATTATGAAATCTAAAATATGAACTTCATCATTCAATTTCAAATCAAATCAAAAAACAATTATAACAAATACTTAACCTACTTTTTTATTTAATTGAAATGAACAACTATCTTAGATATTCAATTTTGAATGGGACATACTTTCTTTCTTGTTTGATGAAAAAGAATAATTATAAGATATAAAATTATAATCTTAACTATTCAATATTGAGTGAAATAGAAACAATTAATAAAAATACTAAAGCAAAAGATAATCTAGCTTCTGAACTTAATTTCTTAGATGGCAGATTGAGTCACACTCAGGATTGCTTTAGAATTCCTCTATGACTTTGCCATCCATTTCACAAAGAGATTGAGATAAAAGGGTAACTCGTACCTTTTGTTGTTGTCGGAGGAGTTCCATTAGCAGGAGGAAGGGCAGGTGTGGAAGTATTTGGAGTTGATCCCTCAGGGGAGGGAGTGGGCGACTGAACAGTCAAAAAAGGGAGATGTCTCATATCGTACCTTGCAGCTTCCCAACTGAACCTGGGCTCCTTGGTTTGAAGAATTGTTGATTTTTGCTCTTGCCGTATCCAGGCATGATGTACAATCTTGTATTGATATATCTCTCCAACACTGAACTAAACCATATAACATTCCTGAAGCAGAATAATTGGCAGATCCAGTAGCGAATCCCATATTTTCAGGGATGTAAGCTTTGTTAGACAGATTCGACAGAAGGCTACTGGTTGTGGACTTGAAAGTCTCACCGGTTATAGTATTCTGGTTTAACAGAATAAATCCATTAGTATCTAGTGTTGTGATAGCGCATGAAGCAGTCATCAAGCCATATTCGCCCACCTATGTCATTGGGGCAACGCTCATGAATACTGCTATTCGCTTCTACCACACAGTTTGAGCATTTCACTGACAATATATCTCCAGTACACTGCAGCAGACCATAGACCTTATTGGGATTTTGGCCATGGGAAGAAATGTTATACCCTGAACTTTGAGGTGCATTACGAAACAGATCGTTGATAACTAGATTCAAGTTTGTGGAAAAAGTGCTGCCATTGCTGAAACTTGAGGAATTATCACAGGTGTGCGCTACGTAAATACATATGACCCAACGAAAATTCATTACAAACAACAGGAGGACGGTTTGAAGAAAAGTTGATCCTCTGTAAGAAATAAAAGGGGAAGAATGGTGCTTCATCTTGTTCTTCCTTTAAACTCTGAAGCCAATTGGATATCATAGATAGCATGTGCTGGGAGAGTTCTGCGAGGAGATGAATTGAAATAAAGAGATAGGCATCCCTTTACTCGGTGTCAATAAAATTCAACAAATAAAAGTCAAGGGACTTGCATAGTTTATTGAAACTCCTTATCTTGACTTCACCGAACTGGCGGCTAAGACTGAGAGCCCATTCTTTTATAGAAAATCTGAGCATTTAACTGAGATATTTTCAAACAGCTGACATGCTTATAGAGGCATGGATTAGTGGAGCTTAGACAAATTTGAAATAATACTATATTTTGGCTGGCTGTTCAGTCAAGCATAAAATAGCCTTAAATTAATACTTTTTCTGTTTGAAATGGTAAAATTTGTGAATCTGTCAATAGGTCTTTGGTCTACGGGTGAAGTTGAATGGTTTCAAATGAGCTCATCAGAGATCAAATCTTGTTGAGTGCAAGGCTCTCATATCATAAGAGATGAGGTAGGATTGAGATTGTGATTGAGCGCTTTGTTAAGCAAGTATTTAATTATTTTATTATAATTAATATTAATTTATTATTATATTCAGTTATTGAAATTAATATTAAATTATTATTATAAATAATTATATTATTATATTTTATTAAATAGTTAAAAAAAATTAAAAAATCATTAAGATTAAAATAATTATTGTTATAATATCGTATCATTTGTTGAAAATGAAAATTTTGTAAATAGAACTTTCAATCTTAATATTTGCATTGTATAAGTCTACAACATAATGTACAATATTAATAATGAGCACATGTCAATATTTAATTCGTTTTTCATAATTAAATATTTTAAATACGAGGTTTGAGGAAGTTGGCCTGGAGTTTGACTGATGTTGTTTCCAGAGTTTCGTATTGCGATTGTATAAGTAGAGGTAGGGCCCAATACAAATGTGATTGTTTAGGTACAGTGGGGCCCATCATATTATTTAACATTTAAAGTTGACAATAATAACACGTGAAGAAAATCAATCCTCATTAAAAAGAAAATGACAAATTTTAAAATTGGACCATTCAAATGTGATTCAATTTGGAAATATGAGTTGGAATAAACAAAAAGGAACCATACTAGTCGCGCTTTTCACATATTTGTCTTCCTTACCTTCTCCTTTGTTGTGCGCACGTTTTGAATAATGAGGATTTGACTGGTTTCTTTTTATCGTTTTTGTGAAACTTGTATACGTTGTAATTTTCTTTTAAAATTATCTCATTAATTTGTTCTTAATAATATTATTGTTGTCTAAAGTAATTGATTTTTTTATACAAATTGGTAAATAATATAATTTTAATTTAAGATTGTTAGCTCAGTTTTATTAGTTTATTATTATCAAAATAGATTTATAACTGTGCAATTAATTTTAGTTAGATTTAAAGTTAAGAAATCACAAACTTCATGTTTGTTTTTATTATAGTTTTATTGAGGCATGTTGGGTATGGATTATATTTAAGTGAAAAGTCTAATTCATTTGGAACATCTAGCAAATCTATAGAGTGAATGCCTCTTGTAAACACTAACAAGTTTTGAAACAAATTATCCAATGACAACAATACCACATTATTATTATTATTATTATTTATTTTGTAGTTAACCAAGGAAAATCCACATCTACAAAAGTGGCTTGAAAAGAGAAATAGAATGTTATTGATTTTGATACATCAAACCAAGATATCTATTTTTTTAATGTGGCAATAGATCTATTTGGGATCCCTGGAACAATTAGATTCTCTATTGAACTAAGAGATAAGTACTTGATTTTTGTTTATTTAAATTTCAAACATTTAGTATAATATATTTTTAGGCACAAAAATCTTACTCCTAAGGTGTGTACTTATCAATTATTATTTAATTGATTTATCTTAAAAATTATCTAAGTGGTTTTTAATTTATATACATTTTTAGTTAACATATGTAATCCTACAATCCATATGGCTTATCTTTGGTCTATCTATTTTAGGGTTTATAAATTTGAGTTTTGTCTATTTTTTTAGCTTTATGTGACGTCTACTTATTATCATAGATTCATTCATGTTCCTTGGTGATTATTTTTCTTTATCTAATTATTATACCATGGATAATGATTGCATCTCAATGATGTTAAATTTCTCATCAATTTCCTAAACTTAGTTCCTAAGGGAACACTTTACATGTTTCCTTTACGTTTGCATACCCCAATTAGTATATGCCTTATGAAATTCACCACCTTCTCATTTAGTCGCCTAAGGGCCTCAGAGATATTTTTTCGTGGTAGTTCTCCTCATAGAAACCACGTCCCTAATCTTCTCATGGTTTTTATCAATGAAGGCTTTAAGGGATCTTATCTTTCCCTAATGATCAAGCTTGATTGTGTTAATATCCTTAGCAACATTGTAAATGAGAGAAAGCATTTTATCTACATTTTCCAGAGGCATAGGCTTGTTCATACTTAATTATTCCTCTTTCAATTTATCATAAAGGGAATTGACTCTTTCCTTGAGCACATTAACTTTAAACACCATCCAGTTAAAGAGATTACCTTGCCCTTCCATACCATCCTTGACGATCATCAGCATATCCCCTGACCCCATGGAAAAGGACAAATTATCCATATCCACAAGGGTACCTTTCACAGTATCAATAGGGATTTCAATATGGAAATCCATCCCCTATGGGTCACCCTTAGAATTAGGAATATCAACCTTGTCCCCTTCCATTTCAACAAATTTCTTTTTAACATTTATATTCTCCAAGGGATTTTTGACATGGTTAGTATTGAACACTTTTTTGTCACTAATGGTCGAATAAGATATATTTAGACCTTTTTTCTTTGTTTTCAAGTTTTTTAGTAGATTTGGATTGATCCCCCAACAAGATTTTACCATTTCTAGCAAAGCATGTTAGACAGTTCAAATGATCGGAAGACAACAGAGAGGTGGGGTGAATCAGTTGTCACCAGATTACTGAAACATAAGCAATTAAAAATTTAATAGTGGAACCCAAATGATCAATACCAGAATGCATAAACCAATTACTGAAATAGTAGATAAACCAATTAAGCATAAACAACAATCAGAGAATAAATACCATCCATATGACACCAAGATTTGTACATGGAAAACCCGGTAAAGGGAAAAACCATGGTGGGAAGCCTACCCACAGTCAGATAATACTTTTGCAATAGGTATGTGAATTACAATTAAGGGGCCTGCACTTGCAAGAAGGCTAACAACCTAGAGCACACTGCTCATCACAAAAGGAGTCTCACTGACTACATAGAAATCCAGACTACAATCTAGAGGAAAGAATGAACTGCAAAGATAGCATCTCCTATTCTAGAGTACAGTTCCAGTTAAGCTTAATACTGGAGGACTAAATCCTCTTACATAAACCCAACTCGATCACCAATGATCAATCAAATCCTCTCCCTGAATGATTATTACATTATTCCCTCCTCTTACATTCCATATCCTTTACACATATATTCCATACCATGATCCAAAATGAGATTTTACATCATATATATACAAACCCTTGACCACAAACAATAAGGTCGACCACCAGACAATAAATCAATTACATAATTACAAAACATGTTAGCCTGAGACCAAAAAAATAATTGAACACATAAGACATCCTGGAAACACATCGACAAGTCCAATCCACATGTTACATTAAGCCGATCCATAACCTAGATAATATTGGGACCCAATATATGTCCACACACGCTAAAGAAATGATCCCAATCAACTAAGTCTCAAACATGATCACCATTAGCATCCTGAATCTCCACTATAAGCCACACCAACACCCCTTATGCATATCATCAAAGATCTTCAACAAAGCTCTGTCGGTGAAACCCTTGCCGGAACAAAAAACCAAGCTTACCAACACACAGGATAGCATCTGATCACCAAATCAAAACCAACTGATTGAACATGAATTTGAGTAGCGTGAATAAGCCAATTCCATAACCCAAACATACAAGAGCATACTGGATCATACCAGATCATGATGATCCAATCCAACAAGAAACCAAACATCATATCGGGACCAGAAGGATACCGGTAAAGCAACCAAAATAGCTAGTGTTGACATAAATGACAAAACATCAATGCAACACATAATCAATTCCTCCAAATGGCCAACATTCTCCCCCTTTGGCATTGATGGCAACACTAGATGTGAAAAACATCCAAGTGCCAAGAAATTCCAAACAAGTCTCCCCCAATGGAAGACAACCAACAATCTCCAACACAAAGATATAGAAATGGAGTTCTAAAATAAAGACCAAACTCCCCTTGTGAATGATATCTTTGTAAATCTCTATTTTACACATATATCTCTCCCCCTTTGACAATAATGCCAGGAATTTGACAATAATATCAAAACAAAAACAAAAACCACTTAATCACAAGGCTAACTACTCCCCCTAAGCAGTAGCGTCCCACATCAATGTGATACTTTCTGGATTGAATAATATCTCTGATAATGTATAATAGACTAATGCCAAATAACATCAATCAGTTCTCTATCGAAGGGGCAAAAACTCCTAATCTGTCTCTCAGGTACTCAAAAGATTCCTTAGGCAAAGGTTTAGTGAAAACATCTGCAATCTTCTCTTTAGTGTTCACATAAACTAGTCTAACCTCATTTTATTCCACCTTCTCCTTTAAAAAGTTATACTTGATAGATATGTGCTTTTTCTTAGAGTGAAATACCAGATTCTTTGATATGTCTATAGCAATAGAGTTATCACAGTCAATAACTGCTAGTCCAATATAATGCACTTTAATTTCCTTCAACATTTGCTTCATCCATAGAACTTGTGTACAGTTAGTAGTAGCAATAATAGTAGATAAAGAAGAACATGATTGTTTCTTGTTGATCCATGAAACCAACTTCTCTCCAAGAAAGAAAGCTCCGCCAGAAGTACTTTTTCAGTCATCAACATCACCTGCCCAATCTACATCTGTATATGCACATAAAGTAAAGTCATCATCCTTAGGGTGCCACAAACCATATTCAGATGTACCTTGTATGTATCTAAAAATTCTTTTCACCGCACTTTCATGATTTTCTTTAAGATCACTTTGATATCTTGATGCAATACAAACAACATTCATTATGTCAAGCATAGTCTGAGTCAAATATAGCAGACCTCCAATCATAGATTTGTATCTTATAGGATTTGTGTGCAGATTCATCTTTCCTTGTCAATTTCTCACTTGTAGCCATAGGAGTACTTACCAGTTTAGAGTCTACCATACCAAATTTTTTCAACAATTCCCTAGCATACATAGTTTGATAGATGAAAATACCTTTATCAATCTAAGTAATATGCAAACCTAAGAAAAAATTCATTTCCCCAATCATAGACCTTTCAAATTCTCTCTCCATATTTTTGGAAAATTCCATGCACAACTTATCTTCACCTTCAAAAAGGATGTCATCAACAAAAATTTCAATAATCAATATATCATCATCACTAACTTTATAATATAGATTATTGTCAGCATTACCTTTAGTGAAACCAAGATTCAAAAGATATTTATCTAACCTTGCATACCAAGCTCTATGTGCCTGTTTCAATCCATATAAAGCTTTCCTTAACCTGCAAACCATGTTTTTATCATCTGAAAGTGAAAAACCATCAGGTTTCTCAATATAAACTTCCTCATCAAGATCCCCGTTCCAGAAGACACACTTAATATCCATCTAATAAACCTTGTAGTTTTTATGTGCAACATATGCAAGAAATAATTTTATAGCTTCAATCCTAGCTACAGGTGCAAAATTTTTACCATAATCAATTCCTTCCTTCTGAGAATATCCTTTACAAACCAATCTAGCTTTATTCCTTACAACTTGTCCATCTTCATTTAGTTTATTCCTACAAACCCATTTAGTTCCAATAAAATTCTTATTTTTAGGCTGCGGAACTAAATTCCATGTGTTATTCTTGTTAATCTAATCTAGTTCATCTTCCATAGCTTTCATCCAACATTCATCTTTACATGCTTAAATTATTGATACCAGCTCAACTTGAGAAATTAAACTTACCTCATTAGATGCCAATCTCCTTCTTGTCATCACTCCATTGTTCTTATCCCCAATGATCCGATCTTCTAAATGATTCATCCTTACATACCTAGGACTCTTCTGATTCTCTGATCCTCTTCCTAGTTCTTCAGTTACTGTTGAATTTTCTGATACTGATGGACTAACTAGTTGAACATTTTGTTCTGGTAAAGGTGTTACCAATTCAGTTATGATCATTTCCACTGTTGGTTCTTGCTCATAAACTCTGATTTGACTTCTATTCAGCTCATCCACCTTGACATTAGCACTCTCCACAATTCTTTGTAATCTCTTTTTATAACATCTATATGCTTCACTTTCATTAGAATAACCAAGAAATATTCATTCATCACATCTGGGATCAAATTTGCCAATGATATCATCTTTCTTGATATAACATTTACTACCAAAGATTTTGAAATACTTAACTGTAGGTGTATTGCCAAACCATAATTCATAAGGTGTCTTACCACTTTCTCCTTTGATATGTACTTTGTTGAATGTATAGATTGTTGTGCTCACTTCCTCTCTCCACTAGATATGAGGTAGACTAGCTTCCATAATTATTATTCTAGCAGCATCCAAGATAGTTTTGTTCTTCCTTTCCATAACTCCATTCTGTTGAGGTGTCCGAGGAGCAAAAAATTATGTCCTTATACCATGCTTCTCACAAAAGTTAGTAAACTCACCGGATGTGAACTCTCCACCATGATTTGACCTTAAACATTTAATCTTCAATCCTATCTTAGTCTCAACTTTAGCTTTAAACATTTTAAATTTTTCAAAAGCCTTAGATTTATCCCTTAGAAAAGTAACCCACGTCATTCTAGAATAATCATTATGATTAGCATAAAATATCTATCACCTTGATAACTTTTAACTCTACCAGGGCCACACAAATCAGTATTGTGCTTACCATCCATTGATATAGTTCCTTTTCCCTTGATCATACATGCTTTGTCATCTCCAAATTTAACAAGAACGCCATCAAATTCTTGCAAAGATAGAAACTTCCTTTTATCTCCAGTCATATGATGTGAACATTCACTATCAATTACCCATTCATCCTTATCTTCAATTTTAGCAGCAAGTTCCTTCTCTTCAGGTACATTCTCTTCTAGTTCTGGAACATCTTCCTTGATAGCTAGGAACACCCATTCCTTTCCATTGCCAAAACCACTAGTAAAGTTTGGTGCTGGTTCATCATCAGAATCAGTCACATCTTCCTCATTCGCTATGTAGCATGATTTATCTTTGTTTTTCATGTACTTATACTTGTTCTGATATCTAGGGAGGCTTAAAAGATCTTCTAGCTCTCTCTTCAAATCTTGAATTCCTTTCAGGACATCTAGATGAAAAATGACCTATCTTATTACATGCAAAACATTTAAAAGGTGTTTTTCCTTCATACTTACTTCCTACTAGTCCTTTAGGTACTCTTATAGAAAATAGGTCTTCAAGTTGCTCAAATTATTCATCTTCTCTCTTCATATCATCCAATTTCTTTACATACAAAGATTTCCAATCTTGCTTGCCGGTTGATGATGTAGATGCATGAAAAGCAGGTTCAAACTTCACAGCTCCAAAAGGTCCAAATTCTTCAAGCTCAAAAGAATATAATTTCCCAACCAAGGTATCTCTATTGATAGAAGTATTAGCCATTGTTCTCAATTCATTAATTACAATAGCCTTCATCTTGTAAGCCGGTGGTAAAGCTCTCAGAAGTTTAGAAATAATTTTATCTTCACTCAGAGTTCCACCACAACATTGAATTCCCATAACAATTTCATTTACCCTTTCCATGAATGTAGTAATCCTTTCATCTTCTTCCATCTTCAACTTTTCATATCTCACTCGATAACCATCAAGTTTAGCAATCTTCATAGTAGGGTTACCTTCATTAAGAGTCTCCAACTTGTCCCATATAGCCATTATAGATGATTTTTTACTTAATCCCATTATTTGTTGATTAGAAAGTGCACATAAGAGGGCTTCTCTTGCTCTACAATCATTATCAAGCTCCTTATACAAGTTCTTCAAAGGAGGGTTGCCAGATACCGGATTATAAGATGTAACACCATTCTCTATGATTTCCCAAATTTCCTTACCAAGACATCTCCGATGTGTCTCCATGTGAATCCTCCATACTCTGTAATTTGTTCAATCAAGCTTAGGAATATCTCTCCAAAAGATAGCAGCAGATGAACCTGATGAACTTGAACTGTTAGTCACCATAGGATCTTCCTCAAGCAGTTAACCTTCTGCAGAGAGGACCGGAGCTCTAATACCAATTGTTAGACAGTTCAAATAAGCGGAAGACAAATGAGAGGATGGGTGAATCAGTTGTCACCACATTACTGGAACCTTAAGCAATTAAAACTTTAATACCAAAGCCTAAAAGATCAATACCGGAATAAATAAGCCAATTACCGAAATAGTAGATAAACCAATTTAGCATAAACAAAAATTAGAGAATAAATGTCATCCACATGACACCATGATTGGTATGTGGAAAACTCAGTAAAGGGAAAAACCATGGTGGGAAGCCTACCCACAGTCAGATAATACGTCTACTGTAACTATGTGAATTATAATTGAGGAGCTTGCACTTGCAAGAGGGCTAACAACCTAGAGCACACTACTCATCACAAAAGGAGTGTCACTGACTACATATAAATCCAGAATAGAATCCAGAGGAAAGAATGAACTGCAAAGATAGCAGCTCCTATGCCTGAGTACAGTTTCGGTTAAGCTCAATACTGGAGGAGTAGATCCTCTTACATAAACCCAACTCGGTCATCAATGATAGAACAAATCCCCCACCTGAATGATTATTACATTATTCACTCCTATTACATTCCATATCCCTTACACATATATTCCATACCATGATCTACAATGAGATCTTACATCATATATATAGAAACCCTTGACCACAAACAATAAGGCCGACTACCAGACTATAAATCAATTACATAATTACAAAACATGTCGGCCTGAGACTAAACAAATAATATCCAATCCATAAGACATCTTGAAAACACATCGAATAAATCCAATCCACATGGTATATTAAGTCGGTCCATAACCTAGATAATACCACGACCTAATATAGGTCCACACATGCTAAAGCAATGATCCCAATCAACTAAGTCTCAAACATGATCACCATCAACATCCTGAATCTCCACTAGAAGCTGCACTAACACCACTTATGCATATCATCAAAGATCTTCAACAAAGCTTTGCCGATGAAACCCTCACCAGAACAACAAACCAAGCTTACTAGCACATAATATAGCATCTGATCACCAGATCAAAACTAATTGACAAAACATGAATCTTAGTAGCATGAATAAGCCAATTCTATAACCCAAATATACCAGATCATATCGGATCATGATGATCCAATCCAACCAAAAACCAAACATCATACCGAGACCAGAAGGATACTGGTAAAGCAACAAAAACAACTAGTGTTGACATCAATGACAAAACATCAATGCAACACATAATCAATTCCTCCAAATGGCCAACAAAGTCAGGGGAGAGAGAGTCAGGGACAATGTCCTCCAAAGGTACATACTCAAAATCATCTTTGTCACTTTCATACCCATGTAGCCAACTAGGAGTAGCCTTTTCCTTCATAAGGATTTTACGGATTCCAATATTGAACCAAGAATCCTCATCAGAAGGGGCATCCTTAGAGTTAGTAGAGAAATCAGAAAAGTGCCTACAAACATTTTGGGCAAACTCAATTTTTTGTCTTGAGGGATTAAATTGAATGGATAATGCTTTTGCATGCTCCATAAGAAGGAGGATGAGGCCTTCATGAAGGATAGAGGATTTGGTATTTTTTATATGAGCATAAATCCCATGGCTAACAAATGAAATAAGGTAAAAATGTAGATAAATCCATCTATCATGCTTAAAATGGTTCAAGTTCATGAAATGGTAGATAAACAAGCTAGAAAAATGACTTTCAAGGGTAAGATACCTCATAATAACCTCTACAACATTGGCCCAAAGGAGTTTGATGGATGCACGATCATAATCCCAATGTATGGTTCTCTTTACCAAGTTCCATTCAAGACCTTTGAAGAACACATTGACCACCTCATCTAACACCTTGTGGTCTCTATAGAATTTCTTGCCTTCCACCAACATTCCTATAACTTCAGCAAGAAGGTATTGTAGAATATATATTTCCACCTTATACACCCAACCAATATCATTCTTCTAGCCATCCAGAAAGGATTTAGTAACTAGAGGACCATGGCCATGAAGCTTTTCCATGTAAGGGGTAATAACATAAGTTGCTAATTTGTCCCAAACAATGTGTTTATTTTATCATTTTTCATAGGAGGTGGGCTCTTCTCTATTTCTATCTCCACCCATAGCTATGATATAGTTAAAGAAGATCCCACAAATAGATAACAAGAAGTAGGACCCAAGAAAGCAATAAAAAACCAAGCTAGAAAACACCTCAAGCTGAGTGAAATTGAAATTAAAAGGTTTGCCTTTTCCTTTCACAATGGGGGATGAACACCTCAACCATCTTGTCCGCATGACCCAAGAATAATTAACCATCATTACCAATAACACCATTTTCTTAGCATAATCTAATGTCATCAGTAATAAGATGTTTAATATCCACAGGGATGTGATCAAAAGATCCCCATCAAACAATATGATGTTTCTTAATACCAAAATTAGCAAGACCATCAACAACCTTATCCCGCCTCTCAAAATATATGGGAAATTTTATACTCTTCCAACAAATTAAGCATATCAATGCAATCTAGGATCAAACATTTAATTGTCAAACTAGGGGTTTGAACACGTCTTAAACAATTAATAATATTTAAAGAATCACTCTCTAACCATACCTTTCTATAGCCATTAAAGGCTGCAAAATTGATACCAATGTAGGCTACATTTGCTCTGGTATAGTGCTTTTTTTGGATTACCAAAGGGAAGGCCACTACTAAGACAAACCTATCATTGTTATCATGCACCACTCCCACACAATCAACAAGCCTAGGATTAAACTTGGTTTCCCCATTAGTATTAGTTTTAATCCATCCAACATGAGGAGACTTCCACACAACACCATCCCTTACCTAGTTGGAGATATGAAGTGGGATAGAGATATCCCACTGGTATAGAGATATCCCTTAATCTATCTACAAAATTTCTATAAGAGTTGATTTGATCATCATGAGTTACTTGATTCCCATGGTATTGAATTATAACTAGCATAATAAAGTATATTTATCTATAGGAATGTTGAAATAAAAAGGATTTGGGTGGATAATTGATTTGTTTTGAAACTTTGTATTAAGGAAAATATAAATATAATTAATATTGATTCATTTTTTTTAATGATCTAGTGTCATGATAAATGGATTTGATAATGTGGGCTGATATTCACTTGGTGTGATTAGTTTTCCAATTTCTTAAGAGCTCCTCACATGCAACATAATATTTTAAGTGATGTTTTTAGAATTAGTGTATAATTCCATAATTTTGGGATGCACATGGACCAATACAATGTGTTTTGTTCCTTTACTCTTCATCATGTATTAAAATTTAAACATAGCAATTAGATAATCATGTTGTATTTGGGAAATAATCCTTATCAATTTATTAGTCATTTTTAAACAAAAATATTTTGATTCATCCCAATTAATTGGTTAGATTAGCACCATTTCTCCACCCAATTTCTTCTTCACCAAATCATAGTATTGAAGATTATTAAAGTTCCATTTATGTTACATCTATGTGCCTTGTGTATACAAATAATGTGAAGAAAATTACAATTTAATCCTCATATTAGTATACTTTATGCTACTTTTAATCATCCACAAGATGATTATTTAGATTATGTTCCTAATAATACTATGTTATTGGTGTCTACTCATTATATGTTTCTTCTACACATTATATTTTCTTCATAATTATATATAAATATGGTAAAGGACTATATATTCTTCATATGCTTAGTTATAAATGTAAAAAATTGGGCTTAAAAGCATAAATTGTTGTAGAACCTATTTCTCCATAGCAATGCTGTGCCACTTATGGTTCAATTAAAAAGCTTTAAATAAAATCCTAAATCACAATAAAGTTGTGAAAGTATTGTAAATTCTTCAAAGTTATTTCAAGATTTTGTAGAATATACCACTTGCTTAATTCCATTCATTAATAGTGAAGTTTGTGCAATCTCTTTAGGTCTTTTTGAATACTAACCTAAGTGACATAATGATAGAGGTTTTCCACATGTTCTTGAAGATTGTTCTTTATTTTTTGGTGAAACCTATCCATCACTAGATGATTCTTTTTAATAATTACATATTTACACACTAAACCATATATCTATAAAAGAAGCACCTATTCTATTGGTGGAACTCTATTTATAACTATGCACGTATAAAATTTGAGTATACATAAACTAAATATTAAACCAAGTTAACCAATTTAAATCCAAACAAACATCTAACATTCATTTAAGACAAAATTAAACATAAATCAACGAAAAAATAAAAATATACTCTCACTTGAGTCTCTCAGTTCACCAAGCTATGGTGGTTAGGCTTGTAGCATAGTCAATTGTATTCCTTTACAATTTCACACTCTACTTGGGACCTACTTTAGAGTGTGTTTTTCCTAAATCATTTTAAGCCTATTTTGAGTATAAAAATTAGTGAGATTTCCTACAATTGACCTCATCCCCAACATAATAATAAACACTGACATTTCAAGAGAATTTGAACCAAGATGACAAGAACAACAAGACCATATTTAACGCATCACAGTATACCAATTTCAAAGATTTTTAAATAAATTCAATTATTTAATATTTTAGAAACCTTTTATTTTGTTCTATATTAAATAACATTATAGAAAATCACAAAGTTCAATTAATTAGAATGTAAGGATAGATGTGCATACAAAATGTAAGGTGGTGGAATTAGGGATTCAATATCTTAATAGATAATAAATACCTAACTTCACTTGGGACTAACCTTACATTAAAGGAGAGAACTGAACTTAATTGATCTAGTTCTAAAAGGGATGAATACTAATCAAGTTAATTCTTCCTTTGTTTGAGTTGAAATTGGATTGTAATTAATGTTAAGTTGGAATACTAGATTTAGGACAAGCAATGAGAAAATGGCATAGAATACTAATAACTGAATGTTGTAGATATCACAGAGAGTTGTAAACATAGATCTAGGGATGGAAAATAGATCAGAACCTATAATAGACAGTTCAAATAGAACTATCAGGACTAGGGGGAGCAGGTCACCCAGATCCTCTAAATATTGGAGGTAGAAAATCTTGATGGATCTAGTTTAGGATGATGCATAGATTAAATTGTCAAAAGATAATTGAAAAATGCCCAAGATCGAGGGTAGCTACTTGTCCTGGTCCTCCACATTTTGCACCTTCAAAACCTATTTGATTGTCATCATCTCCTCTACCAAATCCCTCCCTTGCACCTCTTGAGACAATTCCCTACACATAGAAAGAAGGAAATAGGAATTTTTTATGGTGGTTTGCCTTAGGTTAAACCTTGGTTTAAGAATTATCATTGAATTAAATTAAAATGGGAAATATAAATATTAGAATATATGCTGGATGATATACTTAAGATATGCAATGATTGATTAATGATTAATGATACAATGTTCTTTAGATATACTTACAATTTTTGAATAACATGATGTTAGCCCCCATTTTTAAACTTGCAAAGTTTTGAACTTATGTGTCAACAATCATGGAACTACCTTAATCTATGATACTCCAAATGGTGGGTTTATACACATTAATTCGGCAAGTTGTTTGACTTTGTGATGTTATAGAAAAAATCGATGCATTCTCAAGGATGAGTCAATCATTATGTTATAAGTAAATTGGCATAGTTATGTAAGTTCGTTGAAGCACTGAGGCATTTCATGGAAAATATTTACAATCTGTTTATCACGTTTCTTCACATTAAGAAGTGACCAATATTCATAAATGAGTTGGTACTAGTGGCAAAATTGCCAACATGGCAAAGTTCAAGAGAGTCTAAAGTTGTTCGATTATTCATTTTGCATAAAAAGAAAGGCGGTTGTTAAAACAATGTATCAGCAAGTTGGGCGGCTTTACAAAAATACCTATAAAGAATCTTTGTTGTATGTCTTCGGGCTTTTTGCTTAGTTATCAAAGCAACTAAAAGAAACGATAAAGTTTCTTAGGCATGGAAATACATTGATAGATCATTTCGCTTGGTTGGTAAAATGAAACAAATTGCTGATAAGCTCACCAATATTATCGAAAAGTTTGTGTGCTTTCACAAATTGTCAAACTTGTTAAAATTACCGAATGCACAATCCATGGACAACATCATAAGCTATTCTACTTTTTAAAATAGAGTCAAATACTGATGAAGTATAAGCAAGGATGTGAAGAAGTTTCAAACTCATCACAATTCTGATTTTAATCAGTGAGTTGGCCTAGTAAATAAAAATACCGATACATCTATTGTTGAAAAGTTAGTTATTATAACTAGCTTGAAGATTGTTACAAATCCAAGAACTTGATCTATGGAATGCCAAGATTGCAGCAGAAGAACAAAACGATATGTTGACAAGGCTATATAAATTTTCATGTGAAAACCGTTTAACAGGTTCAAAGCCAAATTTCACAACCTTTGCAACTATCTACGCGAGCAATGGGAAACGCAAGGCAAGATACACGCAAAGCGTGGAATCATAGACAATGCACCAAATTGTTTGTCATATGCCTCACAGAGATATTGTTGGAGGTGGATTAAGATTTGAATACACAAAACTAATTTATCAATCATATACAGACAGAAAATTAATAAATGAATCATAAACCCAAAAAAATATAACGCAATTTTATTGTGTGCTACAGTACAAAACAAATATTTTTATTTCTTTCTTTCTCAATCATTGATTTACATTTGCCTCTTTTATAGAGGACTTTAGAAAATTCTAGAAAAATCATAACATTCAATCTTTTGCATGACTGATGAAATTAACTGATTGTTTCCATGATGGGCTAAAATTGAACGGTGATTGGAGGCTCACGTTGGTAGACTGGAAGTCTAAATGGTGGAACTACCGGTGGTTGGATGGTGGTAGATCTTTCTTGCATGTGGTAGATCTTTAATTTTGATTGCAAATTCTACTGCATGTACAATTCCTTGATTATTGTCTTCTTCTGTCGCATTCCTTGTCTTCATACTTTTATCGAATATTCATTTGCTGATCTTCATATCCAATTTTCATTAACAGTGCCATTCATTTGGCTTCTCCCACTGCTGCGGCAATTTCTCAATCCCAAGGTGATCCAGAGAAGAGACATCACCCTACGTAGCCAAAGATACAATTACAGAGGAATAAATCATATTGTCAAAAGTTGAAGAGATTGTTAGTAGACAATTAAAGAAATAAAGGTTTGAATGTTCCGGTCAAAGGAAAACATTGTCACTAGAATGGTATCAGACCCTGGTTCATGGAGTTCTGAAGAGTGAAAGTCTGAACTGGAGAAAAGTCACGGCCATCGATTTAAAATGGAGATTGCAAGTTGCTACCAAGGAAAATGATTGAAAGAGATCGCTGATCTTTGTTTGCATGCTGCTAAGGAGAATACCCAGAAAGAGAGTATTGTAGAAGTCAAAGAGGGAAGTTGAGCTGTAGTCCATGAAAATAATGAGGAGATGAGATCAAAGCCCCTATAAAGAGCCTAAGTGGCTAGAGAGTCGTTGGATCAAAGAAAGGATTCATAGCTAAAGAGCAGAAGGGTGTGTTTAGCGATAGTCAGCAGTGTTCATCGTTGACAAGGAAAGGTGTTCTGCAGTTAACGAAGACAAAAATTTCTATGAAGTAGCTGTTAAAGGAGGTGTTGGGATGTGAAGCCCAACGGTCACGACCTTTCGTCTTCTCCAGACTTTTTATTCCAAATCTGAATGTGAATGTATATATAGACGTGTACAGTCATGTATTGTAGAGAGTTGTATTGCATTATCGATTAATAGAAGGACTCCCTGTGTTTCTAGTGGATGTAGCCACTTAGTGGTGAACCACGTTAAACTTGTGTTTTGCATTTATGTTATTAGCTTTCTGCTGTTTTCTATTAATTTCTTTGCTCGATTATAACTAACAATTGGTATCAGAGCTATGGTGAAATGTTGAGCAGAGATGGGATCCGATTGGGTAGTTGATCCTGGATATGGGTGCCCTTACTTTGTGTTTGATCTCTGAGCTGGGTGCTTTTATGTTGTCGACAAAAAGACTGAAGATTCAGATGATGAAGCCGATTCAGATGATGAAGCCGATTCAGATGATGAAGCCGAATCAGTCATCGAAAAATTTCTCGACAGTCTAGACTCGGAGGAGAGTGATGTCCAAGTGGAGGTTGAAACCAAATGACATTGGTGGGATGGTTGGGAAAAGGAGGAGACTTCATCTAAAGAAGAAGAGGGTTTGTTGTATTCGTTGTTTGAAGAAGAAGATGCTGGTTTGTTTGCCTTCCAAAATGAGGAAGATGCCTCCCGGGGTGAGGAGGATGCAGTCTCGGAACTAGCGAATGAAGATGACCCTGAAAAAGGTGAGGCCTACAGCTTGAAAGATTAGCTATACAAACAAATTGAGAAACCGAAGGAGGAAAATTTTATTCTCGCAGAGAAAATATGTCGTATGGAAGATGAAATGGCAGAATTGAAAGAGAAATTTATAAAAGAGTGGGAGTTTTCTGTACAAAAAAGAAATGAAGAGTTGAAAAAGGAATTGGCTACCCTCAATACAATTTTGCAGAGAAGATTTCGCCCATGTCACAGACAAATATGTACAAGCCTGGGAAGCTTGTTCTATTGAACGATGAGAGGTTGGGCCGCTGGTGGCATGATGGGATGCTCACGGATGGCCCAGAACAAGAAGAATTTGCTGCTGAATTTTTTGTTTTAGAATCAACTAATGTTTCTCTTCATCATGGATTAATGTGCAAGTTTGTGCCTGATTTTGTAGTAGGAGAAGATATTTTTGAGTCCGGTTTAAATTGGAAAAAGGCTTATCCGCAGTGTCTGTGAGAAAAATTTGGCGAAATTGAAGTCTTTGATGTGCCTAATTTTGAGGTGAAGAATTGGAAATGCGGGGAATATTGTGGCATGGCTGTGCTGATTGAGCTTCAAGTGGGAGATTGTTGGGATGTGAAGCCCAACGGTCACGACCATTCGTCTTCTCTAGACTCTTCATTCCAAACCTGAATGTGAATGTATATATAGATGTGTACAGTCATGTATTGTAGAGAGTTGTATTGCATTATCAATTAATAGGACTCCCTGTGTTTCTGGTGGACATAGCCACTTAGTGGTGAACCACGTTAAACTTGTGTTTTTCATTTATGTTATTAGCTTTCTGTTGTTTTGTATTAATTTCTTTGCTCGTTTATAACTAATAGGAGGATGATAAAAATAAAGATTTGTGATTGCAAAAAGGAGCCAATCGCAAGGGGAGCCATAAATTAAAAATTAAAAAAATGAAGACCGCTATCAAGAATTATATAAGTGTGAGAATGCCAACCTACCATAGTTTTGTAAAGCTTACTACCTGATCATAGTCAAAGAAAGTGTAGGCAATCATAAATAAAAAGAAAGAAGCCACAGTTAAGAGTGTGAAGAAAGTAGCTAGAGAGAGGTTTTGGCTGAAGCCAAATCTATAAACATAAAGGGAGTGTTCAAAACTCTTGAAGAAGCCATGAAACAGAAAGATCTGTAAGTAGTGTCAAGTAAAATTAGTTTTGTCAATGGGAAAGATTGGTAAAAAATTTAAGAGAGAAAATGCTAGCTTAATGTGTGAGAAAGATCTTTTGAAGGAAAAATTGATGGAAATCAAGAAGTATAATTCACAGTTGATAGAAAATTTAAAGGAATTTGGAAACGAAAGATGCGAGTATTTGTTTGAAATTGAGAATGTTGAGAAAAAATTGCAAAAGGTTAAATAGAAGAATGAAGATCTAGAAGCAAAATTAAAATTGTTTGATAAGTCAAAAAGAAGGATGAAGATCTGGAAGAACAATTAAAGTTGTTGGCAAAAGGAAATGATATTCTAAGGCAAAAGCCTCTTGTACATGATGTTGCATGTGATACGAGTGATTTGTGTCCTTCACTTGACATGGATGATGTACCAAAAGTTTCTTCAGGTGAAGATGGTCAAGTTGAAGGTAAGGACAGATGTAAATCACTTGGTGTGATTTGTGATGTTAATAACAAAGGTCATTCTAAAAATAATATTGGTTGGAAGATGATGCAAAAAATGGGTTATAAAGAAAAAGGACTAGGAAAGCATGGGCAAGGAATTCAAGAGCCCATTCAACCAATTATGAGACCAAAGTATGAAGGTATCATATAAGATAAGAAAGATAGATATCAAGTTTCTAGCATTGCAAGTTCAAAAAGATCAGCTAAAATAATTTAGTGTTCACATTGCCATAGAGAAGGAAATAAAGAAAATAATTGTTGCGATCTTCACCCGTGTTCAATTTGTGTGTTGAACAATCATTGTGAAAGGTCATGTTGGAATGGAGAAAGAAGTGGATAATCTAAGAAAGGTTGTATGCAAATTATTATGTTTGGATCGATGGATCTTGTTGGCAAAAGTTAACGAATATATTCAAAAGGTTGTATAAGCTGAAGTGTTCACATGTGAACAAAGACATCAATAAAAAAATGTTTGAATGTTTAGATCAAAGGAGAGTATTGTCTAGCAAGACATCTACTAAAAGTGAAATTGCAAGAAGATGAAGATAGATATTTTGAAGATTTGAAAATCAAAGATTTGAGAGATTGTAGCAGTAGTGGGAGAAGCCAAATGAATGGCACTATTATTAAGAATTGGATATGAAGATCAGCAGATCTAGAGTTGGTTGAAGCTATCAAGTAGGAGAAGATTCGACAAAAGTCTGAAGACAATGAATGAGACAGAAGAAGACAACAGTCAAGGAATTGTACATGCAGTAACATATGATCGAAATTAAGGAAGAGTGTTGGAAGTAATCGAAATTAAGGAAGAGTGTTGGAAGTAATTTCTCCTGCATGTTCTGGAAACGTCTACCACCATCTAACTTCAATTCCACCGTTCAACTTCCACCATAATGCTACAGTTCATGGCTCAATTATATACCGCCATGATACAGTTCGTGGCTCAATTATATAGTAATTTAATAAAGATTTTAGTTTGCATTGATTTTAGATCTGCCGGAATGCATGTAATGCATGAAATGTATGAAACAATAATTGCAATATAACTGGAGCTTTAATCTTTTCTCTTAGGGTCGTATTCTCTATATAGAGATTCCATTTTCTGAGTTGTAGTCAACAGAAAAAGACCTCTGTATCGAGGCAGTATGTAATAAATCTATCATCAATCAATAAAATCAGTTTGTTTTCTGTTTTAGCTTTCTTCTCTCTTCCTTCAGAGATGTCATCTCAATGAGTGAAATGGATGATTGCAGAATGAGCGCAAAATGAATTTTACATGTTCGTTATCAAAACTTCTGAATTTATCGAACACATCCTAACTTGATATCTTTGTTTACAAGGATTCATGTATGTGTTTGATGCCCACGGTAGCTATCTCGGAGACACACTAAACCTTATTATTAAGATGCGAGTTAGATCTGTGGCGGTCATGTGGACGTGTTTCCTTGGTGCCTGTATCTTGCAAATGCAAACAATTCTTGGTTTGACATACATCCCAAATGTGGATTCATAAACAGCGCAGCTAAATTATTCAACAGAGTGCCTCAAATAAATGTCATCACAGGAAATGCAATATCTATGGTAATATGCACAAAATGAATTGGTTTGAAAGGCTTTTGAAACATTCAAACTCCATACAATTGGCAGGCGTAAGGCTAAATTCATAGATTGCACCATCACTATCCTCAGTATCGTGCCAAAAAGGGAGCTTAGGATCAGCACGTGGACATCCATCCTATGCACATAAACTGTTTGACAAACCGCCTCGTGATTTATGGAGTGCAATGTTGTAGATTTTCATTAAATGGATTGATTGTAAATGGTTTAGAAACTTTTGAGCCAATGCAATTTGCAAGTGTAAAGCCAAACTCTACCACCTTTTTGGCATCTCCTCTCACCTACGCCGATAATAGAAGCTTTGAAATAGAGTATGAACATTCAGCCAAGCACGAGAAAGAATGGCGTGAGCAAAATGCAACTGTTGAAAAGGTTAACTAAACTCGCGCGTGTAATGTGAAAATCATTTTCGCCTCTGGTAAAATGAATGCTTTCGACCAGGTTATGAACATCCATCAAAGCATTTATTTCATCTGTTACTTGAATTTTGCCCATGTCGAAATGTGGAGACACGGACCAAGTGCGTGAACGGTTTATTCAAATCCCTCGAAGTGATGTCATCTCATGCAATTGTAACGATTGCGTCTCTGTGCAAATGTACTTCGCATGTCTAAAATCGGAATTTTGCAACCTTTGACAGCATTCTCTTTGTTCGACCATATTGGTAGTGAGATTTTTGTCAGATATTTTGGTTGGAAAAGCTCCCGTGGACACTAATGCAAAATGTGGAACCAAACAAAAAGCACGTTAATATTTGGCATAATGCCTTGTAGATACGGTGTCAAATTAATTGTATAGTGGCAAGCCGTGGTCATAGGGACAATATCGTATGTGAGCAGCTCAACATAACAATTTGAAGAGACATCATGTCACGGAATGCATGATTGTTGGGTATTAAATGAAACGAGAGCTGCATGCAGCTAAAAAATTGAGATTTGTTCTATATTTAAAAGTTTGAGATTTACTAATATTCAAGTTCTCAGTTTTGTCCAATCCTTCAGCATCCTCAACAAGACATGCATACATATTAAGATCTATTGTATTGCCCATATCCTTTTCAACTGTACCTAGTCTCAGTATGTGTTCTAGGCCTCCAAGGAAAAGTATTATAATTCCTGAATCTAGATAAATAAGAAGATGACAAAGCGGCCCTATGTAACCTTAACCATCACGGTATCTATACAAGAACACAAGGATTATCTAACAAACTTATGTGCTTTCAAGAATGAAAAAAATATTGCATATGCAGAGAATCTTTATCTAATCATTATTCCCACTTGAAGTGGCACAATAAACTTCCCAAGTTGCTTCTTTCTTCACCTCAAAATTCACCATTAGCCAAGAGCGATAGAAGGGGTGGAATATTATTTGCATTTATAACAACCTGGTTCTAGACGCGAGGAAGAATACAAATCAGATTTTTTTGGGGGACCCAGATTATTCAATGGAAATGCTGTGAAGTTGGATACCCACCTTTAGAAAGAGGGCTCCAGGAGGAAGTACGTACAAGCTAAATAAGAACTAAAAGTAAGCCATGACTACCGGTGAACTAAACTGCAATAAATGCAGTTGTTATATAAAGCTGTGTGTATGGAATTGCCATGGTTGATATAGCACCATCAATAAATGAGAAGATGCACTAAACGACGAAGAACCTAAGCACCAATAATAGCTTGAAATTATAGAGACCCAAATAAAAATAAGATACATATATCACAAAAATGTGACAATAAGTAGCTATGTTATAACTGTGAATTGACTCTTTTAGAAATATAAATGGGAAATGATGGATATTCACTTGAGTCTAACGTCATCATGTGTGACAAAGTTTGCCACAGTTCTTAAAGTGAGAACACGAACAAAAAGGGACAAGTACCTACAAAATGACAACATATGCAGTGAATAAGTTGCATCATTATAAAAACATAGAATTCCAAATCTAAGAGCAGAATACTTGGTATGGTATTTATTGAGAGTGGTATAAGAGTAGAGGATTGTTTGTATTCTCGGTGATGCACTTACCCCAAAAGTTCAAAGAGTCTCTGACAAATGCCTGATTCAATTATAACTTGAATCCTTCTATTGGGTGCCATCAGAAAGGTATGATAAGCCCAACATGGATTTATAAGCACATCATCATCTGGAATGTGAATAAATGAAGTAAGGCATGGTACAACCATTTTAACCTTTTAACCTAGAAGCCAAACAAGATATAACAAGTAGCGAATCAAGAAAACATGATTTACTTGAAGTTCATATCTTTTCTTATATTTTTAATGTTCAAAAGAAAAAAGAAAGGGAAATAGTAAAATTGAAATTTAGTTACCTGACAAAATTGAGGTTTTGGGTTTTCTCTGCAAATGGTCGATAAGGTCCATGCGACATTTCTTTTGACTGAAATTTTGGCAGTATCATTAAATAGGCTTAGCACATGACTGGCTACTCCTCATCAACTTTAATACCGGCACTATTTTTCAATCATGCAATGCTAATAACATACCCTTCGTAGAGTTTTTCACCCATTTGAGTTTTCTCCAATTGAAGTCTTATGTTGCGTGTTTTTCATTTTGGATGCTCTGTGTTATTTGGTAACTCAAATATTTATGCTGATGTATGTTGATTAGCCTTTACAGCAGCGTATACAGTGCAAGTTGTTGAGTTTGATTCCTAGCAAGACTAAAACCATATAGTCATTGCTAGACGAGCTATGCATGATTCTTATCTGACTTCATTCATGGAAAATTCAACAAAGGATTTCATTGTATAGGGCAAACAGATCTTTCGTGCATAATGCCTCTACAATTTATTTTTCTTTTTTTCATAATATTGTTGTAACATCTGAGACTTTGGTTATAGTTGTCTTGGATTATTTTTGAAACGAATCTGGGAAATCCAATTATGGGTATACTAATTTTAACAAGTCAAGAAATTGGGAATTGAGTTTCGTGTATAGAGCAGGTCATAACATTATATGTTCTTTGATTTATTTTTTGAATTTTTGAAGAGCCTGTGCCCTTTTTGTTGGACTAGCTGTTAGTGATGTTCATGTGATGCATTTACTGTTTTATCATATTTTTGTTAGCTCAAGCTTGCTGCATTTATCTCCATGTTGTGTACATTCCATGTCTTGTTTTCGGAATTGACCATATTTGGCTTTAATTTGTGGGTGTTTATAATTCCAATTCCATCCTTGTTGAGAACAAGCTTTTGGTTTTGGCTTTTGTATGGATTTTTATTTCACCCTATCACAAAGGGGGTGGATTTGGATAAGATGGTTTATTGATCTGGGATCTCAATGTTTTTGGTTTGTTTAGTCATGACAAAACATATAATGTTGTGTTTCTTGAAAGGTTTATGTAGAACTATTTTTCTTGCCACAACTTTTAATGTGTGCGGGACAGAGCAGTTGGCAATCGGTTGCCATAAAAGGAACTTCTTTTACTCATGGAATCTATGTATCTGTAGGAAGCTTCCTACTTCACATGTTGCCTTATATTAGGTTGTGTTTTTATTTACTGCAATGCGGGTTTTGAATGATATCATCAGTGTTATCCTAGTATAGGATTAATTTCCATCAGATCAATAGATTTCTTTTTTAAATTATGCTTCAATTAATTAAAAATCAAACTTGTGTTCCTGAAAGGTGTTTCACGTTTTCCCCTCCAGAAGATCAAAATAAAACAAATGAGAAGACTAGAAGTTTGGTTTAATTAATGTTTATGTCAGAAATTTGATTATGAGCGTTTCTATTTGAATTGCAGTAGTTATTTAATTAGCTGGTTCTAATCCATTATCAAATAAAGTCAACATATTTAAGGAGTCTTCTACAAAAACTGATATAATAATTTTTTTCTTCAAGAAGACTCTTACATTGATGCATGGTAAATAAGCCAAGCTTAAAACGATGCTCATATCATTGTTTTGTTTTTTGTTAACGAAGTTTATGTAATGGTAATGCCCAAATCTATACAACTTTTTCGGATAAGGAAACAAATTCTCATTAAGAATAAAGGAGCAACTAAAACAAAGCCAAGAAGCAGAGAAAATAGCTAAGGAAGAAGGAAATAAAAATATAGTCAATCTCATTGATTACTTCTTGTGTCATAGATGTAAGGAAGTTAAGTCACTAACCTTGAGAGGAGAGTAACGGAAAAGCTTTCATAGATCATCACAACAGTTACAGCAAGCAGAAATAGATATAATAACATTCAAACCATAACACAATGATTTATGTGGGGAAAACCCTTTTGGGAGAAAAACCCCACACTCCGAAAATTGTCCAATATATTATTCGTCTTGCAGAGAAAGCTCTTCGCAAGACTACCACTAATCAGAGATTCAGAGGTAACTCAATAGCCATAAGATTCTTACAGACAACCTCTATCTCACGCACCTCGTATATAGAAGATACAATACAAGAAACCGTCAAACAGTATTACAAAAACATGGGCTAAAACCACCCAATATAGGTGTAGCCGACCTTATCTCCCTTCTAGATTCCCTATGATGTGTCCCTCCCTTTTTATAGCTCATTTATGTGTCCGATGTATTTTATATTTCCTATTTCAGGAGTATAAACTTCCAAAGGCCATAATTTGTGAACCGTGTGTCTAATTGATGAACCGTTTGAAGCGCTAGAAGTATCGCGAAGTGATATATTTCCTCGTAAGCTACTATGCCACTTATGCTCACTTTTCAGGATGTTTAGAGATCTCTAAAGTCCTCAAAATCAAATTTAAATCTTTCATTAAACCCCTCAAAAAATGGAAAATTTAATATTTCCAAAACTAGCTATGATCTTACAACGTAACTTTACCAGAATCCTTATCTAGCCAACTAGAAGCTTCGGGGACAATTTCACACCATTTCGTGCTCAAATAAAAACTTACTATAAATAGTAACCTCATGTAAATGCAAGGTTGACACACCACTTTCCCAATAAATCTCCTACTTGTCGAACACCTTGCAAGTGAAAAGGGAGTATCAACATAGAAAATCAATTTCTAGAGGCCATGAGGCCCATAGAATCTAAACACCATCTAAACTTCTCTTTGCTCACAACCTTAGTTAAAGAATCTGCAACATTCATCCAAATTTCTACCTTAACCAGCTTCACCTTGCCATCTTCAACCATGTCTCTGACAAAATAATACTGAACATCAATGTGGTTGGTCTGAGCATGAAATGTCGGGTTCTTAGCTAGGTAGATCACACTATGACTATCACAATATACTGTCATTGCTCCTTGTTTTATTCCATTGTATGAACAAAGTCTCTTAATCTAAATGGATTCTTTACAAGCATGAGTAGCTGCCATATAATCTACTTCAGTAGTAGACAAAGCAACCACAACTTGTCGCCTACTCATCCAACTAATTGTACCACCAAATAGAGTAAACACATAAGCACCATTGGACCTTCTGCTATCAATATCACTTGCCCAGTCTGAATTTGCATAACCATGAATATCAAGGGAAATCATGTCTCCAACTGAATTACCATGATAGCACAAAGAATACTCTAAGGTACTCTTCAAATATCTAAAGACTCTTTTGACTGGATCCCAATGAACTCTAGCAGGATTAGACATATATCTGGATAGAACTCCCAATGCTTGGGTAATGTCTGGTCTAGTACAAACTATAGTATACACCAAACTTCCAAGTGGACTTTGGTAAGGCACTCTGCTCATGTCTTCCATCTCTGATGGGCATGCAGAACAATCTGCAGTAGATAATTTCGTTCGAACTATAAAAGGAACACATAATGGTCTACAATCCTGCATGTTGAACCTCTGTAACACTGAATTCACATACTTACTCTGGCCTAGCCATAGCTTTCTACTTACTCTGGCATAGCCATAGTCTGATTACCGATTCCAATCTCCAATCCAGTTTTGTTCATGATTTTGCATTTTCTATTCTTGAATTGTAATTGAAATCATTTTTCCACTAACTGACCAACACTTAAAAGATTATGCTTTAAACCTTCAACATAATAAACATTATCAGTATTGTGCTTACCATCCAAAGATATAGTGTCTCTTCCTTTGATTAAACAAGCTTTATCACCAGTCATATGATGTGAGCATCCACTATCTATTATACATCCATCATTTTCATCAATTTTTGCTGCCAGTGCCCGCTCTACCGGTTTGACAATAGGTGTCGGTTGATCTTCTTTTATTGCAACAAAAGCTCATCCATTATCTGCTAGATCTTCATCCGAATCATCTGTAACACCTTCATCTGCATAGTAACATGACTTATCTTTGTTTTTCTTAAATATGTATCTCTGATATTTAGGGTTAGGTTTATATGTTCTTTTTGGTTCCTCTCTTAGTCTTGCATGCCTATTAGGACACCTAGAAGCCATATGACCAACTTTATTGCAATTAAAATATTTGAAAGGTGCTTTACCTTAATACTTACTTCCCGCTGGACCTTTAGGCATCTTCCTTGCAAATAGTGCTTCAAGTTCTTCATTTTCTCTTCTCATATCTTCAAGTTCTTTTGCATAAAGTGCTTTCCAATTAGTTTTGTCACATGATGATGATGATGCTAATGATGATACTTTGAAAGCTATATCACTTTTGACTGTAGCAATAGGACCAAATTCCTCAAGCTCAAATGTAGAAGTTTTCCAACCAAAGTATCTCTAGAAACTAATGTATTAGACATTGTTCTCAATTCATTAATAGCAGTCACTTTCATTTTGTAAGCTGATGGCAATTCTCTTAAAACTTTAGACACAATTTCATCTTCACTTAAAGATCCTCCTCAACATTGTATTCCTAAAACAATTTCATTCTCTTTCCATAAATGCAGAAATTCTTTCGTTTTCTTCCATTTTTAAAATTTCATACCTGGCCCAGTAACATTCTAGTTTTGCAATTTGGACAGTGGTATCTCCTTCATTCAATGTTTCCAGTTTATCCTAAATAGAGTTAGTAGTAGATCGATCTGATAATCCCATTATTTTGTGATCTGATAATGCGCTCAGGAGTGCTTCTCTTGCTTTGCAATCATTCTCCAAGTCTTTAGCCAATATCGGTGGATGAGGTTGATTCGAAGTAGGACCAACATAGCCATTCTTTGTAACATCCCATATATCTCTTCCAATGGAGATCGGATGTGTTTCCATTCTGATCTTCCATATACCATAGTTAGTTCCACCAAGTTTCAGACTGTCCTTCCTAAAAACATTTGTTGCCATAGGATCTCCTCAAGCTATTAGGCTTCTGCACAAGAGGACTTAGCTCTGATACCAATTGTTAGGAACCGAGAAGGACAACTGAGAGGGGGTGGGTGAATCAGTTGTGAACCAGTTGTCATTAAATTACAAATCAAAACCAATTAATCCAACTTGAAACTTAGTGCCGGTAAAACAAACTTTAATGCCGGTGAAACAGATTAAAAGTTATAGCAGTACCGATATAGCTTAATGCATGAAACGGAAAGAGAAACAACATCCACAACACATGACACAAAGATTTCGATGTGGAAAACCTGTAATGGGAAAAACCACGGTGGGAAACCTCATCCATAATTAGATGATACTACTGCAGATAGTAAGTGTATACAAATGGGGTCTGCACATGCAGAAAGGCTAACCGCTTAGATCCCAATGCTCAATCACAAAATAGTAGTCACACTGACTACAATTGGATGGTTAAATCCAATAACAATGTACTACTTCATAATAACATCTACAATATTGGATTCAGTACCAGTTTAAGCTCTGACCATGAGTGCCAAACACCTTCATAACCTTTCCTTCAACCTTTAGATAATGTCTACGTGATTTGCACAGGGATCTGCTTATTTTCACTCTTCAATATTTGCACATACTCATCATGATCGATCTTCAATAAGATCTTACAATCATTTATACAAAACCCAAGACCTTATGTTAAGGTTGGCTCACTAAAGATATTACAATTAAATCAATTATAAATAAGTCTTGATACAATACAATATGTCGGCTCAATATATTTACACATTATCCAATCAATAAACCATTTCCAAGATGTGTCGTGCTGATCTGGAATAGATATCATGTACCGGTCCATAACCTAGACCTATCTGCCGATTAACAAAAATATATCAACCCAATTAGACCAATAAAAAAAAAAACCAAATCCATGTCATTGACATAGCCAAATGATCTCCAGATGATAACAAGTTATCATCACTATCAATGAACAATATAACCTATCGGTGAAGCATATATCGGTGACTGTGCATAAGCCACTAACCATACAATGTATCAGTTCAATAATAAACCAACATAACCATAGTGCCAAATCAACAATGTAGGCCTCCAAGAAGATAAGT
The DNA here is from genome assembly GCF_030272615.1 of Cryptomeria japonica. NCBI lineage: Eukaryota > Viridiplantae > Streptophyta > Pinopsida > Cupressales > Cupressaceae > Cryptomeria > Cryptomeria japonica. Next base: position 71,620,840 of record NC_081408.1, on the reverse strand, counting down.
TTTGACATCAATGAAAAAACTAATGCAACACATAACGAAATCATCCATAATACCAACAAATAATATTTGACATATCGCTAACTTACCATTCCTTTATCTTCAATAGTGAATATAACAAAAATAGTCCTAATAAATCATGAAATATTTGACTGAATGAAGGCATAACAATGACCTAAATGGTCACAAAATATTTTAGAAAATGCTAGCAATAATAGAAACCTACCATTTTTTATTGAAAAAACCAACAAAAAAGAGTACAAATAGAAATAGAAGAGACCATCTGCATTTAGGAAAATAGAGGATAGAAGCAGTAAAAAACTAAATCAATATTATTGTTCCACAATCCAAACACTACTCAGTACATAATGAAATAACAAATGGAGACAATGTTTCCCAAAGAATTGAAACCATTACTATGGCGAATCAATGCCACTTGGGAGTAAAGATGTGGGTTACATCAATGCCACCACAATGGGTTATCTAAGCTCCTCTCAAGCTTTAGCTGATTTTGCTGTATTGATCATAGAACTCAAAAAGAATTTAACAATAGAGGATTCACCAGTAGTTGATCTTATTGTGGTGGTAAGTGTGTTGCAATAATTTTGTATTATGAATTTGAAAATGCAATGATGAAATCCTGTTTATATGTGTATATATTAAATGGGTTTTCATTGTTAGCTGCTTGGTTCAGATTCAAATATGCACATATTGCAAGTGGGGCCTTGGAAACTAATAAAATGTTGTAGAAATTGTTTTCACTAGCATTAGTTTTACTTAGCAAATCTGCACGTTTTGGTTTTTAGGTAATTAAAATGGAAGAAATCACTACCATTTGCATGCGCTTTTTTTCTTTGGGCTCGAGTGGCTTCTACCATGCATGTGAAGAAAGTGACATATTCATACCTACTGGCAGACCCTCCACAAAATCAATTACAATTTTTAGGAAAAAGATATAAAATTATTGCTTTAGAACATTCAAAGACATTCACTACAGACTCTAAGCAATGATTTATGTGCAAAAATTGCTTTTCAATTCAGACTAAAATTATCTATCCACTACCCTAATCTTCACAGAAAGAGCGGTAGAGGTTGTTTGAGATCTGAACAATTTTTCTAGTATTTACTCAATAACTATAGCCACCCTAACATTTCTAGGAAAAGTAATGTTATTATATTTATTTGATGGCAATGGTAGTATTCAAACTTAAATGAAAAATATGCAATTTATGAATTTCTATATATTTATCGAGCCTTTCCTCCTCTCTTTTGCAACCACATGGGAATTAAACGAATTCCCTATAACCCAAAAAAGAAAATGTTGAGGAGGAGGCAGAACTATCTTTAGAGAGAAGGAAGGGGAAAGAGAGCATCATGCCTATGAAACAAAACCAAAAATCATTTTTAATTTTTCAATTTCAAACCTTCCTAGCATTTACCGAAATTCCAATTTGAAATATCAAACCATTGTGCACGAAATTCAAGCTAACCAATAATGAAAGCACTGTGGCAAAAGATGAAAATATATATCTTATGTCTGACTTACAGTTCACATGACTATGCAGTTGTTGGATTTAGAGAATATATGTATCTTCAATGGATTTTACCCAGAAATGCACAACAATATTTGTTGTAATCTTGGCACTTCCTTGTTTCATAGTTGCGCTTCCAAAAATACAGACTATTGCAGTTAACCTCACTTTGTCATGATTCAAACCTGGCTGGAATCAAAATAACAAATTTTAACAAATACTTTATATTCAACGGAATTTTTCAGCAATTACTTAAAAAATCAACAAAATCTAAATTCAACCCTAAGCTTATAGTAGAAATCAAATAGACAATTTCATCTTCAAATCTATGCACAACAATCTCTGGTGTAATCTTGGCACTTCCTTGTATAGTAAAAGACACAAAATAAGTTGTTCTGTCTACGTTACTGCTTCGACAATTATCACTTATTTTTTACTATAAGGTTCACTACCACTGAAAACAATTGAAAATACTCTCAGATAGATCCCTGTTTTTGGTTTAGCAAGACAATTGTATAGTGCATGATAATGAAAATATGTCATTTTTAAACCTAAACATTAATTAAATCCTATACTAAGCATTCAATGAGTACTGAGCATTTAGTAAATATTGAATTATATTTACTTCAATTCATTTATTTCACATGTCAGTGGTTCCGATTGTCATAATTTCTATATTTTTTGCTATTAAAAATTCGTTAAAGCTGCCAGGAAAAATCTATGTGTCAATTGCATTTCAAGAAATAAATTAAAGAAAATACGAAAAAATAATAACATTAAACAAATCATGACTTAGACTATAAGATTAGAAATTAATTTGCTATAGAATTAATATGTAGAAAGTGACATGAAAACATTAGTTCCCTGCTTAAGGCATGGACTAATAATAGGTCCATTCTAAAAGTTTTAGTAACTTTTGTGCTTAGTAAGCATGAAATAAAAAACACATACATTGGAACATGAAGTCTAAATTGGATTCGTATATTGTAGTGGTTGAGTCATCTTGGATTTCCATCTTCTAGTCATTGAGTCATTTTTTATACTCATCTAGCAATGATTGAGTCATCATGGATTTCCCACGAGTAATTTCAATTCCAATCTAGGAGCGGTTGAGTCATCCTCGATTCCCATCTTGCAATGGTTGAGTCATCTAGCAGTGGTTGAATCATAAATATAAAGTTTTGATAGGAAAATTATTATAAATAGTAATTTTGACATGTATTTTACATGTAGTTGTGTGAGTCATACTCACTATATCTAGTAAGTTGTCTTCAAGTAGGACTCTACAACTCGGTTATTTTTAGGTTGCTCGAAGTCATGTTTTGATGTACAGTTTTTGAGGATTGTTATTGTAGACACCTAAAATTGTCCTATCTAATTAAATAAACATTTTTATTTATTTAATTATTTTATCCCAAGTCTTCTATTAATTAAATAAATATTTATTTATTTAATTAATTCATTAATCCTTTTCTAAGCCTTTCCTCATTTAAATAAATAATTTTACTTATTTAAATTGTCATTTTCTTAAATTAAATAAATAAAATCCCATTTCCTCTATGAATTAAATAAATCTTTAATTATTTAATCATTTCATTAGCCTTTTCTACCCATGACACCTGTCATTCATCTCTTAATTCCTACATTACCCATCCCCTTTATCATTGTTATTTCCTCTACCTACCCTTTAATCCTAGTCGGCCATTTATCTCTTCCACCTCTTAATCTTATCCCTCATTTTCCTAAAGTGTCTTCTATATAAGAGGATGCTTCTTTTGTTATCAAACCCTAATTGTCTAATGAGCATTCTAATCATCAAATCAAGGTGTCTAAACGATCTTATGCAATCAATTCTTCTTGGAACCAAGCTATCAACCATATTTATGTGCTTTGTTAAGCTCTTGTGCACATATTAAATCTGAGAGCAAATATATCAAGCAAGATCAATGGAGATAGGAAGACAATGGAGTTTGAAACCCTACTAGACATGTGAATGGTAATATAACTTTATTTTAATTGATTTACATGATCTTAGGTATCTTTATTGGTATTGGTGAAAGTTTTATTGTAAGACTTAGATTGTTTGTGGTTGGATCTTTATGGTTTGACAATACTTTAATCAGATCACTTTTCACCATATACATTTTGGCATGCCCTGTGGGACATGGATTTTTTGTTAGATCTATGTTTTTTTTTGTAGGTTTTTCTAACCCTACATTGTTGTTTTGTAAAATAACTTGGAGAATAAGCTTGTGTAGCTAGGGTTTTGGACACAAGATTAAGATTTTGGAGAGATTTGATCCGATATCACAAACAACTTGGAAATTTTGCACCAAAATTATTTTGGCAGATCTAGAAAAGTATGAGGAGTGTTCAATCCAAAATTTAGAATTTTTGGAGCATATTTGAATTTGTTATGAATTTTTTATGACATTTTCACAAAAAAATAATATTTGAAGCAAATTAGTGATTTTTTGGGATTTTCTTACATTTGTGGAAATTTCTTAGAATTCTATAGGGGGTCTATTTTTTGTGATTTAAATATGGGTGCAAAATATTTCATGAAAAATTGGATTTTTATAAATTAGGGTTTTGCATTGTTTTGATCAGAACTCATAAACAACTTGCAATTTTGGTATAAATGTTTTTTAATAGGCCGAGAACAATATCAGGAGTGCTCTTTAAAAAAATTGGATTTTTGGAGCATATTTGAATTTTCTATGATTTTTTTATGAATTTCAATAAAAAAATTAATTTTGAGAGAAAATTAGCAAATTTTTTGGCTTTTCTTACATTTTTGGAAATTTATCAGAATTATACACTGGATTTGTTCTTTTCAAGTTTAATTTTAAGGCAAACTATTTCATAAAAAAATAGATCTTTAAAAATTAGGGTTTTGTATTGTTTTGATCATATCTCACAAATTGCTTGGAATTTTTGGAGGATTTATTTTATGTAGTTTTGGAATGGTATCAAGAGTTTCCAGTAGAAAAAGCATATTTTTTGGATCAATTTTGAACTTTCTATTAATTTTTATGATTTTTCATAAAATAATAAATTTTGTAGCAAATTAGAATTTTTTTGGATTTTCTTATATTTCTGGAAATGTCTTCAAATTTTACAGGTGGTCTGTTTTTATGATGCAAAAGATCTTGTAGAAGATCATATCTTTGAATCTATCAAAAAATGTCATGTTGAAGGCCCCTATTTCACAAAGTCTTTTGGATCTAAAATTTACCTGACTTGTGTGTTTGCAGGAAGGGTATTATTTCACAACTACTAATAAGTTTTTTGTAGGACCTTTGGCAAAGATTTAATTTTGAAATTGCTTGCTTTGTCTTCTTTAGTCTAGAAAACACTTCCATTGGTGCTCTAAAATTAACAAGTGTCTTTTGTGTCTTGAACAATAGGCTCTTTTTTGTTTCCTTTTAGAGGCCCTGCCTCCTGAGTAGCCCATAAGACCAAGTGAGATGGAATGACCTAGGTGGTAACAAGCTAAAGCCAAGCTCTTCCAAGCCACTATAAATAAATGTGTTTGTGAATAAAGCTACAAACAAAGGGTGTTGATTAGTTCATACCGACAACATGTCTCCCCATAAACCCTATAGAGAGAAACCTCTATAGGCTAGGAGCCTTCTTTAATGGACTGTATGCCACCACATCTATGGCCACTTGAATGTATGCCCTTACTAGATACCTTTTGTGTAAGAAGCCAAAAACCTTCTAGTTGTTGGCCCAGGATGTTAGACTTTTGAAGCGGCTCACATTCTTACGGTTCTTAGTAGAGATACAAAGTTTTCCACGGGGGTTTTTCATGCGGATTGGTTCTTTGTTTCCCCAGAGAAGTGAGTATCGAGGGTGGATCCAGTGGGGTCAAGCACCTAAGTATCCGCTCTGAATTGCATAGCTCGAGGTAACCCCCCAAGTGAGATTCAACAACTATTGTCTCGACCAGCCCTAGGATTTCTGCTTGCATGATCAAAACACTCAAATATTTTCAAACAAAACAAAGAAACATTGTGTCTATCATGTTTTCAAGTGTATGCAAAAATATTTTACGTTATACTTCACATTTGGAAATATTTTGGATCCTTAAGACAAAACATTTTCAAACATTGAGTCTTCATTGTTATTGTGTATTTTTGCCACAAAAAAGTCAAAACATTAAGATTTGGTCACATTCAACAACTTCACAATTGGACAAAATTACAAAACATTTTCAAAATCACGTCTGGGTTTGTTAAACTACGTTTGCATTCACAGTTGAGAGATTACAAGAAAAATCTTGAGAATAATAAGGACTTAAGTTTTCAGATCTAAAGAGCTTCTAAGGGTGCTTCCTATAGGGATTCATTCTTTAGTCATCCTGCCTTGGTCATACATAGTCAATCATTTTACTTCACTTGGATTTCCCTCATACATATTTTCCAAATTTGTGTCAAAATGTTACTTTTCTCATACTCGTCAAACTTTGCAAACATACTATAACACAACACCAGGTGAGCCACGCATCAAGATCCATCATCTTAGGGTCTCATTTGGTCTTCTTGAGTCAAGTTCATCTTACCTCATCAAGAGATCCATCATCTCTTTGAAAGCCACACTTTCATCTCAAACATACATACCTGGAGTCAAGGTCAACTTACCTCATCGAGAGATCCATCATCTCTTTGGAAGTCACACCTTTCTCTCAAACATACATACTTGGAGTCAAGGTCAACTTACCTCATCAAGATATCCATCATCTCTTTGGAAACCACACCTTACTTTCCTACTTTGGTCTTACACTCTTGGACATTGCAAGTTTACCCTAGATTCATCTACATTTCATACACCTCTTGGTCTTCCATAGTCTTTGTATTTTCATACTACCTTTCATTTTGGTCAAGACTTTAGTCCATTGTTGAAACCCGTTCACAAAATTCTAGAAGGGAAGTTGAAGAAGCTTTGAGGTCTTTAAACACGAGTACTTATGAGTTTGATGGAGAGGAATTCTACAATCCATTTGAAAACCACACTAATATACTAGACAATGACAACAATGACAATAACAATGGAAATTCTAATGACAATGACAATGCATCCGTGGATTCTACAGAAGTTGAGGAAACTATCATGGATCCCCACTTTAATAGATTGGTTCAAGAAATCGTGAAAAGGGATAGACAATATTTCTACAAGTCATGTCACGAAGTGGGACAAGAATACCTCATGGATTTGATATGTCACAGATTTTGGAGGATGATACAAACCAAATAAATAAAGTCAATACAAGACAAAGGAGGTCCAATAGTGGTGGTAAGAAAGAACATCTCCTGCTTGAGTCACCTTCATCCCTATTTTAAAAACCTAAGATTCCAAACACATACACTCATTCTCATGCCAGTTATGATAGAACCTTTCATGAACAACCCCACAATCATTCTTTCTCATGGAGAAGAACTACCACCATACATGACCATGATCATACCCAACATAATACCAATGCATACAATTACACTCAATCGAACATTCAAAATCATGGCATGAGGAGACCCCATGTCAGATTTGGGGGCAATAACCAAGATCATTCTTATGACACCCCCTATCCCCATGGCCATGATATGTATCGACCTATACCTAGTGCTCCTCACTATAATACCATACCAAGTGATCCATATCCAAGCTATAACTATGTTCCTCCTTCATATGAACACATGTATGATCAATACCATCCATATATGCATTAAATCCCTCCTCATCCGCCCAGTGGCTCAGGCATGGGACTAGCTCAAAGAGAAAAGACACCACCCATGAATGACTTGCAACAATAGATAAAGGACTTACAAAGGAAAATGGCGGACATGAATACACCAAAGCAACAGTACATAATGAAGGGCATATGTCCTTACCCATTTGATAGAAGTATTCCAATGCCTCCATTCCTTGCATATTTTGTAACACCAAAGTTTGATAAATACAAAGGCAAAGGGGATCCTAAGGTACACATAAGACAATTTTTAATAGCTTGCATTGAGGTAGCAGCAGAAGAAGCATACTTGATGAGATTTTTCCCACAAAGCTTAGGTGAACAAGCTATGGAATGGTTCTCCCAACTTCCACCTGGAATTAAGTCATGGGGTGATCTAGAAAAGGCTTCCATACAAAATTTCTCATACAACATTGAAATAGATGTCTCAACTTAGCCACCTTATGAAATACTAAGCAAAAACATGGGGAATCTTTCTTTTCATTTTTATAGAGATGGAGAGGCCTTGCTAGTCGATGCTCTTGTGATATACCACAAACAAAAGTGGTAGAAAAGTTCACTCAAAATGTCAACAAGGATATTGGATATGAGCTAAGAAAATAATGTTTGTCTACCTTCAAAGAGGTCATTGAGAAAGGAATAGCGACATAAAAAGTCTTTATTGAACAAGGTGTCATCAAGATATTCAAAGCGAACAAAGAGGAATCAAATGGGAAAGACAACCCCATTTTTGGAACAAGAATAAGAACACAGTCGATGACCTTCCCTAGTGCAATTTCTTCCAATATGGACAATCAAGTGAATAATCAAAGGCAGTCAAAACCTTGAAGAAAATATACCTGATTGGGAGAACCAATTTAAACCATATTCAAGAAGTTAGAGGAAAACAAGATCATAACACTACTATATAATCCATCATATGAGATAAAAGTGAAACCAAATTGGTAGAATAATGATGAATATGGTAAATATCACAAGAGAAAAGGACATCTAACTAGCAATTGCCACAGATTGAAGAATATCATACATGATCTTATTGACAGAGGTGACATAGAAGTTGATGGAACTACCTCCAATGAAGAGATACGATGTTAAAGGAGACATTTCCTAAATATGACAAGGGAAAAGCAAAAACTACCAATAATGAAGCCAATTATATCAAGACACCCTATGACTATGATCTTACCATTAATCACATTTCAAAGGACAACCATGTTTCAACCATCATCATCAAGGATAAAACTCTTGAAGGTCCTACCCAAAGGAGTAAGGTAGTCCTAAAAGGCATTGGATCATCTTCCTCATCTTCTAAAGATGACGCCTCTGAATATAATATCACAACCCATCGAGGTAAAGTCACCTTGCAAGGCATTCCATCTTAGACCACAACCTCTTCATGCATAAAGAATGAGTATGGCCTTGTAGATCAGCTAGGGAAGACACCCTCCCTCATCTCCATCCTTGATCTTTTACGTATGTCCCCCGCACATAAGGCCATCCTTGATAAGACCTTGAGAGAGACTTTTGTACCCACTGATCTAAATGTAGACTAGTTACAAGCCATGGTGTGATACCTTTCTCTTCCACATACCCCTACATTCATAGAAGTCTATGGTGCATCCATAACCCAGCCTCATAATGCACCTCTAAATATTGAAGCCTTTATCTATAAAAAAACACATCAAACAAGTCCTCATAGATGGAGGAGCAGGTCTGAACATTTGTACATTCAGCACTATTAAAAATTTGGGATATTTTGAAAAGGTTGTGAATTCTACACAAGAAATCACTATAAAAGCATATTATGATGAATAACGCTCACCTAAGGGCACAATCACCTTACCTCTCAGAGTTGGGCTAGTTACGAAGGATGTGGTATGTCACGTCCTTGATTTAGATCTCACATACAATATAATCTTAGGACATCCATGGATTCATTAAATGAGAGTTGTCCCATCAACATATCATCAATGCATAAAATTTCCTTACAATGGAGTTGAAGTAACCATTAATGATGATCCAAATCCATTCATATATTGCAATAACCTGCGAGCAAGATCAAAATTGACAATCCCAGTCAATCAAGAAGTTATTTCATCTTCAGCATATGTTGATCCAAAATCATTGAAAGCTTATATGTCAAAGCAAGAAGAGCTCAAAGAAAAATTCAAGGTTAAAGACATAGGATGTGGTGAGTATATATTTTATGTTGATAAATTACCACTATCTCTTAAGACATTTAGTTGATAGAAACAACCTATAAACAATTTGGAATATCAAGGAATTGGGTGTGAACCACCTAGTGTTGTGGCTACTAAGTCTAAATGCAAATCTTCTCTAGTGGTGCAAGCAACTCTTGATATCAATTGTCCTAAGAGTGGTTCCAACGAAGAATCTATTGAGTGTATCACCGGCCTTATTGAGAACTCACATAGCTTTACCATTTCATCCATTCCTTCCATTTCCATTTTAATCCTAGACTTTGATCAACAAGAATTACAAAATCCCTTACTCATTGGGGATAAAAAATCAAGCTTTGAAAAGAAAAATCTAAAAGTTAAAAATAAAGAGAAGTCCTATAGTCCAAATCAAAATCAAAATCCATTGGACTTTGTAAAAATTAAATTCAAGATAAAAATCCTATGAAAGAAATAGAGCAAGAGATGATATTCCCTAATATCAAAATAACTGGGGGCAAAAGTTCTAAAACTTTAAGTCAAAAAGCATACTTGTTGATCCTAAGTCTCCATCATGTCATGATACTTTAACTTCTTTTCACAATCATAAGCCTTCATAACTCATCTAGTTGTTTTTCACATCCTTTCCCTTCTAGCGATACATCATGGACCTTTAATGGAACTTCCTTGAAGGACTTTGTTATCAAGGATGACCAAAATTCTTTAGGTGACACACATACGGGCTTGTGTAGTCCACACACTAGTAATTAGATCTTAGTTCCTTCATCAAGGAAGATAGTCACTCGAGCTACACATCATTCAGTCAATGAATAATACGGTTACCATCATAAGGTAAATCCTCATACATTTGAGGTGGGTGACTTAGTTCTCAAAAAAAATCCTAAAAATCAGCAAGACAGAGAGAAGAAAGACAAGTTCAAACCAAATTGGTGGTCCCTATATCATCACAACAGTGTATGGATTAGGTGCATATTAGCTCTCAATGCTAGATGGAGAATCTTTGGAGGATCCTATCAGCAACATGCACCTTCACATGTTTTACACATATCTCTTCAGAATAACTTAATATCAAAAATAAAAAATACAAAAAAATAAAAAAATATTAAAAATACAAAAACAAAAAAACTCATTACTTGGTAAAAACTTGGCAAACAAGTGCCTTGTGACACAAATTTTTTTTGAAAAATCGAAAAAAGTAAAGAGAAATAAATTTGTCCAATGGTGAAAACCACTTCGGTGATGCCCTGGGCAAGTACCATGGTGAAAACTGAGTTATCGACACCATGAGTAGAGACATTGCTGCTTCGTCCTTCAAGATTCAATCTCATCCTTTTACTTTTGCACACACTCATAGCCTATCCATCCATAATAAACTTACCCATTCCCGTCATGGATTTTTACTGATCTACCTAAGATTGGTTATCCATTCATAATAACCCTTCACTTTTCACCCTTTCCTTCCATAATAAATTAAGTCCAATCAACAAATTGGGAAAATTCCTAAATCTAGTGATGGAAGTGTACCTTGAGCATCGCATCTTTTGAGGAGCATCGTCTTTTCATTCCTCCTTATTTTTGCATACACTCCACAATAAAAGGTCATTTGCATTACCAATCCGCAACAAGGTTCTGTTCTTCTTCACAATAAAGTATCTGTTTCATGGATTTAGTCAGTTTCAGATGAGACACAAGCAGTAGTGAGCTTTCAACAAATCAAAACTTTCAGCAGACTTTGGCAACAACATGGTTTTCAACATTATTTGTGCTTTATTAGGATGACAATATTGTGACCAAATCAAACATGTTAGTATATGTGGAAAGAAACAAAAATAACTTGAAGATTTCATTGTGTGTTGGTTTCAAGTCTTGGTTTTCTTTTGATTTTATCTTTTTGGTGACATGTCTTTTAGCTTTTTTTTGCGATGTCTCTAACAAGAGATTATATCTCCAGGATGTCTTTGACTAGAAAGGTGAGGATGCTATATGTTCAACTATTATTTGATTTTTTGTGGATTTTCTCTTAGTAATGATATGACTTTCCTAAGGATATGAGGAAGTTGTGAGTCTAGTGTGAACTAGGGTATTCCTTGTTTGCAACTGTCTAATCTCCATGCAAATGGGTACAATGACTTTCTGGGTCGAACCTATACCTCGATTGTCATAACTTATTTTCCATAATAAATATCAATGATGATAAATCACAAGAAGCTCTTTCACTTCCATATCTTCTACCTTCCACCCCCTTTCTTGATTGACCTCCATCATCTTTCTTGATTTTGCATAGCCTGCTATCACACGACTAAGTATAATGACATGCCAAAAATATTTGCATTTCATGTAGTTTGCACCTGCATGCATCATCACATGTTAGCATATCTTATTTCATACATACATATATATATATCACAATTACATCACATATTGCATATATCATTGGCTAGTATCTACATCTGTATATAAACCCAAAAAAAGAACAAAAAACATATTGCATTTCATCATGTACATATTTGTATCCATATCATGAGCATCATAAAATCATCATAAAGCATATAGAAACATCACATAGTAACACATGCATATAGCTGCCACAGTAATGAATCATCTCATAAATCAAAAAAATAATAAGTTTCATGATACAATGATGTCAAAATATCTCACATGGCTACAAAATCACCCAAAGGTGTCTACATCATCATACAAAAATTTATACAACCTAGATCATCTCGTTTGTCCCCTCTTGCAGACCCCGCATGACCATCTTTTCACCAAAGCAGTTAACTATCTTGTGTTTTCCCAAATCTCAAGTTTATACATAATGTGTCTCAATCCCATCACCTTGGTTGCGGCATGGTCCTTGATAGTAAAATCTATTCATAGTTGTTGTGTCATAGGGATTTGCTCTCTAGAGTCGATTTGGGGTAGGTAATCCTACATCCAATGAAATCAATCGTGTCAATCCTAGTGGTACTCATGTTCATCACATAGTGTTGCTTATCTTATCTAATCCTAGCCTAGTGGTACCTATGTCCATCACATGGTGCTTCTCATCATGCTCTATCCTAGTGCCCATGTCTATCACATTTCACTATATCCTATCTTGTTAGAGCATTCGTTGGATTTTATCAATTCGACAGCCTTATCATACACTCAGCTTAGAAAACCTACTTGTTTTAGGGCACATGTTGAGTGAATCCTCTCGACAACTTATCTAATTGGAAATGTATGTTTATCACAAAATCGTTAATTTTAGCCTTGTTTTCAGTTGTCTTCCCTAGGGTACCTGTTGAGAGAATCCTCTTAGTATCTTATCCAATTGATAGCATATGTTCATCACAACACTATCAATTTTGGCCTCTTAAGATATAGACACGATTTTGTTGATTCCTCTTGAGTCGGTCTTTTTCTTGTGTGACCTTGTCATCCTATTTTGTCAGTCCTTTTTAGCCTTTCTTTCTTATCGAGAGATTATCTGCGATCTTTTCAAACATTTTCATCCAATCTCTCATGGGGGCATATCATTCCTAACATGGGGCAACTTTTTATTAGTTTACCTTACCTTCTTTGAGCCAATGCAACAAGTTGCATTGTCTCAAAGAGGGGCAAAATGTAGACACCTAAAATTGTCCTGTCTAATTAAATAAATATTTTTAATTTATTTAATTATTTTATCCTAAGTCTTCTATTAATTAAATAAATATTTATTTATTTAATTAATTCATCAATCCTTTTCTAAGCCTTTCCTCATTTAAATAAATAATTTTATTTATTTAAATTATCCTTTTCTCAAATTAAATAAATATTTTATTTATTTAATTGATCCCATTTCCTCTATTAAATAAATATATATTTATTTATTGAATTAATTCAGTAGCCTTTTCTACCCATGACACGTGCCATTCATCTCTTAATTCCTACACTACCTACCCCCTTTATCATTTTATTATTTCCTCTACCTACCCTTTAATCCTAGCTAACTATTTATCTTTTACATCTCTTAATCTTATCCCTCCATTTCCTAAAGTGTCTTCTATATAAGAGGACGCTTCTTTCATTATCAAACCCTAATTGTCTAATGAGCACTCTAATCATTGAATCAAGGTGTCTAAACGATCTTCTACAATCAAGTCTTCTTGCAACCAAGATATCAACCACATTTCCATTCTTTGTTGAACTCTTGTGCACACATAAAATCTGAGAGAAAATATGTCAAGCAAGATCAATAGAGATAGGAAGACAATGCAGTTTGAAACCCTAGTAGACATGTGAATGGTAATATTGCTTTATTTTTGTTGATTTACATGATCTTAGGTATCTCTATTGGTATTGGTGAATGTTTCATTGTAAGACTTAGATTGTTTGTGGTTGGATCTTTATGGTTTTACAATAGTGTAATAACCACTTTTCACCATATACAATTATCTCTATAATTCATGAGAATCAATATGAAAAATAATTTGCTCATGGTTTTTTATTGGTATATTTTTAGTAGGTCTTTCCATGTAAATTTGTGTCTTATGTGCTATTGTTCTTCTATGCAATTTTTTGCGCTTGTTAAATTTCTAACAACACAAACTATTTTTAAGTGCAAAAAAAATCACAATGGAAAGTTAATATAAAGAGGAAGGATCGAAATGATACTAGAAATGCGAGGTGTGATGGATACACTTCTAATACGAGTCTATGGAAATGTTTTTTCTTAGATGGTGATGAATATGAGTCTCAATTATTGTGAAGAAAAATGGGAAAGTAACTAATTCATTCAGGATAAACAACCAAGTCAAATATATGCAAAGGTGGTGATCACAACTCTTTTGTCATTCCTTGTGAGAGAGGAACAACATAATTATGCATTGGTTGTTGTCTCATGTTTGATATTGGCATGTTCATTTACATGTTAACATTAGGACACCCATTGGATATACTACATATTCATTACAATTGATTTGACTTGGCCCACATATTCCTAATGTGATTTCTCCATGTGTCATATACACATTTATGAGGAAAACCCAAGCTAGAGCATGAGAATCTTTGATTGGCGTTTGGTCATTTATCCAAAATAAGTAAATTAGAGAATTTATTTACATAGTTCGAAGAAGTATAAAGGATGTTAGATGTGGTGGTAGCTTCGTATTATACATGGATGGAAATTTAGATCTTTCAAGAATGTTGAGCTATGAATATATTGTGACATTTACATTTTGTCATCCTTATGAAGAACCTAGAGATTATCCATTGATTCCAAAAGAGACATGTGTTTTATGATCTCAAATGAATAGATGATGAAATGATGATAAGTACAAATGAAGCTGATGAAGATGGAAATCTACCTCAATGAGATCAACAATTTGGCCTTTCTTCAAAGTTGAGAGTTCTAAATTGCCTTTTGTAAGAATTGAATTATGTCACTTTTTGTAATTAAAAGTTAGAATATGAACTTCATGTTTTGTAAAAGTTAGGTTAATCCTAACTTATCTTGCAAATAGGTAGGTATTAGAAACGGTCACTTAGGTAGTTATTCTAAGTGGACACCTAAGTTGGTTATCCCAAGTGATTATTCTAAGTGGTTGCAAAGTAGTTATCCTCAAAAGCTTATAAATACAAGACACTTGAATTGTAAAAGGGACTCTGATCGAGTTGAAACTCTACATAACTTTTCATTTTCACATTTTGTACTCAAACCTTTTGGACTTATATATTTTGAAAAGAATAACAAAGAATGTTTTTGATTAATTGGACTTGTATATGTTTATGTTAAACTGATAATCCTTTTGTGTATTGATGGAATCCATTAATTTTTAATTGTAAAATATATGTAATTGACATGAAACACATCATTTTTTAGTATCTTTAATTGTATCTATTACATCTTGTTTCTTCGTATGTCGAGGTTTGTTGTCTTTCTTTCATCATCATTGCATATATAAAACATAACTTGTGCTTAAAATCCCTTTGTAATTTGTATTAATCTTGAATATCAAATGGTAATTGTGTGTCTACTCATGGGGTTTTCATTAGTTATCTCTCTTTAGTTTTGTGTTTCCTCCTTTATGTACTTTTAGGTTAAAAGTACACAAAAATAAAAAAAACCCCAATCACATGAGGAATTTTCCCCTCTCAAATGCAAAGGAAGATTGTGGCTTCACTAAAATCTCTCTAACTATTGGCGTAGATGTCGTTTCTCTTTGGGAAAACAAGGTCAGTTTCAGAGAAACAATCGTAGTGACAAATATATTTACTAACACATGAAAACACATAGGAGATTAAAACACAAATATATGCTTGTATGGAAGTTGTGTTTTTCTCTTTGATTATTTAAGAATATTTTTGGATGAAGTGATGACTTGAATACTTCATAAATCTTGATCATGGTTTCTTGATGAATGAACAAATGATGAGGTAGATTATGAATGTCAAATAAATTGATAAGATGTCTCTATATAGGGTTCCCTAAGAAATTAATCAATTAGGTCGATCTCCAATAGTCATTTTGAGCCATGTGGAACAAAAGTGATTGAGGAGGGAAAGTTCCCTGACCTATTTGAAATAGGTCAAATATTTAAGGGGGACCATGGTACCCAAGGAGCCTTAGGGGCACTTGTCCTCACAAATTGGGACAAAAAAGTATGCAACCAAGAAGAAACAATCTCGGGATGGGGTCCACTCATCCATACAACCAGGTGACATTATATTTGAAGTAAAAAGGGGCTAAAAATAACCTAGGGGAGAACTAAAATGGTACACACTAAAGTAGGGACATAAAAAGAGGAGTAAATTAAGGTTGTAATTTATGAAACTACATTGAGCCCCCACTTAAACAAGAGTACGATCTTATGAAAATATTCATAGTAAAGTAGAAAGATGAGAGAGAGAGAGAGAGAGAGAGAGAGAGAGAGAGAGAGAGAGAGAGAGAGAGAGAGAGGAAACTAGGA
Organism: Cryptomeria japonica; assembly: GCF_030272615.1. Classification (NCBI taxonomy): domain Eukaryota; kingdom Viridiplantae; phylum Streptophyta; class Pinopsida; order Cupressales; family Cupressaceae; genus Cryptomeria; species Cryptomeria japonica. Next base: position 71,604,432 of record NC_081408.1, on the reverse strand, counting down.
ATGCGATCACAAATAGATAAGACATCATTAATTTTGATGAATCAAGCACCCAATCTTAGAATATTAACTCCCACAATTTCATTAAAGGAAACATAAGACAAATAAAAATTCAAAAAAGACAAAAAAAGATAAACAAAGACAAAATAAAAACAACAAAAATGGTTAGTACTTAAAACAAAGGCTCCAAGTCATCTAGTTGAAGAGACCTTGATAGTAAAAATGCCCTATCTACTAATATCATTCTTGTAATATTGTTTCAAGAATATAAGTGGTCACATGGAAAGAGAAAGAGAATTAATTTGAACCATTATCCAATAGCTATAAAATTTATGAGCTCATGTGAAGAAGAAAGGGGAAAGCATGGATGGCACAAGCTAGTGCAAGTTGTGTTATACTAGGTGATCTATGAGAGAGAGCAAGAGGAAATATGGATTACATAGGATAGAAAGCTATGTTTTTCATAAGATGTGAAACAAGAAAATATTAACAAGGCATCATGCAATGAAATCCACAAAAAAATGATAACTAAGAAAGGCATTATACAAGGAAATCCACAACTTGAATTGAGAAAGGATAACCAAGCAAGGCATTATGCAATGAAATCAACAACATGAATTAAAAAAGGATAACAAAGCAAGGCATTAGGCAAAATGAATTAAAAAAGAATAGTCAAGCAAGGAATTATTCAAGGAAATATGTAACTTGAATTGAAAAAGGATAACCAAGAAAGGAATCATGCAAGCAAATCTTCAACTTGAATTGAACATATGTTACAAGGAGGCTGTGATGTATGCCCTACATTCCTCCCCCAATTAAGATATCAACATAGCCCTATGTTGATATCTTAAGGAGGGTAGAAACAAGAATAAATACCTTCATCACCAAGGAGATGTCCTTTAAGAAACAATGCACATAACTCCAAGATAAAGAGACTTAACTCTTATAAGTGAGGAAAAGATAGTTGTAAAAGAGATATCTTACAAGAAGTGTAAATGAATCCTTTTGATATATTTGTGGAGGAAAATATATTCATCTAAAGACATTCACATCTTAAAATAAAAGGGATATTTGAGAAAAATAATATTTTTGAAAAGGACAAGTAAATTAAGAACAAACCTTCTCCCATTGCTAGGAAAAAGTGGATTCTTATTAAATAATTGCACACATTCACTAAGGAGACATTTCTCATAAAAAGATGCACCAATTCAAACAAATAACAAGCCCAACCAAGGGACATATATTTACTTACATGGAGGACTATTATATGTAAGAAAGGACCTCAACTTATGAAAAATGCAACTCAAAGGAAAAGGTAATCCAAGAGAGATAATTGAAATATTATTATTGGGCCCCAAGCATGGAAACAATGAATAATGATTATTTTCTTGTTATCCAAGTAATATTGGAAATCAAGTTGTACCACCGCTCATGACAAAGAGCTCCTAATTAAGGCAAACTATACAAAAATATAATAAGGTAAAGGGGGTGCTAAGACATTACTTACAAATTAGATTGAGAAAAATAATGAGATCGGTTGTAAGAGTAATACAAGCTCTATTATATCGGTATTTAAAGAGTTCTTTAAAAGCTTTACAATTTTCATGAGAAAGAGAATAGCTATGATGAAAGAGACAATAGACATCACCACTTTTTTTCTTAAAATTATTGATATATCTTATGAAAGGAAAATTAAAATTCTTATCACATTTCAACCTCCAAAAGTTTCATGTAGCTAGTTTTTCTTAGTCATCAATATGAATAGGTCTTTTCTCTTGAGATGTAGGGCAAGGTATTTCAAGGAAGGAGGAGGATTTTTTGATGAAGAAGCATGTTTAGATAGATTATAATTTATATGTATTTCAAGGTACTCCTTAAGAATTTGAACCTTAAGAAGATCATCCATAGATGTTGAGGAATTGTGAGGGAATATCTATAGGGACAAGTCCTATTCCTATATAGCCTTGCTTTGAAATTAAATAAATGTCGAACCTCATATGATGATTTTAATTGTGAAGGAGAAGGGATTTCATTGTGAATTTATTTGAAATTTGTTGTGTAAGTGCATGTTGAAGAACAAAAATGATAAATAAATAAACAAGGGATCCTTTGTATGAAGATTCTTCTTTGGATCGTCATTATTCATATCCAAGGGTTCATATTTTCTTAATGCTATTTGAGGAGACAGATCATGTGTGAAGTGCATAAAATAATATTTCTTACAAATATATTGATGATAAAGATAAGCTTTAAGAGAATAAGGAGGATCTAGAGAGATTCATATACCAATAGTTTTACCTTGCCCCTCTTGCACTAAAGTACCTTTATGAGAAGAGGATGGTGTCATGTTTCTCTTTATTTCTTCGTCTCCATTAAAGAGAATTGAAAATAGTATAGACCCATTTCTCATTGATATAAGATACCCTAGGAGAGGTACAAGTATTATCCTTTTCAATGTCATCTCTAGGATTGTCATCAATATTGTCTACTAAACTCATTGTGAAATATACATATTCCATCAATGTTCTTAATAATTTCATTATGTAACTACATTAAATATAGATAAAATCTTTGAACAATTATTTATAAGTAGGAACTAAATTGGTGAAAGTCTTAAAATGCAATATGTCGACGTACTATGAAACAATGAAAGCAACATGAAGTGGAAGAAGCTATTATACAACACATAATTTTGATAAAATTATCTAATAATTAATATTATTGTATTTGAAATAGAAAACAAATCTGAGTTTGTAAAATCCATTAGGAAAATCTAGATTTGAAAACACCAAATCATAAATATGTAAAAGCATCTGATTCACCAAAATGTATGTTGGTGGAATTATGCATTCAATACCTTAATAAGTAATAAAGCCACTAACTGCACTTGGGACCAAACTTACATTAAAGGAGGGAATTAAACTCAATTGATCTAATCCTAAAAGGGATGAATAAAAATCAAGTTAATTCTTCCTTTGTTTGACATGAAATTGAATTCTAATTAAGGTTAAGTTGTAATCCTAGATACAGGAAAAACAATGAGAAATTGACATAAAATAACAATAACTAAATGATCTAGATATCATGAAGAGCTACAAACCTATATCTATAGATGAATAATAGATCCAAACGTGTAACAAAAATTTTAGATAGAATTGTCGAGACTAGCGGGAGCAAGTCACTCTTGTCCTTTAAATATTGAGGGTAGACAAACTTGATATTTTCCGAATCAAGATGATGCATAAAATAAATTGTTAGAAGGTCATTAGAAATTTTTGAGACTGAGGGGATTCAGTCCTCTTCGCCCTCTTTCTTTTGCACCTCCAAAAGCTGAGTCTGATTATCATCATCTACTCTATCACATTCCTCACTCGCAACTCCTGAGATAATTCCCTGCACACAAAAAGAAGCAGATAAAGATGTTGATGGGGGTTATCCTTAGGTTGAGCACCAATTTTGGAGTTAACATTAAACTGCATTGAAATAGGAAAAATAAATATTGAAGTAGATGTTGAATGCTATACCTTAGATCTAAAATGATTGATTCAATATTGATGATGCAATGCTCCTTAGATGTTATCACGAGTATTGATGAAATAACATGACAACAAATAGAACATTTAAAAACAAACATATGCTTGCATGAAAGTTGATGCAATTTTCTCCATGTTGCTTGAAGAATATGGAGGGATGGAATGATTCCTTGATTCTTGAGAATGCTTGATGAATAGATGAATGATGTGGTAGATTTTAGATTTCAAAATAAATTGATAGGATAGCTTTATATAGGTTTCTCTACGTAATTTATAAATTATGATGACCTCCAATGGTTACATTGAGCTACGGGGACCAAAACTCATTAGGGAGGGAAAGTGCCATGACTTATTTGAAATAGGTCATGTTTAAGGGGGACCATTGCACTCAGGATGCCTTTTCCAAACAAGGGCACCCTAGGAACCCTTTTCCTTCCATAAAAGTGAAAACAAGTAGGCAACCAAGAAGGCATAGTCTCAAGATGGGGTTCACTTAGCCATATAGCTAGGTGACATCAGATTTGAGGCAAAGAGGGTCCAAAACTAACCCATAAGATAAGTAGGATGGGACACATTAAATTAGGGGCATAAAATAAGGTGTAAAATGTGTAGGGTTATAGTTTATGATGCTACACAAAATAGTTATAATAATAAAAAACTAGCATAACATTGATATATTAGAATAACTTATAAATAAATACATGAAAAACAATTGTAGAAGTAGGGATAACCCAAATATAGAATGGAAAAATATATATGAAGGAAGTGTGCTTTTTCTAATTACAAGTGATACAGAAAATTGAAAAGTTACAAAATTTCGCTTTTTATGAATGTACAATTTCATTCTAATCTAAGTGGATGCCTCCTTTATTGGCCATCATTATGTTTTTGCATATTATATCATTTATTTTTATATTCAAAATATTCATAGCTAAAAATAATAAAAAAATTTATTTAAAATACAATCATCTTAACCAATTAAGAAAAACATAAATACAAATACCAATTTCGGAACTACTACAAACCTCTCCCATGCACAAAGAAATCCTAGACAAATCCCTCCAAGATTCTTGTGTCCTATAGATATTGATATTGATCAATTTTAAGCCATGATATGAAACTTAAATTATCCATATTATCTCTCATTAATGCCTAAATATTTTCCTTCCATTGATCCATCTCACAAAAAATCACTTTATATTTAAACCTTAATCCATAAAACTAAAGTCAAATATGTCCTAAAAATATGGTGGATCAAGACGTAATATTTCTATTGTTTAACCTCAAAATAAGATCTCTATTGAATTTAATAGTGATTGCAAGCAAAAATTGAAAGGTGTGATAAAGTTTTTTTTAGAATTCTTTTGACCCTCAAAAGAAGATCGCTATCAAATCCTATGATGATGTCAAGCACAAATAAAGAGGTGCCATAAAGTTACCATAATAGGTTGGACCAATTACTATAGAAACTACATGTAAAATTTTAGTCCTTTACATCTCATACAACATTCTTCTTGGCCACCAATAGATCCATGACTTTCTATTGAAAACTACATGAAATTGGGATGGGGGTGGTGAATCAACATATATCAAAACATAACCAAATTAACCACTCAATTATCATTCATTCTATTTAACATAGGTTCAGAAGTAAAGAAATAAAAAACTCAAATGCAATCATACATGAACACCAAGATTTTTCATGGAAAACACAATCAGGAAAAACCAAAGTGAGAACTATCTCACTATAATAATAATAGGTTAACATGTTTAGGCTCAAGGACAATGAGCTCAATACCGTTAATGTGGACTTGCAAAATTCAGATGCACAACCTCAATGAAAGACACAAATTCTTGTGTACATTGAAGATCAGTTCTTGAGGATGAGATACATTACATTAAATAGGATATATCAAAAGAATTTAACTATAGGCAACTGTATCCACTGGTATGTAGATTATTGTTCCTATTAAAAGAACATATGAGACTACCTTGATTACTGTTCTTCTATTCTTGCATACCATAAAAAAAGTGTCACATGTTACATGCAACTCATACATGCATTAAAAAATAATTTATTTCTTTTTATATAACTCACAACCAAAGAAACATCAATTAGGTCAACCTAATATGATGTCTTGTGTAGGATCAAACTAGTTGGCCCAAAAACAATATTACAAGAATCATGAAAAGAAAACTGAAATGTCTGAGACATCACACTGTTAAGGATCCCACAGATACTGAGAGGGGGGGGGGGGGGGTGAATCAGTATCTAACCGGTAATTAGTATTTCTTAACTTAAAACATGCATAACATAATATAATAGTGTACCGGTATGCAAGAAATAATCCAATAAACAGAATCAAGAACATCCACATGAAAATCACACCATAAAACAAGATGTTAATGAGGAAACCCAGTGTGGGAAAAACCTCAGTGGGATTTGTGACCCACAATATTCACTCACTGGCCAATAAGAGAATATTACTTACAATAGGGGCCTACACATGCAGGAAGGCCAACTGCTTAGAGCTCACTGCTCAATGGGAAGTCTCACTGACTTACAATAAGGATTAAACAAATCCAATATCTTGTACTACTTTACAATAGCATCTTCAATGCCAGATTCAGTACCGGTTCTTGCTCTGTTCTTTACATATACCTCTTGACCTATATTTCGCACAATATGTCTACCTAATATTTTGCTATCTACTTCTACTTCTATCACAAAATGTCTACAATGATCTCTTTTATATATAAGAGTCATTTTACAATTTGTCAAGTCGGCTTACACATTTTTACAATAATAAACAAAATATAATATAACAAAATTCTATTGGCCCCTATGCTGGTATACTTCCTTTCTTCTGTGTCGATGTCGGTGTCTTGAGTGCCGGTGTAAAGTGTGATCTGCTGATGTCGGTATAATGCCTTTGCCGGTGCCATAGGATTGCAAGGTTGCCATCAATGACAAAACCTTCAATCACATACAATGTCTCATTAGAGTGTGCATATGCCAACAATCTCCCCCTTTGGCATTGATGGTAACACTCATGAGAAATTTCAAAAAGTATCCAAAAATGTGTAGTCCAAAAATGTTACCAAAAATGTGAGTTACCAAAAATGTGAGAGCTCCCCTTGAGCATATGATTCCTATTCTGTGATTTGAATTTTCTCATCCCACTACTCCCCCTTTGGCATCAATGACAAAGGTTGTCAAGATGTCAATAGAGTTTGTGGTTTCAACCTTGTAGCTGGGTAGTTATAATTTGAAAAAGATCTCCCAAAATCAAGTTTATACTATCCATAAACTTCTTGCTATCCTTTATTGCTGTCTCTGTTCTCTTCATTGTACCGGTGAGATGTTGCAAATGCTCTGCCGGTGTTTTGTTGCCCTGTATTAGTGCCTTAGAAACTTCCTTCCGCAGAGATGCTAGATAGTCCAATCTTGGACTTAGTTTAAATCTCAAATGTTTTAGCTTACTTATTATTCTTTCTTTCTCTCTTTCTAATTTGAGTAGTTCTTCCTCAAAATTTGTTATCTTTTCCTCAAAAACTGATAGTGTATCAGGTGAGTTGACAAAATTATCTGCAAGTTTATTGATCTCATCCTATACCTTGCTCATTTTCTTGTCAATATCTACAGTCAAAAAGTTTGTTTTACAGGTATCTTTATACAGATTTTTGTATTCTTTCAACAAATTACATAATTCCGGTAGAAGTGTGTCAAAATCTCTATTACACTTCTTTATTTGCTCATCAAAGAATTTATGTTTTTCAACTTCTACTTTATCCTTTACTGACTCTTCTTTTATTTTCTCAATGTTTTCTGAGATATATTTACACAGTGTATCCAATTGTCCTAAAGAATCTTTGTTATCTATATTACAGTTAGGAGCAATTACCTTCAAAATTGGTATGGTATCATCAATTGCTTTGTAAGCCTGTGAGCTACAGTTGGTTATTTTCTTGATAGAATCAAGTAGTACCTCAGTCACATTGGTTGATTTGAAGCTTGATGATGAGTCAACAATCTAAGTACTAGTGGAAGTAACCAAGCTTGTATTGACCTCTGGTAGGTCAGTTTGTGTCTGTATTTCTTTAAGCAATGGTTTTCCTACTTCACTAGTTGCTGGTGGCACTATTTCCTTATGTACCTATTCCGGTTGTTGTTGTTCTGGAGCCTTTAGCTCTGTTTATTTCTCTGTATGTCTCATTTCCTCAGTCTGTTTCTCAGTCTCTACCTTTAGCTCTTTATCTTCTATCAGTTTATCAGTTTCCTTAGTCACTAGAGGCTCACTAGCCATATCTATCTTTTCTGTTGTATCTTTGTCTACTACTATGTTGATCTTCTGAGTATCAACATTCATAGTATATAGGACTTCAGGATTAGGATTATTATCCTCTACATCCATACTCTTAGCTATCGGTTGATCTTCAGTAGTTGTTACCGGTGGAGTAATCAGAGGTGGTGGGGATAAGTTATCTTTTATTTTGATACTAGGAGGTCCACCAACCTTTCCTTTACCCTTATCTTTGTCTTTCTGATAGACTTTGATAGGCTTGGGGTTCCTGTATTCTTCCTGCTTTTCTTTCTCAACCAGGAATATATCCCATCCATTTTCTATTTCTTTTGTTACCTCATTTACTCTTCCTACCAATAGTGCAATATGCTAGTGTGTAGTAGAGAATACTGACCGGTTGGCCTTTGCAATCAGATCATCAATTTCTTGTGGAGAGTTTACCGGATATACAACAAGTAACTTTTCAATTTTTATTTTCTTATCCAATTCTATCACTGCTTGTCTTCTTGCTTCTAGTCTTTTGAATAATTCATCTAGTATTTCATTGACTACATCCATAAAAAATTTCTTGTACATATCCATGTGCAATATAACACTGTTTTCAACTTACTCTTTTTCATCAGCTGTTAGAGTGTCATATATTTTCTCTATATTCTTCAGTTTACCTTCCTCTGTGATTTCATTCAGCAGTATATCAAGAGGGGCCAAGTCTTTCTTTGTCCTTTTCTTCTTCTTGGGTGTCAGTTTCTTCTTTGGTGTGGCCTTTCTTTCTGGAGATCTCACTGCTTTTTTCTTTTTCCTTGTCCTCCTGGGTGAGGGTGTGGTTGTCAGTAAGGGACCTCTTTTTCTTATAACTCTTTTGAAAGTTGCAGGCATGTCACTTCCTGAAGAAGTACCTACCGGTGATAGGTGAGTTTCAGGCTGTGGAGTTGCTAACTCATCCTCTGTTATACCAGTTTTCTTCAATACATCTTCTTTAATAGTTTTTTCTTGTCTGGACACTTTCCTTACAACTAACTCAACCTTTTTCACCCTTTTCTTTGATTGAATAGTTCTGTTAATTGTTTGCCTACCGATATGTCATATCCAAGTTCTTTGTAACCTATACTGGGAACCTGTTTTATTATATGTAGCATTAGGCATACTAACAGATTTCCAAATTTGAAAGTTCCTTTCTTGTCCTTCTTGATCTTTCCAAGGTTGTCAATTAATTCATCCTTTAACCACTCACATATGTCATTTTTTGCATTATTTGTGACCATATCATAAGCACTCTTAATGCATAAACTTGAAACTGAATTGAGTCTATTAGCATGAGTAGCTTTATACCCTAATATCATATTGATGAATCTCACATTGATATCTATTACATCATTTACTCTTAGGGACCTCTTGTCGAATGTTGCACTAGTTAGGTTTATAACTAGGTCATTGGAAACTTTCTTGGTTTTATCGAGTCTTTTACCGGTGGTTGGTAACCCTATGATAGCTTTCACAGCTTCCTTGGTGATTTTGTGAATTGCATCTAGCCAGAAAAATTCACCATGTACCCTGCTTAAGACTATCCTAATCACATCCTTTGGAAATTCAGGAATGCTAAGGATCTCTGTAAATCCTAGGGTCTCAATGATCTTGTGTTCATCCTTCACATTGCTGGTATTATCACATATCATAGTTTTATACATGGTTTTAATTTCCTCATCTCCTAATTCCTCAATTTTGCAGTGGATGTACATTCTGGGGTCTTCAGCATATACAACTCCCTTAGGAATTTGAGAAAAAGTACCTAAGGTATCATCCTTCTTTGCTATCTCGAGAACTAATTGAAATACGGGCCTAGGTCTTTTTATTACTTCAACAACAATAGGTTTTTCTATATATTCAATTGCAGAGGTGGTTGCCATGATTAAATACCTTTTACTGTCTTGGATGGATGATTGCTTGGAGTGTTCTTGCTTCTTGCTCGAAATGCCTTAGCTCAGAATCTTCATGCTCTTCAAAAATTTGAAATCTCGGTGAAATGAAATGGAGCCAAAACCTTAATTTATAGTGTCTTTTCTCCATCTACCATATTAATTGCATGCCGGTTAAGTATTCACTTAACTTTGTTTGCCGGTAATAAGTAATTTCCAACTTCTTATCTCTAATTGAGGGAATAATAACATATGTATCAATAGATTGCCAAACCCTCAAGGAAATTTTCTTCAATTAGATGAAGAACTTCCTACTGGTGGAGCACAGCTCTATCGATGAAGTATTGATTGGTTCTATCAGTGGAGGAGTATTCCCAATATTTAGATCAGCTTTTCTAATCCATTGTTTTGAGAAATCTTGCTTAACCTCTTCAACTTTTTCTTTACCTTTCAAGCTAGAACTTTTGTTGTCTATCGGTGTTCCTTTACTTCTACAAAATTTAGCAATATGCCCAATTTTGTTACATGCATAACAAGTTACATTATTCTTCTGAATAGCTTTCCCATAACCTATACCGGTTTGTGTTCTGCATTGATTAGATAAATGCCTAAATCTTCCACAAACATAACATCTCAAATTCATTCTGTAGTTTTCAGAATTGTGACCAACTTTGTTGCATTTAGAACATTGACTAGTTGGTGTGTTGATATTTTGATAATTTCTAGATCTACATTCATTTTCTCTATGACCATACTTATTACAGTTAAAGCATTTACCATTGAATTTATAAGCATTAGGTTATCTTACCGGTTTGCTATGATCCTGAGTATTTGTAGTACCAGAGCTTTCACCAACTTGAAAGCCAATTCCAGAAGTGTCACCTTTAGGTTTTTGATTTTTCAGCAAGGTGCGAAGTTCCTCTAAGCTTTTGTTGAATTTTTCTTTGTGTTGATTTGTAGTTTCTAGTTCTCTTTCTAAGACTTCATTTTGTCTCATCAGTTCATTTGAGTCATTCTGAGTATGCATCAGATCTATCTTCAACATGTCATTTTCATAGCTAAGTCTTGTGTTCTCATTTGCTGCATCACTTAGTCTTCTGGTCAATTCTTCTTCATTCTTCTTCCTATCCTCAATCTCTTTGCAAAATCTCATAGTCATATCCTGCATTTCATTTTTTGTTGTCATGATCTCTTGTTTCAACTTGTTTGTCATATCATTAAGTGATTCCTTTTCATCATTCTCATTTTGCAATTTTTCACAAAGTTCTCTTCTCTTATTTCTTGCAACAGTAAAATTTTCTTGAAGTGCCTGAATGATGTCCTGAGCTGCTCTTAAATCATCTTCTAATTTGATATTTTTCAACTTTTCTGCATCATAGTCTATAAGAGCTCCTTCCAGTTGCTTCATCAGATTTTCCATCTTTACCAGTGTCAAGATCTTTTTCAAGCTGTTAGGATTTTGAAAATAGAGGACCAAGCTCTGATACCAATTGTTAGGGATCCCACAGATACTGAGAGGGGGAGGGGGGGGGCTGAATCAATATCTAACTGGTAATTAGTATTTCTTAACTTAAAACATGCAAAACATAATATAATAGTGTACCGGTATGCAAGAAATAATGCAATAAATAGAATCAAGAACGTCCACATGAAAAGCACACCATAACACAAGATGTTAATGAGAAAACTTGGTGTGGGAAAAACCTTGGTGGGATTTGTGACCCACAATATTCACTCATTGGCCAATAAGAGAATATTACTTACAATAGGGGCCTGCACATGCAAGAAGGCCAACTGCCTAGAGCTCACTGCTCAATAGGAAGTTTCACTGACTTACAATAAGGATTATACAAATCCAATATCTTGTATTGCTTACAATAGCATCTTCAATGCCAGATTCAGTACCCATTCCTGCTCTGTTCTTTACATATACCTCTTGACCTATATTTTGCACAATAGGTCTGCCTAATATTTTGCTATATGCTTCTACTTCTATCACAAAATATCTACAATGATATATTTTATATATAGGAGTCATTTTACAATTTGCCAAGTCGGCTTACACATTTTTACGATAATAAACAAAATATAATATAACAAAATCCTGTCGGCCTCTATGTCGGTATACTTCCTTTCTTCTGTGCCGGTGCCGGTGTAAAGTGTGATCTGCTGATGCCAGTGTAATTCCTTTGCCGGTGCCACAGGATTGCAAGGTTACCATCAATGACAAAACATTCAATCACATGCAATGTCTCATTGGAGTGTGCATATGCCAACACACACCACATTAGTACAACTTCTTGATCATTCTAGAATAGCTCTTATGATTTTGTACACTACCTCAGGTACCAAAACATTATAGGTCAGTTTCAAAAGATAAAGTGGTTAAGGCATACCAGCCCATGGATACCCATGGATACTCAAGATAGAATCACCAACATCCACAACACTAAATCATTGAGCTGCATCACCAAATACTAGAAGGAAGTGGAATGCAATGTAGTCTTGTACATTGTCACTCTGTCATTAAACAACTGACTCAAATCAACATAACTCTAGTTGTGGACCAGTGAAAACATCTTCAAAGCTCTTTAAAATTTATATCACACCTTGATATACCATTTGAAGTGAGTATAGTAAGTCACCAACCATATTGATAACCTCAAAACTAATTTACTATGACTATATTACTCCATACTACATCTAGATTATAGATATCACTAAGTTGCATATCCTAATCAACAAGTTTGACATAAATGACAATAAGAACTCATATTTGTAGCAATATCCCCCTTTGTCATTGATGGTAACACTTTTGCTAACTCCAAAAACTCATTTCCCCTTTAATATGAAAGACAAAGCGTAACTCTGCAACAAAACAACTATATTGCCCCCCTTATCTACAACAAATCCTCATAAATAGTACTGAACATAGAAACTATATTCAAAATATCATCTATATATCCTCATATATACAAGACAAAATTTTCTTACTGATAAACACTCAAACACCTTGTATAGTAGGAATAATAATGCTCTTATAAAGGAAATTAAGCCATGGCAAGGTAGCTTTCCACTCTTCTCCTACAAAGGCCAATAGTACACATTGACACTTCTATTTAATAGAGGATCCTCCACGTCTTTATAGCCAAAACATGATTGAGAAAAACAACTATTGAGAGTCATGACTCATTAAATAACTTTACCATATTGGTAAGATTCACATTTATTACATCTCTTAGGATCCCAAACTACTTCTTCACCTTCTCCCTTTGGTTACTGAGTAGATTCATCTTCAAGTATGAATTTTCCAATTTATCTATATAGTCCCTATAAATATATTTCTTCAATTTTGCTCCAGTTTAGAGATATACACTCTATCCCTCTATATTATCGATCTGATCGTTGATCTCCTTGGTGGATATCAACCATTGATGATAAAATTTGTACATCACCAAAAAATCATCCATTGTCTTGTCAAATAGACTAATACTATCTTTTAACTAAGTGTGTGCATCTACACACTTATATGTTATATCCTTTGTCTTCTTCTCCTTTTCTACTCTCTCTACATCTCTCATAATTGTTGCTTCTATATTATAAGCATGATCCTTCAGAACCTTAAGTAGATCCTATAGCTACTCCATATCAGTCAAAGATTAATTTGATGGTACCTTTGACATTTTCTTATGAAGAAAATTTAGTATATCATTGATTTATTTTATACACTCTACCTAAGATATAATGAATTATATCACATTATGATGGAGCACATCACCCAAATGCAACATGTGGAAAGGTCACAACCAACTAAGGTCCATTTTAACTTGTGATATGCAACCTAGAGTACCTCTAGAATGACAACTGGTACAAACTTCATCTATAATAGTAGATATTCCGATATTGAATCTCTGGAGGGTATAAAAGATTGTCCACCAAAAATGATCTTTTTCTCTATTCCTTCCTCCTTTTTCTTCTCCTCCTTGTCTTCCTTCTCCTTCTTCTTCTTCTCTACACTCCTTTTCTTCTTCATTTTCATCTTATCTTTCTCCATTGTTATCTTCTTCTTTTATGTTTTCTCCTCCTCAAATACTTCTCCAAAATTCTCATGTGCATTCATTTGGTCATTTGGACTATTTTCCAAACCTTTATCACCATTGTTATTCTCTGCATCAATATTTTTAACATTTTTCACATCTTCTTTCTTTTCTGGAATAGCACCACTAGTACTTGTGTCATGAGAATTGCCTTCTAGACTAGTTCAAATGTTTATCTTCTTTGAAAGGGAAGAAAAAGTTCTCTTTAAGTATCCTATAGCCTCCATAAAAATATCTTGAATATGTTTGTTCATCTCTTATAGGTCATCCATATCATCTCTCATAATGAAATTTACTCTCTCCTTGGTTTTGAATAATGTATTTGGTGCTTGTACAATTTTAATTTTATCCTCCTTAGATAGAGGGTTGCATACCTTTTTAAAACCCCATTTCATCATATGGGACTCCTTCATCGATGCATATTTTCTAATTATAGTCATGACTTCAAGTAGTTCCCTGGGCATCTTGTCATAAATATCATTAAGATTCTTGTCATAAGTAATCAAATCCTTCATTATAAATTTTTCTATATTTTCTCAATTAGCCTAAAGGTACTATGTATATGTAATGGTGGGAAAATGATGAGTGATAGATCAAGAGGAAAACTAACCCTTTTCCTCAAAGAGAGATGAGAGTTTCACTATTGATTATCCTTCAAGCACTTTTCACCATTACATTAGGAAGATAACGGATAATTCACTAGATTCAATCTCCACACAAAGATGATATATTGAATTATGAATGAATTAAGAAATTTTAGGATGATCCCTTATTCCTTTGTTTGATTTGTAAAGGAAATTGATTGAATTATGTAGTGCAAAATTGATAAAGAATTGATAATAACTTGAGATCAGAATATGGGATGAAGTTGTGCACCTAGATTTGGTAGTAAAATATTGAGACAAAGTTGCCCTACAAATTTGATGAAAAGTTGTCCGAACCATGGTGGGAATGTACACGGTCCTCCAAAAAATCCATGAAGCAAAAAGGGTTTTTCTATCTCTGCAAATGAAGCCCAAATCTGAAACTACTACTGCAGAATTGCAACCTACACACAAAAAAGAGAGGGAAATGTGTTGGGATTGGGAGTTTGCCTTTAGGTCAAACCCCAGTTTTGGAATTAACCAAGCAATGAAAGAAAGTACTTGTAAGTAGATGTAAATGAAACAATTGTAGATCACCTCAAGGGAGGTTGTAGTAGCAATGTTGGTAGAAATTCTTGCATCGAATGATATGCTAAAATCAATTTCCTCTTCAATAGTTGAATCCTTGACTTGAATGCAACACCTAGCCTTGAAGGGAGACTTGAGAATGCTCAATGCTAGAAAAGAATGCTTGAATGCTTGAATGCTCTTGATCACTTATGACCTTATCAAAATTCCACCCCTTGAACTTATGAAAATGAGAGAGTGAATGCCCTCTTAAATACATGTTTGAAGGATTTGAATTTCATCACGGGCCAACATCGGGGAGATTTACCTCTCACTGCACAACCCACAATGCATTCTCTAGGAAGGTCCTGCCCCAAAATAGGGAGAGGATAGGGGTGCCATGCCTTTGTTTTGGGAGGACAAGGGTGCCATGCCCCTATCCAAGTGGGGACAAGGGCACCATGCCGCTGTCCTACCCCTTTCTCTAGGGTAGAGTGTAGACAGAGTGATGTGAAAGCCAAGGAAGAAGTTGTTTTCACATGCTGAGAACTCTCCAGTCTCTGATCAAGCTAGAGGATTCGAGTCTGCATGCATGAGGACCCGAATGTAGTTCTAAATTGCTAGGGCCACAATTTTATGACACTACATTTAGCCCCCACTTTAGCTAGAGTAAAAGCGTACCTCAATACTACTGATAAAGTTCAAGGAAACAAGATTGAAAGACTTTTAACACATCAAGGAGGAAAGATGCGCCAAGCCCCTAGTGCACGTAGGATCTTATGACTTTGATTGAAAAAGTAAAAGGTAAGACGGAGAAGGGAAGAACCATGACTGCAAGTAGAAAAGTTCCCTTCACTATGAGTCCTGAAAACAAGGATACAAAATATTACAAAGCAAAAGAAAAGTTCACTAAGTAATTCTAAGTATCACAAGAAGGAATGTATGAGTAGAATGTATGCCCCACGTTAAAGCGATCACACGTGCCTTATCGAGAGTGATTGATTTAAGGTAGGATACACCGAAGAGAAAGAGAAGAGAGGGAGCATTCTATCACAAGGATTTAGCACCCAATCAAGGTATAAACCCAAGGACAATGAACACAAAACACGAGGTAGCATCACTTTCCTCGGGGTCACAATGTTGTATGATAACTCATGTATATCATGTATGTATATGCATATAATAATATTCATTCCCCAAAGAAGGACATTACCTTAGAAGAAAGGGAAGAGAGGATGTCTTTTAAGTCAACATGAAAGAGACCAAGAAAAGATCTCAATGCTTTGCATCGTCCCCAAGTAGACATTAAGGGAACAAATAGAAGAACAAGGATACACATAGAAGAATGGTTACAAAAGAGAAAGAAAGGAGAGAGAAAGATCTGCAATGCTAATATTGCTACTCTAGCACAACATCTACCTCCTTATCTTGTCGATCACTATTTAGGGAAGGCAAGAAACATCTTAGAGGAGCGATATCAAGCGTAGAAGATGGAGCTATCACGAGATCCAAACAAGGACTATGCTTGTGTTGTAATTCAATTTGTTAAATTCTAGGAGCTAGGATTAAAGTTTGTGAAAACTCATTTGATAAATGTTTGTCCATGTCAATATACTCATACTCACTATCAAAAGAATTAGGAGTTGTATTGCCATTATGAATAACATTTTCACCCATTTCTTCATCAAAGTTTAAAGAAAGAGGAACAAGAATGCAAATAGGAGTAAAACAATCACATGTTTTATGCAACATATGATTCAGAGATGTTGGTTGATCATATTTCTTAGGAAAAAGGGAATCATGTACCCTGTTGGAGTTTGAGGAGATTGAGTATTTTGAGGAATAGCTTCACGATCTCGAACATGGCCTGCTCATCAATGCTCTCTTGCACAACGATTCTGTCGAATCTTAGTGGAAGGATGAGAAGAAGGAGGAACATTTGAAGAAGTATGGATGGTTTTCTCCTTAATAGTGGAAGGTTTATGTTGAGGTATTTTTGGTTGAACAATAGGAGAGGCGGGCCTCTTCTCGCGATAAGAGGAAGTAGGTGGAACTGTGCCATAGAAAGGAGGAATTTTAGATGTAGGAAGGAGACCAAGTCCATCATGGGGAGGAGGGATAGGTATAACCTTAGGAAGAATATTGGTGTTCTCCTTAAGAGAAGGTAGAGTCACATCCATAGGAGTAGGTGGACAATTTTCCTTAGGAGGAATATTACTTTTACCCAAGAGGGGAAGAACCTCATCTTGAATATTATTAGGAATGTCAAGTGTTGGTGATCTACGTTGACTTAAGGATAAGATAATATCATTCTTCCATATTTGATAAGATTGAAAAAGAGCATCACTCTTTGATGGAAGAGATTGAAATTGTTTGGGCCAAAAGAGATCACTAGGATGTTGGCAATTTGATGATGTTTTGATTGTCATTGATGGACACACACTTTCTTGATGTATGAGTTATGCTCAACCAGTAATTATTCCAACTGGTATTATGTATTATAGTCTTTAGAGTATCGGTGTTTTGCAGAAGATGTTTAACCGGTCACAAATTGACTGAAGAGCTCAAGCGGTTCGAGGATCTCAAGCGATACGAAGGACCCAAGCGGTAGTTAACACTTTAATTTATCAGTCTTCATTTTTTCAACCGGTAATAAGTATATTGTATGAACCAACATTACTCTGTGATGACTTACCAACTGGTATTTCTATGATGAGTTATCATCCACTGACACTTTGGCGGTGGTTTTGTGTCATGTTACTAAATGTGCCTAGATGCACTGAACCTAGGAACTTGTAGTTTAATCCTATTGGACCAACATGAAATCAGTTTCCTTTATCATGTCTAGGATTTGTATATTTATGAGAGATGTATAATGTGTGAGAGGGCTATGTGTGATCTTTGGATGTGAAGAGTTAGAGTGTGGAGATATTGAAGACTAAAGTAATGCTGAAATGCATTAACAAAGAGCTATCAAGGATCTAACCAAGCATACTGTGCTAGTATCTAGATCACTCACTTGTTGATTACTCTTATCTTCGACAATTTTGAAACCCTTAACCAGGCAGGGTCAACAAAGCCTTTGTAAATCCTCTAACAAGGTGGTTCACAACTGTGGATCTGAAATCCTTTAGCAACGTAGTCTTTAACAGGACTTAACTCCTAATAGAGATCTAGATTCCTAACAGGATCCGTTCTGGTGAAGAACATTGTATAACCTTAACCGGTCTGACCGTAACTGGTATGGTTTCTATTCTGCAGATAGCTACTTGTGAGTTTCTGCTCACCGTGGTTTTTCCCATTTGGGTTTCCACATCAAAATATCTTGTGTTATGGTAATTGTGCTTTAGTGGGTGAATGCTTTATTTTATATTTAGTTTGTATTTATCTTAACCGGTTTATTAGTGAATCTGTTATACCAGTTATCTGCTAAACTATTTAAGAGTTTGAGTTCTGTATTTTAAGGTATACTAATTCACCCCCCCTCTTAGTATTCATCAATTGGTAGCAGAGCCAACATTTCAATAAGTCTAACCACTTGGAAGGAGATATGGGGGAATACATTATGAGGGAACTTACTCATCGTCTCACTCAGACTGAGAGAGCCTATGATGAACTCAAAGTCAAGTATAAAGCCTCTTTGGCCAATAGAAGAGAGCATGCTGAGAAACTGATGGAACTTACTAAAAATAGCTCTTCTGATGAAGCAGACATGGATGGCGTAGTTGAAGAAGTTGAAAAAATGAAAGAATCTAATGCCAAATTGAGAAGGGAGTTGGAAGGATAGACTATCAGAATGTGTCAAGAGCTTGAGAACAAAAGGAAAGTTGAAGATCTAGTAAAAGACAAAGATCATGAGATCTCCAATCTGAAGCAAGACATCAGTACCCTTACCACTCATCTCTAAGAGAGTAAAGTGGAAAAAGAAGAAATGCAAGGTGAACTAAACATGGCTATTTCTGAGAATGCAACCATGAAGGAAACCAATGCTGCTATCTCCAAGGAATTTATTGAGTCAAAGGAGATACTCACCAAATTCAATAAGTGTACTGCTAAGCTAGAGAAAAAGCTAGAATCGGCAAAACTGGTAAAGAATACCACTGGACTTGGTTTCTCTAGGTATGAGGAAGGTGAGACCTCTGGAACAAAACCTAAAGCATCGAAGAAGCAACCAACATCAAAAGATAAAGGTAAGAAAATTTTTAAACCTGTTTGCTTTAATTGTCTCAAAGAAGGATATACTGCTAATGTGTGTAGAAGCAAGGCCTACAATAATTTTCCTTATTTTCTAAACAATAAGCCTAGATCCAATAGATTCAACAGAAACTGCTATGCATGCAACAAATTTGGGCATAGAACATTTGAATGCAGGTCTATTTTGCACAACACTGAGAGATATCCTCCAAGGAATCAAGGAGCTTTCTTGGAACCCTCTGTGAACTGGAATCCCAACCAGGATAATACCTATGATCATCAGTCAAGTGGCTATCAAGCAGAAACTGGTTGGAGAGAAACCTGTTTGATCTGTCATGATAGCGGTCACACTACTGTAACATGCAGAAGAAAGAATGGTAGTATGAATAATGGACCATGGAGAACACCTATAATGGTATGCTATCATTGCAACAAATGGAGACACACTGCCAGAATCTATAGAATGTTGTACCAATCACTCCAAAAGGAAAGATTGATGTTGAAACCTTTCAAGCAGATATGAATAAAACTAGGAAAAAGAAATCTAAAGAAGTGTCACAAGATGAACCAGTTTCTGCAACCAGTGTGGAAATCTCTGAACCAGCAAACTGAGCTTCATAAAATCTTAAGGGGAGAATATCAGTTGAATGTTTCAAATCCCTGGTTTATATCGGTAAAGACCTTAACCGGTATATGTTACCTGTCAATCAAAAAAAGACTTGAAGTGGTAAAAAGAAAAATTAGGGTTTGTACCCTAACGAATATGCATTTATTATGGTAGGTGAAAGAATGTTTGAAAGGGATTTTTATTGTCATTTTTTACTTATCTATTTTTGAGCGAAGAATTTTCAAGAGCACAGTGAGAAAGAGTGATTCGACTAGCAATTCGAAGTGAATTCAAAATCTTATAGAGAAATCCAGCAGACTCTCAATCTATCGGTGAAGAACACTAAGCGGTAATAGAGCAACCAAAGTGGTGTATTGTGGGAGACATTGCTAAACCCTAAATTTTTTTGTTTGTGAAGGTATTTCTCGAATTCCTTTCTTATCATGACTTCTGAATCACACTCCAGTTCTAGTGTACCTATGGATTCAGCTGATTTTATTCAAAAGAGAATGAAATACATTGCCCTATCCCAGATACCTGCCAGAGTTATAGTTGAGGAAGATATTTCAGGGTATATTGATTGTAAATTGGAAGACCTAGGGTCCCTAGTGATCCATTCCTAGCTAGGTTTTTTCTATGGGGATGACAAGAAAATCAAACCTGAATATAGCATCCTAGAGAGGAAGAAACTGCACAATGTGGTTTATTTTCTTGAAGAGTTCACGGAAGATCACATCTACATCATCCTGAGCAGAGTGCATGATGATAAAATGTATCTTGAGTGCACACATGACATTACACCGGAGGAAATTCATGGCGCCATGGGTTTCTGCAACATTGGAGAGGTACCAACACTAAGGAAGGTCACCAAATCAGAAATGACTAAGCTCATCGGTTCTTTGAGTGACCAAAGGGCGATGACCATCAACACCATCAAAGATGACTTGGTTAAGTATGCTTGCATGGTGATTGGCTACCGAATGTTTTATGCCAACAAAATGAATTGTGTCCCTCCTGTTGTAGTAAATGCTGCCTATAGAGTGATTAAGGAAGATGCCTCATTTGATCTATTTACCTGTTTGTAGAAGCAACTGCTATTGAACCTGAAGTCCATCAAACAAGACAATTCTCTAAGGTTCAGGTTTGGACAACTTTTGGTCAGCTTATTCTTTTAGTTTCAAGGCTATTTCCCCGTAGTAGGTGATGTCCAATGGGCTGTTGACCAACCGGTCTCCAAGAAAATTAGGGAAAGTCTTCAAGTAGTGGGAACTAGATATCCTAAGGTTCTCAAAAAATATTTTGATGAATTCAAGAAAAAAATGAGCCAGAGGGTGAGGATATCTGGAGCTATTGTGAAGAAATATGAAGATGACATCTACTTCACCATAAAGGTAGATGAATGCATAATGGAAGTGGTGGAACCGCGAAAGGAAGCAGTTGAACCAATGGGATATGAAGTGATGTATGATATGTTGATCAGGTATGCCTCTACCCTGCTTGCCTCACCACTAGACGCTAAGAACAAGTGAACCAACACCTACTTAGAGAGTATAACACCGGTTGAAGATCCTATGTAGAAAAAGGGCAAGGCAGTGCCATCGGTATCAGCACTAGTTACCTCAGCCAGTCCAAAAGTGACCAAGCGGTCACCTGCCAAGAAGAAACCTAAGGTTGCTCCCACTAAAGTATTTGAGAGGAAGCGTAAAACCAAAAACAACTCACCAGAGTGAGAGGATACTAAACCGGAAGTTCAGCCAAAGAAAACTAGACAATCAAGCAAGAAGGCAAAATCTATCGATAGTGCACCTACAACTTCAGCACCGGTAAATATAGACATTTCCTCCTATAAGCCTATGACACATTGTTAGAGGACAACTAAGAACATTAAGAGAAAATTGCTTGATTATTTAAAAGAGCATTTTGGCGATTTTAATGATAATGAGAAAGAAGAAGTAATATAATAGGTTATTAGATATTTGTGTGTCAATGACTGGTCACCATCTGAAATCAGATCGGTCACAATAGTTCTTTATACAGTTCTTTAGATAACAAATGGTGCATTGCCATTGAAAAGGAACAAGAAATAAGGGAGAGAATATTTGCATAATACTTTCTTGGTGCCTCTAATTCAGAATTATTTGAGATAATGGACAAGAACAAAGGTCTCTTCTTCATGAGAAGGAGAAAACTCAGGCTGCTAGAAGACAGAGCTTCTGAAGTGGAGAAGGATACTATTTACATGCAAAAGATGCTATCAGGATACACCAAGTATCTGAAGCCAATAAGAAGGCTAAACAAGAACCTGACCTATCCGCAGACAAACCGGATGAGACATTTGATGGTCAAGGTGAAAGAGAGATAGAGAAAAATGATCCCATTGATGTGGATACATTGGATGTTGAGGATGTCACCCCTGATATGGAAAAGATTGAAAAAGATAAATAGGAAAAAGAGAAAGCAGAGGAAGAGAAGAAGAGAAAAGACCAAGAGGAAAAAGATAGACAAGAAGAGGAGAAGAGGAAAGAAGAGGAGAAGAGGAAACATAAAGAGGAGAAGAGGAAATAAGAGGACAAGAGGAAACAAGAAGAGGAAACAGGAAGAGGAGAAGAGGAAATAGGAAGAGGACAAGAAGAAGGAAGAAGAAAGGAAGAAGGAGGAAGAAAAGAAAAAGAAAGAAGAGGAGCAAAAGAAGAAAGAAGAGGAAAAGAAAAGAGCCAAAGAGAAGAAGGAAGCAAAAAAGAACAACAAATGGAGACTCCTAAGGCAACTGGTGATCAAACTAGACAAGTTGAAATCACCAGTCCTATTGATCTCCAATCTGCAAATGAATCGGAGCTGCTTCAAAACATTAAGTTTGCACAGGTAAGATTGGAAGCATTGAGGAGGAAAAAGGAACAGGATGTCATTCAAACTATCATTGACACCCTCACCAATCTAATTCCCTGTACTAACCTCCCCAGTACCGATTCCTCTCTGTCCAAGCTAAAATTCCTTTGTATTGTAGTGGAGGACCAGGTACAATGCCTGGAAGACATTGCTGAAGCCAATGCAAAGAAGAAGCATGAAAAGGCACTCAACACTTCCTTAGTTAAGAAATTGAATGAGCTTCGGTCACAACTTCTAAAACAACAGAAGGATACAAGTCGTGATATGGATGAGGGAAAATTACTGTTGAGTAAAATCTGCCAACCCCATCTATTTTTTGATGATGTGCTCAAGCAAAAAGATAGACTCCAATCGAAGTTCTAGGCATACATCAGAATATTCAATATGCCATATGATTCATTTGCTACATATGGGCAAATAGTCCATCATTATCAACTACAGACTGCTAGGGTGGAGTCATAAATCTGCAACCAGACAAAATATTTGCAGGAGCTTCAACTGGTCTTATTACCGAGACTGCAAATTCTTCAGAAATGTTTTCTCAATCTGAAAGCCATCATGGTAACTCAACAGATGACTACCATTGATGTTATGGAGGAATTGATATTCCAGATGCAGACAGAAAGTGAGGTTTCTACCTCATTACTTGAGTCATGGTCATTAGCCATGAAAACTTTTATGTAGGATTTTAAATCTGTTTTTTATTAGTTCTATTCCTTATTGTCATAAACATTTACTCTATTTTTATATAAGGAAATAGGGGTTA
Source organism: Cryptomeria japonica (assembly GCF_030272615.1). NCBI lineage: Eukaryota > Viridiplantae > Streptophyta > Pinopsida > Cupressales > Cupressaceae > Cryptomeria > Cryptomeria japonica. Next base: position 71,580,984 of record NC_081408.1, on the reverse strand, counting down.
TTCTACATTATTTTGTCAATGATGGCAAAGGGGGAGTAGTATTTAAAATTTTGGTGAATGTTATGTATAATTTCATGTTACCAATTTGAGGGAGTAGTATACATTGTAATTTCTGCAAAAGGGATAGTGTACATGCTTAGGGGGAGTAATTTTGATAATGGCATATTTTTTTTTGTAAAAACACTTAGATGTCTAAATTTTCCTAAGTGTTGCCATCAATGCCAAAAGGGGAGATTGTTGGCATTTTGATGATGTTTTGATTGTCATTGATGGACAAACACTTTCTTGATGTATGAGTTATGCTCAACCAGTAATTGTTGCAATCGGTATTATGTATTATAGTCTTTATACTATCGAATGTTTTGCAGAAGATGTTTAACCGGTCACAAATTGACTGAAGACCTCAACCAGTATGGAGAACCCAAGCGGTATGGAGACCTCAAGTGGTTTGAGGATCTCAAGTGGTATGAAGGACCCAAGCAGTAGTTAACACTTTAATTTACCAGTCTTCATTTTTGACAATCGGTAATCGATATATTATATGAACCGATATTACTCTGTGATGAGTTATCATCCATCGACACTTTGGTGGTGATTTTGTGTCATGTTACCAAATGTGTCTAGATGCACTGAACCTAGGAACTTGTAGTTTAATCCTATTGGACCGACATGAAATCAATTTCCTTTATAAGGACATTATGTCTAGGGTTTGTATATGTATGAGAGATGTATGATGTGTGAGAGGGTTATGTGAGATCTTTGCAGAGAAGACTAGGTCTGTGTGAAGAGTTAGAGTGTAGAGATATTGAATACTGAAGTAATGTTGAAATGCATTAACAAAGAGTTATCAAGGATCTAACCAAGCATACTGTGCTAGTATCTGGATCACTCACTCGTTGATTACTCTTATCTTCGACAAGTTTGAAACCCTTAACCGAGCAGGCCCAACAAAGCCTTTGTAAATCCTCTAACAAGGTGGTTCACAACTGTGGATCTAAAATCCTTTAGCAAGGTAGTCTTTAAAAGGGCTTAACTCCTAACAAATATCTAGATTCCTAACAGGATCCGTTTTGGTGAAGAACATTGTATGACCTTAACTGGTCTGACCTTAACCGGTCTGGTTTCTATTCTGCAGATAGTTACTTGTGAGTTTCTGCTCACTGTGGTTTTTCCCATTTGGGTTTTCATGTCAAAATATCTCGTGTTATGGTGTTTGTGATTTTGTGGGTGAATGCTTTATTTTCTATTTGGTTTGTACTTATCTTAACTGGTTTATTAGTGAATATGTTATACCAGTTATCTGCTAAATTGTTTAAGAGTTTGAGTTTAGTATTTTTAGGTATACTAGTTCACCCCCCCTCTTAGTATTCATCATAGGAACACCAGGGCTTCTTTCAGATGGACAAAATAAGCTATGGTTCACGGTTATGATTTCTTCATTGTGAGGAAATTTGAGACACTTGTGGATTGGAGAAGGAATAGCCTAAATGGAAGATAGACAAGGATATCCCAACTCCACATGGAATTTCTCAAAAGAAGGTATGAGAACAAAGTTAAAATCCATGGATTTAGCATGAACCTCAAAAGGAAGGGTGATAGAAACAATGGTAGGATAAGAGACACCATCAAATAACTTCACAACTACATAAGAAGCATCATATAGTGGTTTATCCAATCATAAAGCGAAAAGATATTCTTCAGTTATGAAATTACGCATGCAAGAGGGATCAATCAGGGCACCATGGCAAGGAATATGCTTAACCTTTGCAACTATGTATAAATGGCCATTGGGTGCTCTAATGGTCTTGATAGGGTCAAATGTAATACAAGGATCCTTAGGAGAATCTTGTGTTTCTACCATATTAACCAAATTTAGAGCCATACAGATGAATGTTTCAGAAGAGAGAGAATTAGGCACAATCTCAATAACGTTAGAGGTATGAGATGGCAAGGGATTAGTAAAAATCTTAAGATTTTGATTAGGAGGAGCTAGTGATTTATTCCCTTTATCATTCACACTTGCCACAGATATAGTATTATTATCAATCAAGTGTTGAATCTTATTTTTCAATGCAAAACATTTCTTAGTATCATGACCAAGTTGACGATGACATTGGTAAGAGGAATTGTTATCAAAATAAGGAGATGCAAGTTTCGAAGGATCAATATGTTTTATAGAAGGAAGTTTGATAACATTTTTGTGCAACAACTGAGACATAATACTATATAAAGATTCATTCAAAGGAGTAACCTGTCTTTCTCTTTGGAAAAAATTAGAAATAAAAGGCACTCTTGTCGTAGCATTCACATGGTTGTTATTGATTGGATCGTTTAACTTGATGAATCTTTTTGCTGGTTTGAACTTCACAAATGGTTGTTGAACACTCCCCCTTATCACTCAGAGCCATAGGATTGGATTGCTCCATTTGACTCACAACCAATTGATAATTGTGGAGTATTGTGCACAACCACATAAATGAAGTAAACTCAGACAAAAGAAGCTTTTCCCTGATACCTTTTTGTAAATTAGAAATGAACATTCTTTGAATATCATTATCAAGTGCATGAAAAGAAATTTGAGCACACAAATGCTTATATCTACCAATGAAATTAGTCACTTTCTCTTTAACACCTTGTTTAAAATGCATTAAATAAGTCAAAGTGATTTTAGGACCAATGTTATTTTAAAAGTGTTGGATGAAAGAATTTGTCAGTTGTTGAAAGGAAGTGATAGAATAAGAAGGTAGAGATGTGAGGCCCTACCTCGATTCATCCTAGCATTTAACTGATTTTCATGTTGAGACTATTATGGATGAATTATTTGTATGCATTATGGATTTAGAACTTATATGATTCCATGATTTGGATAACATTGACGTATATTGATGCTTCATTTCTATGCATTATGGATATAGAACTTTATATGATTCTAGAATAGGATAACTTTGAGATGATGTATGTAATTATTGGATTTGCAAGACTTGATTATGATGATAGAAATAGGATACATATCTTATGAATGAAACAAATTATGAGGATTATGATAATTGCTTCTGTGGAGTAATTGGGATATATGAGATATTGATTTGTTAATGTCAATTGTATGCAGCGTGTTTGATGTGTATTCTTATTCATGTGTTTAATATTATATGAGGTTATTTGGAATTACTAATGTGTAATTGAGATGCATAGGAAAATTATCCATGTGACAATGGAAATATTATGGAGAACCAAACCTAGACATATGTACGTTCGTAAAACCAGGGGTTGTCTATCTGGAGAGACAACACCCCATATGTATCGTATTTTATTCATAATATTAAATGATGCATGTGTGTTAAATTTTATTTATTGATTATTTAATTCCGACAAGAGACAATTTCCATGTGTAATTATGTAATGTATTTTATTGTGTCACTTGACACATGTGCTGAATAGTGTTTTGATTTTGACTTGTCTCTTGGAGGGAGATTGTTTCAACCAAAGCTATTTTTCAAACATTTGGATGTGGTCCCAAATTTTCCTTGGGTAGATAATCTTTGGAGTGGTCAACTCAGGTTTGACTCGAAGGTTAACTTTAGGTGGGTTTGTATGGGGTCAATTGGACTCCTAGGGATAGTTTAGGGGTTTTTCCTAAGGTTCATAGGGTATACCTATGGGTTGGGGGTATTTTTAGGCATGTGACTACTCCCATGTGACTGTTTAGTCACCTCAAAAAGTGGTTTTGCCAAGGTCAGCGAAAATTCAACTTAGAAGGCGCCTCCTAGGATAGACAACCTTCCTTTCTTGTGTCAGTTTCTCTTCCCCACCTTCTCTTACCTTTTCCCTTTCCAGTTTTCACAACATGTAAGAGGTTGGGAAGACCAACCAATGTGACCTCTCACTCTATCCAAGGGGTTTGGAAGAGTGAGAGACATCTCCTTAGGCAAGGATTAGGGGCTTAGTGAGTAATCACCCACTCTCCATTTTTGGAGATCTTGCATTTTTTGAAAGAAATAGTTTTTTTGATAGAAATTTGGCTAAGTGTAGAAGGAAGTATTGTGGAATTGGGCTGCTCATCCTCAAACTAGTTCTAGCAAACCTTTGGGTAGATTGAAGGTTGGTTCATCATCTCTTTTTATGTTGCATATTTATGTTTGAAAGATTGTTTGTATGTAAGAGTTGTTTTTCTTTTATTTTTCCTTTGTAAAATTATTATGCAATCTATCTTTTATTCCTTTTATGCATTTCCTTGTGTTTTGGGAGTAACCAAGGCCTTCTACTCCTGGGAGAGTAGAATGGTCTTAGGGGTGGAAGGAGTTTGATAGCCTTCGAGTGAGAGGCTCTCATTATGAGAGTGATCTCAAGGGTTGTTTATGTGACCCTTGGTGCATAGCCTTGTTTATGCATTTAGGGGTCATAAGGAGAGAAAGTATTGCATGAATGCCTTGGGGGGCATAAGAATGTGGGGTTAATGAACTTGTGTTATATTTTGTTTTCCATCAGATGGCTTGTGATTTACCATTCTTGCAGTCTCCTGAAGATATTTGGTCCACTTCCACCCTTGTAAAAACATCACATTTTGTGATGAAGTTTAGCCTTGGTTGGGAAAGTGTTTGTTGAGTGTTTTTTTTTCCTTGCTTTTTGTGTTTGCTTGAGTGTAACCTGTCTAGGGCTTGGCTCTCCAAGCTCGGGGGTGGCTTCTAGAAAGCCTAGGCTGGGAGGTGAGCTCTCCATGGTCATAGCCTTATGATTTATATGCAGGTTGCTTGGAAAGAAAAGAAAAAGACAAGCTAGGAGTTGCTGGTTTTATTTGATTTGCAGAAAAAGATTAGGGAATGAGATGTTGTATTTTAGTTGTAGCAATGTAAAAGAAAAGCTATATGTTGTATTTATTTTGAAAAAGGAATGTATTCATTTTATTTTAAGTCCTCATTTAATAGAAATGAGAGACTAGCTGGGTATCTCACCCATATGTAATATTCACTATCCTGTATTCTAAGTATTATTTTGTTATGTTATTATTGCAAAATGAGATATGTATGTTGGGCAAGTTTTGTATTGTTCTTGAAATAATATTGGTTGTATACATGTTACCGTGAAAATAAAAGTTCATTTTATCTCCTTATGCATATTGAAATAATGGAAATGAGTGAAATAGTAAGCTTGCATGTTAGTAGGAGAAAAGAAAGCATTTAGACCTATTGATTTATTCCCAAATATAAATTAGGGTTAAATAGATTTAATATGTCTATTTCAAAGTTTATTTTAAATGTTTTCTAGGCTAAGGTAGTTGCTATTAAAACTTATTAAATTTTGTCATTTTATTTATTGCAGAAAATAAATTTAAGATTAATAGTCTATCTCTAAAGTTAGCAACTAGATTTGTCAAAAGGAAAAGAAATACATTAGTTAAATCTGTTAGTTTAGAAAGCTTGCTGTTATGTGTTTTTTTAACAAAAAAAAATATAAAGTATTCATCACAATGCTAGGGTTAATGAGCAAAGGAAATAGTTAGTCATATGATTTGTATATAAAAAAAAGAAAATAAGGACAAAATTTAAAGCATATATATTAATATAAATATTACCTAAAAAAAAAAAGGGGGAGCATTGCATCTATTATCATGCTGTCAATAATTTATTTAAATTCTACATGGTTTAAAAAGTAAAAAAAAAAATGATTGCTTAAGTGTGTGTATATATATATATATATATATATATATATATATATATATATATATATATATATATATATATATATATATATATATATATATATATAAATGTATATATACATGTATATATATTGTATATATATACATGTATATATATATATATATATATACATATATACATGTCTATATATATATATATATACACATATATGAGACTACACATTTTATTAAAAAAAATAACCTCAACCTATGAAACTTGTTTTTTTGAAAAACATTATAACCACACACACACACACACACACACACACACACACACATATATTGTTTTTTTTATAAATGCAAAACAAAACAAAAAATAATAAAAAATTAAATATAAAAATTTTATTGAAAAAGGGGGGGGACTGTAAAGAAACCCTCGGCCCCCCCAAGCCCCACAGAGCCAAAGCTCCCTATGGGGATGCCTGGGTGGCTCGGGGCCCCCTGTGGGCCATGACCCACATAGGCACCAAGGTGCCACTATGGGCCGAGGCACACAAGGGCGCCCGCGGCACCACTGCGGGCCATGACCCGTAGGGGCGGTCTTGATCGCCTCTGCGGGCCGTGTCCCGCAGGGACACCATGGTGCCACTGTGTGGTGCGACCTGCAGTGGTGCCTAGGTGTCGTTGTGGGTGGTCCCCTGAACCCCCGCAGCCCCCCCATAAACCCTCGGCCCTGCAAGCATATCATTAATGACTGCCATTGTTAAATTCGTGGCCCCCGTGGAAAGAAAGAAATCCCGCCCCGCCATGAATTCACCCCTGCCCATCACAAAAATTAAACCCTAACCCGGTTCGAGCTAGGGTAGTTAGATAAGTGAGTAATATCTAGGTTGTAGTTTTGTTTATAACTTCATGTTCATTTTAGGGTTTTGTGTTGTTATATTATTTATTTTAGGAAATGATAAAAAGGGGGGGAAAACGCATTCGAATTTCGAATGGGGTATTTCCCCATTAATCTAATTTAGTATTTTATGTTAGCTTCCCTTGTTTTAAGGGATCCAATATCCTGTTATATATATATATATATATATATATATATATATATATATATATATATATATATATATATATATATATATATATATATATATATATATATATATATATATATATATATATATATATATATAGTTAAATATATGAATGTACGTATCTAACTATAGTTTAATTATTTTATTTACACATTCATATTTTACATACATTTATATAAACATTTGAATATGAAGTTTTAAATTTAAATTTTTTTTTGGAGTTTAATCTTTTAGGAAATTATAATGACATTGTAAGTTATTTTGGCCATAGGGGATTATTTTTTAGTCCACCTAAATTTAGGCAATTCCAAATTAAATTCTCTAGAGCAATGTACATTATGGGTTTATTTGGCCCTTTAGTCGAGATTGTTAGGCACATTTTTTATTATTGTTAAATTGTATAATAGGTTTTAATAATCTTAGTGCTAGGACTAATTAATTTAGTTCCTAAGTAAATTAAAAGGTTAATAGAGATTAATAATATCTCTTGTCAATTTAATTTAGAGCTTTTGTTTAAATGAGTTTATTTATTTATTAATTGAAGAGATAATAATAACACTTTTGGAGAATTAATATTCTGCTTTTAGTTTAGAATATTTTCGCCTAATTGATTTAGTTGTTAGATTAATTCAAACATAGTTAAGACTAAACTTGATATTGTGGATCTTTTTAGCAATTTAGTTTCATTAGGATGTTATTTAAAAAAAATATTATTCCGTTTGTGCCCAAAAGTTTGGGCATGACATTTCGGTATCAGAGCAAGGTTTCCAACACTAGGAACCTTTCTCCATTACATTTCATTTTAATTATTTAATTAATTATATTAAATTAATTTTTTTTTATATTTATTTTTAATTAATTAAACTTTTCTCCAAAAAAAAAATTATTTATTTATTTCATTTTATCTTATTTTCTCATAAGGATGCCTCCAACTACGTGACAAGCTCGCAAATGTGTTAGAGGTCCTAGGTGTGTATGCATAACATGCAAAGAGGTCGATAGGGAGGAATCGGTTCCGGAAAGGAACCCAGAGGCTCCTCTCGAATGGTCGGTTGACCCAAACCGAGACATCTTATTAGCACTTCAGAACCTGATTGGGATAGTCTAGGATAGGCTACCTGCAGTTGACCATCATGTTGTAGACCAGAGCTCAGAGAGCCGTACATCAACGGATAGGGAATGGAGTAGGAGTCCACCTCCTAACCCCATAGAGAGTTAGGCTGGGCATAAGCCTGAGTCCGTACATCTACTAGGACTACCCCCAGTAGTTGCACCAGTGTATATTGAGAGATCACGTCAGGATCTAGGGGATTTGATTAGAGAGGTTATGCGCCTCTAGCCACCGTCTTTTGGGGGATCTACCAACGGGGTAGAAGCTGAGGCTTGGATTTTGAGCTTAGATAGGTTCTTTTCATTGTGCTCCTACAAGAGCAATTTGAAAGCATGGGTAGCAGTCCACCTATTGAGAGGAGTGACCTCCACATGGTGGAGATAGGAGGAATATAAGTGTGGCCTAGTTGCAGATACCCTCACATGGGAGATTTTTACAGAGAGATTCAAGGAGAGGTACTTATCAGAGCATTATAGACAGGGTAGGGTGGATGAGTTCCATGACCTCTAGCAGAAGGTTCTCTCAGTTACCTAGTATGAGAGAAAGTTCTTTGAGCTCTTACCGTACGTAGACTACCTGAAAGATGAGAAGCTTCTCGTCAACAATTTTATCAGAGGGTTGAATGTCAGGATAGCAGGACCAGTGAGGATGGCCACTCCATGGAGCCTTCGGATTGCCATGGAGAAGGGCCTGATAGTAGAGGAGATTCAGGTCAGGCCACAGGACACAAGGGATCGGTCTCAGAACTGAAACCCTATACCCCAGACATATGGATTTCAGAAACCCCATTGGAAGGGTAACAATAGACACACATCGGGGTTCTCCAAACCCCCTCCTTCACAGTAGTCATAGCAAAACCAGAGACAAAGGCCTCCGCAGAGTCAGCAAGGCATAAAGCCCAAGCAGTGGTGTAAAGCAGAAAATCGAACCCTAGGTGTTTCCCCCACTCCAAGGAGAAAGGAGGTCACTAGGATTGACGGTTTTCACTTAGGAGGGACTTTACATTCAAAAGAGGGGTTGAAACTCACAAGATCCAATCCTACACAATGCAAGATTGAATTCTAAATGAGTTTCAAGGGTTGAGACAACAAGGATACCCTCTTTTGTAAAGAATGTAGGTAGAAGGATTGAACTAGGAGTGCATGTAAAGTAAGAAAGATTCGCTTGTAGACAGAGATAGGGACACGGGATGAAGCTACGGACCTGAAATTAGCAGTAAAATGTCAAGGCGATGCTATCTTGCAAGTTTGAGTGAAATTTGAGGGGAGGATGGCGCCCAGAGTGCACACAGTCCTCCGAAAAATCCATGAAACGAAGGGGGATCTGTTCGTCTCTGCACAAGGATTCCAGATCTTCAATTACAGCCGCGTACCTGCAACCTACACACAAAAAAGAGAGGATGATTGGGGGGTTAGGGATTAGGAGTTTTCCTTCTAGTCAAACCCGGATTTTGGAATTAACCAAGAAATGAGAATGCTGTAAATGTAAATGTTTGTAATGTAAACAAGTACTGATACCTTGTTGCAAGAAAGTTTGTATTCTTACATGCGAAGGTGTAATGATGTTGTATATTGTATGTGATCTCCTCTTCAATGGTTGAATCCTTGTCTTGAATGCAACACCTAGCCTTGAATGGAGACTTAGAATGCTCAATTGCTTGAAGGAATGCTTGAATGTTTGAATGTTTGAATGTTTGCCTATCGCTTCCGCCTCTTGCTACTACCACCCTTTTTCTGGGAGGGGAAATGTAGTTTATATACTTGTCAATTAGGGTTAGCAGACTGATTTTTCCAACCTTAGGCCGACCTAGGAACATTATTTTCCAAATTGCAAACTTGAAGACCCGATGCCGAACAAGAGACCGGGCCCAAAATAGGGCCAGGGACTAGGGCGCTGGGCGCAATGGTCCTAAGGGACCAGGGTGCTAGGCGCCATGGTCCTTAAGGACCAGGGCGCTGGGCGCCATGGTCCGGGGGGACTAGGGCATTGGATGCCATGGTCCCACCTCCCGGGACAGCAGGGTGCAAGGAAGGATCAGGCCAAGGTGCAAAAAGATGCAGTTTTTGATGTCGCAAACAGGTTTCGAGGTCTCCATTCAGGTTCAACGTTGCGCCGCCATCATGAAGACCCAAATGCAGTCGAAATTGCAAGTGTCGCAATTTTAGGATGCTACATTTAGCCCCCACTTTAGCGGGAGTATAAGTATACGCCCATACTTCCGGTAAAGTACAAGGAAACAACATTGAAAGACTTTCACCACGTCAAGGAGGCAAGATACACCAAGCCCCCAGTGGACTAAGGATCTTATGACTTCGATTGACAAAGTAAAAGGGAAGATCACGAGGGAGAACCATGACTGTCAGTAGTAAGGTTCCCTCACTATGAGTCATGCAAGAAAAATATCAAAAATTTTCAAGGCAAAGCTAAATTTGCCAAGAAATTTTCAAGTATCTTGAAGAGATATGAATGGGGTGTATGCCCCCCTACGTTAAAGCGATCGCACATGCCTCATCGGGGGTGACTTCTTTAAGGTAGTGATACATATAGGAAATGAGAAGGGAAAGGAGCACGTTATCACAAGGATTTAGCCCCCAAGTGTGAGATAAACCCAAGGATAATAGACACAAAACACAAAGCACGAGGTGGCTTCACTTTCCTTGGGGTCAGTATGTTGTATGATAATTCATGTATATCATATGTATGTATGTATAATTGTTCTTCATTCCCTAATCAAGGAAGGTCACCTAGAAGAAGGGCACACTTGTGTCTTTTGAGTCAACATGAGAGAGACCAAGAGAGATCTCAATGCTTTGCATCGTCCTCAAGTAGACAACACTAAGGACAACAAATAGAAGAATGAGAATAACACATAGAAGAAGTAACAAAAGAGATCAAGAGAGGAGGAGAGAGTCTGCTATGCTAATGAAACTAGTCTAGCACGTCATCCACCCCCCGATCTTGCTGATCAATATTTCGGGAAGGTAGGAAACATGCTAGAGGAGGAACATCCAACACAGTAGATGGAGCTATCACAAGATCCAAACAAGGGCTATGTTCATGTTCCAAGCCATGTTGCTCTTGTCTAGGAGCTAGGATAAGTGCTTTAGAAAATTCGTTAGATAAATGGTTATCAACATCAACATATTCGTATTCACTATCAGAAGAAAGACAAGTAACATTTTCATCATGAATAGCATTTTCATCTATATCATCATCAAGATTTATAAAAATAGGATCTTTAACTCACACAGGATCAAGACCATCATGCATCTTATGTTTAGGAGATTTTGGCTTAATTTCCGGCTGAGGAGAAAATGGAATAATACTAGCTGAAGGTGTTTTTGGGGATTGCAAAGTTTGAGAAGTAGTTGCACAAGCTCTAAGATGACGCTTTCGTCGGCGTTCACGTGTAGAACGATTTCGTCTAGTCTTAGTAGGAAGTTGAGAAGATTGAGGAGGAGGAATGTTCTCATCCTTATCACTTGGGTGTTTAGGTTGTGGTCTCTTAGGTTGAATAATAGGAGAAGTGGAAGGTCTCTTCTCTCTATAAGAGGAAGGAGGAGGAGCTGCTCCATATAAAGGAGGAATATCTGGTTTAGGAAGGAGACCAAGTCCATCATGACGAGGAAGTATAGGTCTACTTTTAGAAAGTTTATTAGATATAGACATAGTCACATCCACAGGGATGGGTTGGGAATCTTCTTGAGGAACAACATTAGTTTTATCTTTCAAAGGAAGAACTTCCTTCTCAAGAATAATAGGAATATCAAGTTTGGGTGTTGTAGGTTCACTTAGAGATAGGATCATATCTTTTTTCCACTTTTGATAAGATTTGAAAAGATGATCGCTTCACAGTGGAAGAGATTGGAATTGTTTAGGCCAAAAATAATCAATAGGAACGCTAGAAGTTCTTTCAGTTGGTTGAAAGAGACTATGATTCACAGTAACAACTTCACCATTATGGGGAAATTTCAAACACTTGTGAATAGGAGAAGCAATAGCTTTCATGGAAGATAGCCAAGGATAGCCTAGCTTCACACGAAATTGTTCAGACGATGGAATAATAGAAAAGCTCACATCAAGGGCTTTGTTATGGACCTCAATAGGTAATGTAATAGAAGCAATTGCAGGAGAAGAAAATGCATCAAATAATTTCACAACCACACTTTTTTTGTCATAGATCACTTGATTCAATTGCAAAGTAAAAAGAAATTCTTCAGTAATGACATTAACCATGCAAGAAGGATCAATAAGCACGCCACAACAAGGTGTATTCTTGACTTTTGCAACTATATATAAAGGACCATCAGGTGCCCTGATAGTTTCACTAGAATCAAATGTGATGGAAGGTTCTTTAGCGATTTTCTGCTGCTCTACAAAGTTAATCACATTCGGAGTCATAGACACAAGACTATCAGGTGAGAAAGAGGAATCATTAGTCTCAATCACATTAGAGGTATGAGAAGGTAATGGATCAGTAAAAAACTTAAGATTTTGGTTAGGGAGAGCTACAGATGTGTTGCCTTTATCATTCAAACCTGAAACAAAGATAGTATTATTATCAATCAAATCTTGAAGTTTACCCTTTAAAGCAAAACATTTTTCAGTATCATGCCCAGGTTGACGATGAAATTGACAAAAAGATTTGTTATCAAAATAGGGTGAATTAATCTTTGTAGGATCTATTTGCCTTATAGGAGGAAGAGTAAGCACATTTTGTTCCAATAACTTATTCATAATACTATGCAATGATTCATTCAAAGGAGTAAACTTTCTTTCTTTCTTGAAAAAATTAGAAATAGGAGGCACACCTGATGCTGCATTCACATTGTTGTTGATGATGTTTTCATTGAACTTAATGACCTCTTTGTTCGGTTTAAACTTCCCAAATGGTTGTTGACTACTATCACCCTTATCACTCGGAGCCATAGGATTTGCTTGTTCCATTTGACTCACAGTCAGTTGATAATTGTGAAGAGTTGCACACGACTGTTGGAAAGAAGTAAACTCAGAAAACAGAAGCTTTTCTCTAATATCTTTTTGTAAATTAGAAATAAATATTCTTTGAATATCATTGTCAAGTACTGGAAAAGAAATTTGAGCACACAAATGCTTATATCTACCAATGAAATCAGTCACTTTTTCTTTAACAACTTGTTTACAATGCATTAAATCAATCAAAGTAACTTTAGGACCTATATTGTTTTGAAATTGTTGAATAAAAGCATTTGCAAGTTGTTGGAAAGAAGTAATAGAATAGGAAGGCAACGAGCAATACCATTGTAGAGCCTTATCTCTTAATGTCCTAGTAAACAGTTTTGCAAGCAACCTCTGGTCATGAGCAAAATCGGTACATATTGTTTGAAAGGTCTTAACATGTGCTAGAGGATCACCTTTACCATTATAAAGCTCCAATTGCAGGACTTCAACATGCTTAGGGGGGATAACTCGAACAATGTCAGGAGAAAGTGGGCTCGCAACATCAAATGTGGGCACACTAAACTTAGATTGATTCATAGAGGCAATTTGTTGCTATAAAGAAGAGACAGTTTGTGCAAGATTGGTAATGGTCGCTTCAGTCGAAGAATTCATATTAGACATGTTAGATTGTGATGGAGGTATTATGTTATTGAAAGAAGGTATTGATTGAGAGTAAGGTGGCGGGACACTATGATAGTTAGTCATAGGAGATGATTGAAAAGAAGGAACACTACGAGGAGGAATGGAATGGTTAAATGAATTGCCCCCTTGCGTCATGTTCATTTGTGGAGATGTAATAGGGACATTCATTGAAGGAATGAATGAGGAAGTCGGATTGAATGAAGGAAGAGGGTTGATTGAAGAAGAAGGATTGCCCCCATGACTGGTGATCATAGGCAGAATGTTTTGTATTGAAGTAGTCATTATGTTTGATGTAAAAGTAGGTATACTAGAAATAGAAGTTGTCAAAGGAATAGAATGATTGACTTGAGTAGGAGGTTGTGTATAACCTAAAGTTTCGGCACAACTCGTCATAGGCATCACATTTGAATCCACAATGTGTGCAATAGTATGCAAAATATCAATTCCATTCTTATCATTTTGAACCATACGGTTTAGACCCTCAATTAATGAAAGAGCTTGACTATCGAGGTATTCTTGAGACATCCATTGTCGAAAATCATCAAATTGGTTATCCAATTTTGAAAGTTGTTCTACAGAAACCTCATGGAGAGCTTCTTCATCATTAAGAGGATTAGAGGAATTACCCATGTCCTCGTTAAAAAGGCCATTCAAATTAGGTTCCATCTCCTCGGTAATTAAACCTCAAAAAAGACTTAATTCTAAGGCTTCGTCTAACGGGAATAGTGTAAGTAGGGCTTATTGTTGTAAAACTCATGCACTAAAGAGAGTGAGAAGATTTTGAATTTAGAGGTAGCAAATTTCAATGAAATCAGCCAATCTCCTAGATTTAAGCTGTTAAATACAATCAGGACAATCTCCCGAAATTTCGGAAAAAATGTCAGGGACCATGGTGAACGGAGTGCACACGGTCCTCGCAACTTTTTTCAAAATTTTCAGGAATGAAAGATATGATGATTTTAAAGCTAATCTAAAAAAATTGAGTGATTTTACGATCTGTAGATAGGCCAAATTAAAGTTGCAATCTCAAAATTCAACCCTACCAAGATTGTTGAAAACTGCAAAATTTGAATTTTGAAAAAGAGAGGGAAACTGAAATTTTGAATTTTATAATTTTAGAGGGAATACCAAAAGCAATGCAGGTTTTGAAATTTAAAAGTTGACTCAATTTCATGCAAAATTCAATTTTGAAAGTGGAAATCAAGCTTGTTGCAATTAAACATTTAATTTCAAAAGTCACAAACTGCAAAAATTTGAATAAAGCACTGAACTTTCGAATGAATGCCAACACACTTTTCAGATTTAGGACAGTAAGAAACACAATTTTGACATGAATTTCAATTTCAGCAATTTTTGAATGATTATAAGCCTTAATCCAAGCAATCACTAGACCAAATTTGACTTTAATTTTGAAAGTGTTAGAATTGATGAAATCAGCCAAGATTCTGGATTTTAGCAGAAAAATACAGTAAGATCTAGCTCCCAAAATTTCGGAAAAAATGTTGGGGACAATGGCGCTCGGGGTGCACACGGTCCTCGCAACTTTTTTCAAAATTTTCAGGGATGAAAGATATTATGATTTTGTTGCGGAATCCAAAGTTACAGCCGATTTGTACGTGTTTTGATCAGTGAAATCATCGGTCAAAGGTTGAATCAAGAGGGTTTTAAAAATTAGGGTTTTGACACTTAACCACTTAATTTTTAGAATTAAAGCACAAATATGAATTGACAATTTGCAATAGAAGGGTAGATTTGAAACAAGCATTAACAATTAGACATTTCACAAGCTCAATTACTAAAAAGAAAATTTAGGGTTTTTGAAGCAAATTTTTCAGATCTAACCATGAATAATTAGAATTAGGATGTTCACGTCGGGTTCACCAAAATGTAAAGCGAAAAATCGAACCCCAGGTGTTTCCCCCACTCCAAGGAGAAAGGAGGTCACTAGGATTGACGGTTTTCACTTAGGAGGGACTTTACATTCAAAAGAGGGGTTGAAACTCACAAGATCCAATCCCACACAATGCAAGATTGAATTCTAAATGAGTTTCAAGGGTTGAGACAACAAGGATACCCTCTTTTGTAAAGAATGTAGATAGAAGGATTGAACTAGGAGTGCATGTAAAGTAAGAAAGATTCTCTTGTAGATGGAGATAGGGACATGGGATGAAGCTACGGACCTAAAATTAGTAGTAAAATGTTGAGGCGATGCTGTCCTGCAAATTTGAGTGAAAGTTGACGAGACGATGGCACCCAGAGTGCACACGGTCCTCCGAAAAATCTGCAAAATGAAGGGGGATCTGTTCGTCTCTGCACAAGGATTCCAGATCTTCAATTATAGCCACGTACCTGCAACCTACACACAGAAAAGAGAGGATGATTGGGGGGTTAGGGATTAGGGGTTTGCCTTCAGGTCAAACCCCGGTTTTGGAATTAACCAAGAAATGAGAATGCTGTAAATGTAAATGTTTGTAATGTAAACAAGTACTGATACCTTGTTGCAAGAATGTTTGTATTCTTACATGCGAAGGTGTAATGATGTTGTATGTTATATGTGATCTCCTCTTCAATGGTTGAATCCTTGTCTTGAATGCAACACCTAGCCTTGAATGGAGACTTAGAATGCTCAATTGCTTGAAGGAATGCTTGAATGCTTGAATGTTTGAATGTTTGAATGTTTGCCTATCGCTTTCACCTCTTGCTACTACCACCCTTTTTCTGGGAGGGGAAATGTAGTTTATATACTTGTCAATTAGGGTTAGGAGATTGATTTTTCCAACCTTAGGCCGACCTAGGAACATTATTTTCCAAATTGCAAACTTGAAGACCCGATGCCCAATAAGAGACCGGGCCCAAAATAGGGCCAGGGACCAGGGCGCTGGGTGCCATGGTCCTGAGGGACCAGGGCACTAGGTGCCATGGTCCCACCTCCCGAGACAGCAGGGTGCAAGGAAGGATCAGGCCAAGGTGCAAAAAGATGCAGTTTTTGATGTCGCAAACAGGTTTCGGGGTCTCCATTCAGGTTCAACGTTGCGCCGCCATCGTGAAGACCCAAATGCAGTCGAAATTGCAAGTGTCACAATTTTAGGACGCTACAAGTGGCATTCTTAGGGTCAAAGGCAAGATCAGTGACTGTAGGTCCCATACACACCTCCGGCGAGGACTCAGCAGTCCTCCAGGGGTGGGTACAGTGGTTCTAGTACGACAAGGGGACAGTCTTTTTCTAGGCCTCAAGGCATCCAGTTTTAGGCACGCGATGCTTGTTTCACATGTAGAGCCATGGGGCACATGGCGAGAGAGTGTCGTTAGGGTCAGATGGGAGGCAGTCAGTAGGTGGTAGCATCAGAGCCTATAGTTGGGGATATGGGCAAGTCCCATAGGATCTTCATAACGGTTGACAACTGCCAGGCAAAGCATCAAGCCACATTTATTGATGCTTCAGGTATGATCAGTGGTAGCAGTGTATCTATTTTATTTGATTTAGGAGCTACTGACTCCTTTATATCTCCATTGGTTGTGGAGCGTTGCGGGCTAGTGGCAATTGGACAAGGTGTCAGTTAGAAAGTGGAGTTAGCTTCAGGGGCTAGAGTGTCAGTGGGAACGGAGGTTAGGGGTTGTCAGCTTCAGATTGGCAATACCACCACCTTAGTAGACCTTAGAGTTACACCACTCGGATCTTATGGCATCGTACTTGGCATGGATTGGCTTTATGCCCACAAAGCCAAGATGGATTGTCACCTGAAAAGGATTGAGTGTGAGGATGATCATGGTTCTCCCATAGTAATCACTGGGATTCAAAGACCCATGTCTCTTCGTATGATTTCCGCAATGCAGCTTAAGCAGAGCATGCGAAAGGGATGCCAGTTATTTTCCATCACCATTAGCGATAGAGAAGAAGAAGATGAAAAGGAACCATCGATTGGTGACCATCCTATCCTTCAGGGTTATGCAGACGTGTTTCCTTCAGAGTTGCCTGGTATACTTCCCCGTAGAGAGATTGATTTTCATATAGATCTTGTACTAGGAGCTGAGCCAGTTTCGAGAGAACCTTATAGGATGACCACAAATGAGCTTAATGAGCTCAAGATGCAGCTTGAGGAACTCCAAGAGAAGGGCCACATTCATCCTAGTGTATCCCCTTGGGGTGCACCAGTCATCTTCGTGAAGAAGAAGGCTGGATCTCTTCGGTTATGCATGGATTATCGACAGTTGAACAAAGTAACCATCAAGAACCAGTATCCTTTTCCTAGGATCGATGATTTATTCAACCAACTTCAGGGTGCCAAAGTATTTTTCAAAATTGATCTGAAGTCAAGGTACCATCAGTTGAGAATAGTGGACAACGATATCCACAAGACCACATTTCGTACGAGATATGGCCACTATGAGTTCACTATGGTTCCATTTAGTCTTACGAATACTCTAGCTATTTTCATAAGCCTCATGAATGGGGTGTTACACACATTTCTTGACCATTTTGTGATTGTGTTCCTCGATGATATATTGATTTATTCTCGAAATGAGAATGAGCATGAGGAACACCTGAGATAGGTTTTGCAGTGTTTGAGGGACAATCAATTGTATGGCAGTTTGTCGAAGTGTGCTTTCTTTAGATCAAAGGTCAAGTATCTTGGGCACGTTATTTCTGATGATGGGATCTCAGTTGACCCATCAAAGATCAGAGATATTATGGATTGGCTAGCGCCAACCAGTGTGACAGAGGTCAAGAGCTTCATGGGCTTAGCAGGTTATTACCGACACTTTGTTGAGGGATTCTCTAGAGTCACACATCCTATTACTTCTCTTCAGCGTAAAGGGAACAAATTCGAGTGGAAAGAGAAGTGCGAGAGGGCCTTTCAGGAACTCAAAAAGGAACTTACTAGTGCACCTATCCTTGTAGTGCCAAATCCCTCAGTTGACTTCATGGTTTGTACAGATGCTTCCCTAGAGGGTTTAGGAGTAGTCCTAATGTAGGATGGTAGGGCTATAGCTTTTGAGTCTAGGAAACTTAAGACTCACGAGAATAACTAGCCTACTTATGACCTTGAGCTTGTAGTAGTAGTGCATGCACTTGAGAGGTAGAGACACCCTTTTCGGTCATCATTTTGAGCTTGATTTAGACCATCAGAGCCTTCAGTACATATTCACTCAGCCGAATCTTAACACATGTCAGAGGAGATGGATGGAGTTCTTGTGTGAGTATGATTTTGACATTCACTACATCAAAGCGAAAGAAAACGTAGTTGCAGATGCATTGAGTAGAAGATTTCATGAGGTATAGACCATATCTATGGTCATGGATTTGAGAGATAGTATATTGCAGCATTGCCAGAGGATGGATGGTATTTAGAGGTTTGTGAGGTGATATGATCTCAAGAAACTCTAGAAGGGAAATATGTGGATTATTCCTTAGAGTCCGATAGACTATTACGCCATAGAGGGTGCATCTATGTACCTTCTTCTAGGGGATTGCGAGAGTTCATTGTCATGAAGGCTCTTAGAGCTCCTTATGCAGCACACCCCATAGTTAAGTAGATGCATGCTACCTTGAGATAGTTATATCATTGGCCAGGAATGCGGCAGCTTATTTTTGAGTTAGTAGCCCAATGTCGTGAGTGTCAGAGAGTCAAGGCGGAGCACCGCCATCCAGGTGGGTTTCTCCAGTCTCATGCTATACCAGAGTGGAAGTGGGATACTATATCCATGGATTTCATCATTGGTCTCCCTATGTCATCACGTCGCCATGATGCCATCTTGGTGACAATTCACAAGTTGACCAAAGTGGCCCACTTTTCACTAGTTCGGACTACCTTCATAGCACCAGCAGTATCATAGGTGTTCTTGCGAGACATTGTCAGACTTCATGACGTTCCATGCAAGATTATTTCTAACAAGGATTCCCTCTTCACTTCTTCCTTTTGGAAGGCATTATAGATAGCTATGGGCACCAAGCTCAATTTCAGTATAGCCTAACATCCGGAAATAGATGGTCAAACAAAGAGGGTTAACCAGGTGTTAGAGGATATGCTTCGCATGTACGTCATGGATCATCAGACCAGATGGGAAGAGTACCTTCCCTTAGTGGAGTTTGCCTATAACAATAGGCATCACACTTCATTGGGGATGCCACCCTATTAGGCATTATACGACAGGCCTTGTAGGACATCGTTGAGTTGGGACCGCATAGAGAATAGAGTTGCTATTGGTCCGGAGATAGTTTAGGATATGGAGAAGCAGGTGGTTCTGAATAGGCAGCGTCTTAGAGAGGCTCATGATAGACAAAAGAAGTATGCAGATGCAAAGAGGATAGATCGTAGCTTTTTGGTTGGAGACAAAGTCTTCTTGAGAGTGCGACCGCATAAGAGTCCAATCCATTACGGAAAGGGTTCTAAGCTCGCACCTCTCTTTGTAGGACCATTTGAGATCCTTGAAAGGATAGGATCAGTTGCCCATCATTTAGCATTGCCACCTAGCCTATCACGCATCCATGATGTGTTTCATGTATCATTTTTGAGGAAGTATATCTATGATGAGTCTCATATTTGGATTGGGATGCCTTGCAGGTGGAGTCGGATGAATATCTAGCTTTGGAGCCCATTCGCATTTTGGCTCACCGAACGCTTGCCCTTTGAGGTCGAGAACTGGACCAAGTTAGGGTTCGGTGGGATTTTTATGATGAGGTTATAGCTTCACGGGAGGACGTAGCATGTATGAGATCAGAGTACCCCCATCTTTTTTATGAACTCTAGGAGGAAGTTCATCCCTAGAGGGGGAGGGTGTGAGACCCTACCCCGACTCATCGTAGCATTTCAGTGATTTTCATGTTGAGACTATTATGGATGCTTTATTTGTATGCATTATGGATTTATAACTTATATGATTCCATGATTTGGATAACATTGATGTATATTGATGCTTCATTTCTATGCATTATGGATATAGAACTTTATATGATTCTAGAATAGGATAACTTTGAGATGATGTATGTCATTATTGGATTTGTAGGACTTGATTATGATGATAGAAATAGGATACATATCTTATGAATGAATCAAATTATGAGGATTATGACAATTTCTTATGTGGAGTAATTGGGATATATGAAATATTGATTTGTTAATGTCAATTATATGCAGAGTGTTTGATGTGTATTCTTATTCATGTGTTTAATATTATATAAGGTTATTTGGAATTACTAATGTGTAATTGAGATGCGCAGGAAAATTATCCATGTGACAATGGAAATATTATGGAGAACCAAACCTAGACCTATGTACGTTCGTAAAACCAGGGGTTGTCTATTTGGAGAGACAACGCCCCGTATGTATCGTATTGTATTCGTCATAGTAAATGATACATGTGTGTTAAATTTTATTTATTAATTATTTAATTCCAACAAGAGACAATTTCCACGTGTAATTATGTAACGTATTTTATTGTGTCACTTGACACATGTGCTCAATAGTGTTTTGATTTTGACTTGTCTCTTGGAGGGAGATTGTTTCAACCAAAGCCATTTTTCAAATATTTGGATGTGGTCCCAAATTTTCCTTGGGTAGAGAGTCTTTGGAGTGGTCACCTCAGGTTTGACCCAAAGGTTAACTTTAGGTGGGTTTCTAAAGGGTCAAATGGACTCCTAGGGGTAGTTTAGGGGTTTTTCCTAGGGTCCATAGGGTATACCTATGGGTTGGGGGTATTTGTAGGCATGTGACTACTCCCATGTGACTGTTTAGTCACCTCAAAAAGTGGTTTTCCCAAGGTGAGCAAAAATTCAACTTAAAAGGTGCCTCCTAGGATAGACAACCTTCCTTTCTTGTGTCAGTTTCTCTTCCCCACATTCTCTTACATTTTCCCTTTCCATTTTTAGCAACATGTAAGAGGTTGGGAAGACCAGCCAATCGGAACTCTCACTCTATCCAAGGGGTTGGGAAGAGTGAGAGAAGTCTTCTTAGGCAAGGATTAGGGACTTAGTGAGTAATCACCCACTCTCCATTTTTGGAGATCTTGCATTTTTTGAAAGAAATAATTTTTTTGATAGAAATTTGGCTAAGTGTAGAAGGAAGTATTGTGGAATTGGGCTACTCATCCTCAAACTAGTTCTAGCAAACCTTTGGGTAGATTGAAGGTTGGTTCATCTTCCCTTTTTATGTTGCATATTTATGTTTGAAATATTGTTTGTATGTAAGAGTTGTTTTTCTTGTATTTTTTCTTTGTGAAATTAATATGTGATCTATCTTTTATTCCTTTTATGCATTTCCTTCTGTTTTGGGAATAACTAAGGCCATCTACTCTTGGGAGAGTAAGATGGTCTTGGGGGTGGAAGGAGTTTGACAACCTTAGAGTGAGAGGCTTTCATTATGAGAGTGATCTCAAGGGTTGTTTACGTTACCCTTGGTGCATAGCCTTGTTTATGCATTTGGGGGTCATAAGGAGAGAAAGTATGTCATGAATGCCTTGGGGGCATAAGGATGTGGGGTTAATAAACTTGTGTTATATTTTGTTTGCCATGAGATGACTTGTGATCAACCATTCTTGCAGTCTCCTCAAGGTATTTGGTCCACTTCCACCCTTGTAAAAACATCACATTTTGTGATGAAGTTTAGCCTTGGTTGGGAAAGTGTTTGTTGAGTGTTTTTTTTTCCTTGCTTGTTGTGTTTGCTTGAGTGTAACCTGTCTAGGGCTTGGTTCTCCAAGCTTGGGGGTGGCTTCTAGAAAGCCTAGGCTGAGAGGTGAGCTCTCCATGGTCATAGCCTTATGATTTATATGCAGGTTGCTTGGAAAGAAAAGAAAAAGACAAGCTAGGAGTTGTTGGTTTTACTTGATTTGCAGAAAAAGATTAGGGAATGGGATGTTGTATTTTAGTTGCAGCAATGTAAAAGAAAAGCTATATGTTGCATTTATTTTGAAAAAGGAATGTATTCAATTTATTTTAAGTCCTCATTTAATAGAAATGAGAGACTAGCTGGGTATCTCACCCATATGTAATGTTGACTATCTTGTATTCTAAGTATTCTCTAAAAGGAAAGTATTATTTTGTTATGTTATTATTGCAAAATGATATATTTATGTTGGGCTTAAGTTTTGTATTGTTCTTGAATTAATATTGGTTGAAAATAAAACTTCATTTTATCTCCTTATGCATATTGAAATAATGGAAATGAGTGAAATAGTAAGCTTGCATGTTAGTAGGAGAAAAGTAAGCATTTAGACCTATTGATTTATTCCCAAATATAAATTAGGGTTAAATAGATTTAATATGTCTATCTCTAAGTTTATTTTAAATGTTTTCTAGGCTAAGGTAGTTGCTGTTAAAACTTATTTAAGTCTCTCATATTATTTATTGCAGAAAATAAATTTAAGATTAATAGTCTATCTCTAATGTTATCAACTAGATTTGTCAAAAGGAAAAGAAATACACTATTTAAATTTATTAGTTTAGAAAGCTTGTTGTTATGTGTTTTTTATTAAAAAAAAAATATAAAGTGTTCATCACAATGCTGGGTTAATGAGCAAAGGAAATAGTTAGTCATATGATTTGTATAAAAAAAAAAAAAAATAAGGACAAAATTTAAAGCATACATGTTAATATAAATATTACCTAAAAAAAAAAAGGGGGAGCATTGCATCTATTATCATGCTGTCAATAATTTATTTAAACTGCATGGTTTAAAAAAAAGATGGCTTAAGTGTGTCTATATATATATATATATGAGACTACACATTTTATTAAAAAAACTAACCTCAGCCTATGAAACTTGTTTTTTTGAAAAACATTATAACCACAGATACACACACACACACACACACACACACACACACACACACATATATTGGTTTTTTTATAAATGCAAAACAAACAAAAAAATAATAAAAATTTAAATATAAAAATTTTACCGAAAATAGGGGTAGCGATTGTACAGAAACCCTTGGCCCCCCAAGCCCCATGGAGGCAAAGGTCCCTGCGGGGAGGCCTGGGCGGCTTAAGGCCCCCTGTGGGCCATGACCCATAGAGGCACCGAGGTGCCACTGTGGGCTGAGGCACACAGAGGCGCCTGCGGCGCCGCTGTGGCCCGTGACCCGTAGGGGCAGCCTTGGCCGCCACTGCAAGCCGCGTCCCGCAGGGATGCCATGGCACCGCTGCGGGCCTCAACCCGCAGTGGCGCCTAGGCACCACTGCGAGTGGTCTTGTGAACCCTCGCCACCCCCCCATAAACCCTTGGCCCTGCAAGTATATCATTAACAGCCGCCACTATTAAATTCTTGGCCCCCGTGGAAAGAAAGAAATCCCACCCTGCCATGAATTTGCCCCTGCCCATCACAAAAATTAAACCCTAACCCGGTTCAAGTTAGGGTAGTTAGATAAGCGAGTAATATCTAGGTTCTAGTTTTCTTTATAACTTCATGTTCGTTTTAGGGTTTTGTGTTGTTATATTATTTATTTTAGGAAATGATAAAAAAGGGGGGAAAACGCATTTGAATTTCGAATGGGGTATTTCCCCATTAATCTAATTTAGTATTTTATGTTAGCTTCCCTTGTTTTATGGGATCCAATATCCTCTTATATAAATATATATTTTTTAATTATATATATATATAGTTAAATATATGAATGTACGTATCTAAGTATAGTTTAATTATTTTATTTACACATTCATTTTTTATATATGTTTATATAAACATATGAATATGATGTTTTAAATTTTAAATTTTTTTTGGAGTTTAATCTTGTAGGAAATTATAATGACTTTGTAAGTTATTTTGGCCATAGGGGATTATTTTTTAGTCCACCTAAATTTAAGCAATTCTAGATTAAATTCTCTAGAGCAATTTACACTATGGGTTTATTTTGCCCTTTAGTCGAGATTGTTAGGCACATTTTTTATTATTGTTAAATTGTATAATAGGTTTTAATAATCTTAGTGCTAGGACTAATTAATTTAGTTCCTAACTAAATTAAAAGGTTATTGGAGATTAATAATATCTCTTGTCAATTTAATTTAGAGCTTTTGTTTAAATGAGTTTATTTATTTATTAATTGAAGAGATAATAATAACACTTTTGGAGAATTAATATTCTGCTTTTAATTTAGAATATTTTCGCCTAATTGATTTAGTTGTTAGATTAATTCAAACATAGTTAAGACTAAACTTGATATTGCGGACCTTTTTAGCAATTTAATTTCATTAGGATGTTATTTAAAAAAAAAATTAATTCATTTGTGGCCAAAAGTTTTGGCATGACAAGAGAACAATACCATTGTTAGGGCTTATCTCTTAGTGTTCTTGTAAACAATTTTGCAAGCAATCATTGATCATAAGAAAAATCAGTACACAAGGTTTGAAATGTTTTGACATGTGTTAGAGGATCACCTTTTCCATTATAGAGTTCCAATTTAGGGATTTCAACATGATTAGGTGGCACAACTTTAACAATATCAAGAGAAAGTGGGCTCACAACATCAAAGGCGAGTACACTAAACTTGGATTGACTCATGGAATTAATTGGTTATTGTAAGGAAGACATAGTTTGAGCCAGATTGTTAATTGCCATTTCGGTAGAAGAATTATTGTTAGGCATAGGTGATTGATAAGGTGGTATGATGTTGGTGAAAGAACGCATATACAAAGAATAAGGTGGTGGGACACTATGATAAGTAGGCATTGGTGATGATTGGGTAGGAATAGGGACACTTAAAGGAGAAATAACGTTGTTGAAAGAATTGCCCCCTTGTGTCATACTGATTGGTTGAGAAAAGTAGGAATACTCATGGAGGACATAGGTAATGATGGAGGATTAAATGAAGAAGAGGGATTGCCCCCATGACCTATGGTTCTAGGAATGATATTTTGAGTCGAAGTAGCCATGATTTTAGATGTGAAAGTAGGAATCCTAGTCATAGGATTAGTCAAAGGAATAGAGGAATTGACTTGTGTTGAAGGTTGTGAGTAACCTAGGGTTTTGACACAACTCTTGATAGGATGATATTAGAATCAACAATATGTGCAATGCCACACAATATATCAATTCCATTCTTATCACTTTGAAGCATGCACTTAAGACCTTTGATTAATGGAAGAGCTTCACTATTAGGGTAATCTTGAGACATCCATTATTGAAAGCTATCAAATTGATTTTCCAATGTAGAAAGTTGATCTAAAGAAACCCTAGTTAAAGTTTCTTCTTTATCATGGGATCCATTAATGGGCACATGATTAGGATGGGAAGAATCAACACGATCCTCATTAAAGAAGTCACCCAAATTAGGCTCCATCTCTTCGATAATTAAACCTTGGGAAGACTTAATTTTAATGCTTCATCTAACAGGGATAGGATAGGTAGGACTAATAGTGGTAAAACTCATGCACTAGAGGGAAATTTTGAATTTTGAATTATGAAACAAAGCTTACAAAATTAAGTAATACAAAATTCTAGAAAATAATGATTACACAATTTGAACTTTGTTGGGGGAAGAGGATGACGTAATTTCAAAAAATGAAAGGAAATTGGAATTTTAAAAATAAGGCCAAGGGAAGACCTCTTAATTTTAAAATCATAATTTTTAAAATTAGGGTAGACAATAATTAACTTCTTAATTTTAATTTTTTTCTTGAAAGTTTAAATGTAACTTTGAAGGTATTTTCGATTCTACAGGATAAAAAAATCGATAAAATCAGCAAATTTTCTAGATTTAGGCTATTAAATATAGTCATAACAGTCTCCCAAAATTTTGGAAAAAAAGTCAAGGACCGTGGCAGGAATGCACATGGTTTGAATAATTTTTTTTAAAATTTTAGGGATGGATATTATGATGATTTTAAAGATAATCCCAATCAATTAGAGAACTTTACGATCTCTAGATGGGTGAAATGAAGGCACAAAGGTGAAAATAGGACCCTATTAGGGTTTGAAGAAAAAGAGGAATTGAGTTGCAATTTTGAAAAGGGTCAAACCTAATGGATAGGGATACCTTGGAAAATGTTTAATAATCTGAATGTAAATGAAATTGATTTGAAATTCACACAAAATCCAATTAATTTTAAAAATTAGGGCTTGATGACCTAACCACCTAATTTTGAAATTTGAATTTTGGGAAAAAGGGGGGAAATTGAAAATTTGAATTGTAGGATTGAAGACAAATCTGAGAACAATCATAAATCTGAAAATTAAAGGGAAATCCAATTTTTTGCACAAGTTCAATATGATTTTTGAAAATTAGGATTTGAACAAGTAACCTCTTAATTTTGTAAATTTTAATTGCAAATTGAACAAGACAATGAGGAAACTGAATTTGACAAACAAAACAATTTTCAGATCTAAGATAACCACAAGCAATTTTTACAAATCAGAAGTTCAATTTTAATTTTTAAAGCTAGGGTTTATAATGATTTAACCACTAAGTTTGCCAAAATTCGAAACTTCCAAATGAAAAATATGCATTTTTTCTCAAACATGGAAGACGTCGGGTTCACTAAAATGTAATGGTGGGAAAATGATGAGTGATAGATCAAGAGGAAAACTATCCCTTTCCCTCAAAGAGAGCTGAGATTTTCACTATTGATTATCCTTCAAACACTTTTCACCATTACATTAGGAAGATAACAGATAATTCACTAGATTCAATCCCCACATAGAGATGATAGATTGAATTCCGAATGAATTAAGAATGTCAGGATGATCCCTTCTTCCTTTGTTTGATTTGGAAAGGAAATTGACTGAATTATGTAGTGAAAAAGTGACAAAGAATCAATTATAACTTGAGGTCGGCATATGGGATGAAGTTGTGCACCTGGGTTTCATAGTAAAATGTCGAGACGAAGTCACCCTACAAATTTGACAAAAATTTATCTAGACTGTGGCGGGAATGTATACGGTCCTCCAAAAAATCCATGAAACAAAAACGGTTTTTCTGTTAGCATTTGGCATTATAACAGACAATTGGAGATTGTTGGCATTTCAATAAGGATATTGAGAAGGTTGTTGATAATTATGAATATAACTAATTAAGGATGTTTACTGTCTTAATATTATTATTTTGTCATTGATGTCAAGAAATTGATTTTCTAATTCAGAATGATGTTGCCATATCTTCAGAAGGATGATTTGATGAGTATAAAGATGTCTGTAAAAGACACAGAAAGAATATGATGAATAAGGGGAGAAATAAGTTATTCAATGGGTAACTATTACCGAGTTAGACAATGATGAGATCATGATGATTAGATTGTTTTGATATCCTACATATGTTATTCATTGAAAGGTTAATACTATACTATGTTACCCAGCAAAGAACCTAGTCGGTAAACCCTAAGGTTATCCCTATCGGTTAATGAAAGAAGAATGTCTACTGAGTGAAGTTTAGTATTCACCGAGTTGTAACCGAGTTGTAACCGAGCTGTAACAAAATACATTAAATGATTACATGCATTATTTAATGAAGGAAACTGATGAGCTGGCTATGATTAAATGATTGGTATGTTGTGAATGAAGTTTGTTAAAGAATCTATGGAAAAGGAAAATTGACAGGAAGATCTATAGCTTAGATTGAACCACAATACCCTAGCACAAGTTCCAAGAAATATATGCAAGTTCCAAGGCAGGGTAAAACATTTTTCAGATCGAAGGATACATTGAACCTGGTCAAAGTTTGAAGATCTGATGGCTATGATTGATCATGGGAAATGTGATCAAGGAGATTAAGTGGTTGGCGAATTGTTTATAAATAGGGAACTATTGATAAACAATGTACGCGGGCAAGTGTATGCACAGGGATGCTACATAGTAATTACCGAGCACAGAAGCTTGAAGACCTATTTTAAATAAACAGAGTATAGAGCCTAGCAAATGGAAAAGATTAGTTCTACGTCTATATTGTATTGAGCAAATAAGAATCTGCTTTAGCATTTTAGATGTGAAGTTGCAAATAGATTTTTATTACTGTAATTCAGTGAAGTAACAGAAAATCTCTTAACCGAGTGGACTTAACAGTCTTATTTGTAAAACCCTCTAGCAAGGTGACATTTTGATTGAGTGTTTGAAATCCTCTAACAAAGTCACTTCTAACCAGGTGAAGATCCTAACAGATCTGAGGGAAATCCCTTAGAGAAGTCACATCTAGCAATGTGTTTGTAATCTTTAACAAGATTTTCTTTTAACCGAGCATACTCTAGAAGAGTATATTTCTTAGTGGGTCCGAAATCCCATAGTGGTTTTTCGCTATTTGGGTTTCCATATTAAATTTGGTGTTATGAGTGTTATGATGGTCATATGCTATTGAGTTTGCATGTTTAGCAGTTTTGGTTATATTACTGAAGTATATGTTACCGAGGTTGAATTTGATGTCATTATGGAAGATTAAGCTTGTATGATTCACCCCCCGCCCCCCCTCTCATCTTATTAGCTTGACATCTGTACTTATCTTTAAGTATTAGAACTATCAATTGGTATCAGAGCTTTGGACTCCAGAAGGAAAATTTTAATGGTACTTGAGGAAAAGATGCAAAGAGGTATAAGAGGGATGTACCGAAGCTGAACAAGTCAAGTTTCTCTACATGGCAGAAAAGGATGAAGCTGCACCTATCAAGAGTTGGAGAATATGTTGTATATTATCTGGAGAATGATTTCATCACACCAAGCACCTATCCATTAAATATGGAAGAGATAAAAGAAAAGAAAGAACATATCTAAGCAATGATTGAAATAACATCTGATTGACCGATTTAGAGTTTAATGATCTAGAAGGCTGTAATGATGCAAAGGCAATGTGGGACAAGCTCATATCTATGTATGGAGGAGATTAACATGTTCAAAGAGAAAAAGTGGATAGTCTAAGAGGACAAATTGAATCTATGAGGATGAATGAAGGTGAGAACATAACCCAGTACAGTACAAGACTAAAAGAGATTGTCAGTCAAATCAAAGGAGCAAGTGGAATAACAAGTAAGTTGTTAAGAACCCTTCTACTGGCTTATGCAATCCGAGTCTCTGCAATCAATGAATTGAGGTCTGTACCTAATATGCCGGTTTCTTTAGATGCTACTGTTGGTAAGCTACATGCATTTGAGTTAAGTAACTTTGTTTACAGTGGGTCATTGGTAAATAAAGTTGAATCTACATTTAGTTCTTTTCATCTTGATAAATCTAATGATTACAATGAAAGAAAGTATAAGTACTCTGAAGGAGATCACAGTGGAGCAAGTGAAATATTTCGCAAGAACATGGAGGAAGTACATAAAATGTATGAGGAAATCAGAAAGGAAGAAGAGTTTGAAGCACTATTAGCCAGAAGGTTACCGAGAGGCAAAGGTAAGTATAAAGGAAAACTACCTTTGAAATGTTTCAATTGTGATAAGATAGGACACATGGCTTCCAACTGTCCTGACAAAGATTCTATTAAAAAGAGAGATTACCGAGATGATAGAAAGAAAGATAATCATTACAGAGGACACCGAGACTTTAGAAGAAGAGATAGAAAGTCATGCTTAATAGCCGATGAGGAATCCAATGATGATAAATTAGATGAAATTGATTCAAAGGAAGTAGTTTATGTGGCTATCAAAGACAGATCAGATGAAGAAAGGTATGAAGAAAAAGCCCTTATATCTCACATAAATACTAATGATTCTTGGATCATAGATAGTGGATGCTCACATCACATGGCAGGTGATAAACACAAGTTTGTTATGTTAGAAGACTATGATGGAGGGTATGTAAGATTTGGTAATGATGCACCATGTTTGGTAAGAGGTAAAGGATCAATAACACTTCTTGACAATGCAAGATGCAATGATGTTTATTGGGTTGAAGGTTTGAAATACAATTTATTGAGTGTAGCAAAGCTAAACAATATAGGATACCAAATAGAATTTCAGAAAGGAATTGTCAAAGTTCATGACAAGCATGGAAAGTTAGATGCTATTGGGACACAAAAAAAGGTAACACATTTCACCTTGATTCAACTCAGAATAAATATTTGTATGCAAAGATAGATGATACCTGGTTATGGCATAAAAGGTTTTGTCATGTAAATTTTGATAATTTGATCAAAATAAGAAAGAAGCACCAAGTAAGAGGTCTACTGAGTTTGGAAAAACCTGAGAATCATATGTGCCGAGGATGCCAGATAGGTAAAATAACAAGATCAAGCTTTACAAGTAAGTCTTACACTTCTAAGGGAATTTTAAATCTTCTGCACACTAATCTTTGTGGTCCTATGAAAGTTCAAAGTTATTATGGTGACAAATATTTCATATTATTTCTCGATAATTACTCAAGGATGATGTTAGTAATGTTTTTAAAAGAAAAATCAGAAGCTTTTCAAATGTTTAAATGGTACAAGGCAAGGGTTGAAAATGAAAGAGGAAGACAATTGAAATGTCTTAGATCAGATAGAGGAGGAGAGTTCACATATGATGAGTTCAACATATTCTGCAATGATCATGGTATAAAAAGACAAATCTCTGCACCGAGGACTCCACAACAAAATAGAATAGCTGAGAGAAGAAACAAATCTATTGTGGATTGTACCAGAACCCTGATGATTGAAAGGAATGTGCCACAAACATTTTGGAGAGAAGCAATAAGCACTGCAGTTTACACCCTGAACCGAGTACAACTGAAGAAAGGTACTTTGAAGACACCATATGAAATCTGGTATGACAAGAAACCTAATGTAAGTTATTTTAAAATCTTTGGAAGTAGATGCTATGTACACAAGGATAATAGAAATGGCAAGTTTGATCAGAAAAGTGAAGAAGGAACATTTCTTGGTTATTCTTCTAGAAGTAAAGCATTTAAATGTATGATCAAATCATCTAACAAAATAGTAGAAAGTGTAAATATGAAAATTGATGAATTTGCAGAAAGAAATGATGAAGGAAATTCCAAGGAACCAGAAGATTATGATGAATTTGTCTATGTTCAACGGACAAGTCCTATCGAGAAACCTGCAGAAGAAAATGAAGAAAATATCTAGTTACCGAGTGATGAAGAAGAACATACAGAGTGTACCGAGCCTACATTAGCCACATATGTCAGAAGACATCATTCACCAAGTCAGATTATAGGAGATAAGGATGATCCAGTGATTACAAGGAACAAAATGAGATAGAACACATGTCTAATATCTAAATTTGAACTGAGAATAGTGAAAGAGGCATTTAACAGTCAAGATTCGATAAATGCTATGACAGAAGAGATTGATCAAATCAAGAAGAATGACACATGGACACTAGTCCCAAGACCGAAGGACAAAAATGTAATTGGTACAAAATGGATTTTCAGAAACAAGCTGAATGAAAAAGGAGAGGTCATTCGAAATAAAGCAAGACTAGTTTGCAAAGGTTATGCCCAAGAAGAAGGAATTGATTATGGTGAAACTTTTGCACCTATAGCAAGACTTGAACGAGTAAGAACATTGTTCGCATATGCTGCTTACAAGAATTTCAAGGTATATCAAATGGATGTCAAATCTACATTTTTGAATGGTATATTAGAATAAGAAGTTTTTATTGAACAATCTGAAGGATTTGCTGAAGATAATAATAAAGATCAAGTATGTAAATTTAACAAAGCCTTATACGGTCTGAAACAAGCACCTAGAGTATGGTATGAAAGATTGCACTCTTATTTGATTAAGATTGGTTTTATAAGGACAAGTGAGAACAACAATATTTACATGAAGAATGATGAAAATGGAATACTGATCTCAGCCATATTTGTTGATGATATTATATTTTGTGGGAATGACTCTTTATGTAAGAACTTTGGAAATGAAATGAGCAAAGAATTTGAGATGTCATTAATTGGTGAGATAAAGTATTTTATAGGTTTACAGATACTGCAAATGAAAGATGAGATTTTCATTACTCAATCCAAGTACATAAAGGAAATCTTAAACTAATTTAGAATGGAGGATTCAAAACCAGTAAGTACTCCTATGACTACCAACTGTAAACTATCAAAGAATGACGAATCTGAATCTGTTGATGAGATACTTTACCAATCCATGATTGGAAAGTTGCAATATGTTGTTCACAACAGGCCAAACATAGCACATGCAGTAGGTATAGTTGCAAGATTCTCTCTAGATCCTAAGGAAACATACATGACAACAATAAAAAGAATTTTTAGATACTTGAAAGGCACTGAGGATTATGGCTTAGTATATCAGATAAGGAATGATTTTGATTTAAAATTTTATACTGATGTTGATTAGGAAGGCAACATTGATGACAGAAAAAGCACAAGTGGAGGAGCTTTCTTTTTCGGAGAAAGACTAGTGAGTTGGCTTAGCAAGAAACAAGGATGTGTTTCAGAGTCAACAACAGAAGTTGAATACGTTGCTACAACATTAAATTGCACCAACATAGCATGGATCAAACAACTATTGGAGGGTATACATGAGAAAGTTACTAAGCCAGTAACTATATTTTGTGACAATACTAGTGCCATTAACATTTCAAAGAATCTTGTTATGCACTCTAAGACAAAGCACATCTCTATCAAATATCATTATCTTAGAGAAGAAACTCAAGAGAAGAAAGTGGTGATGGAGTATGTTAGCACAAAGGAACAAATAGCAGATATCTTCACCAAGCCACTGCCAAGGGACACTTTTGAGTATCTCAGAAGTAAGTTAGGGGTCCTACCCCTATCTTCTACTCACTGACTGAGTTCGGTGAAAGCATTAATTTGATGACTCTACCAAATATCTTTTAGGAGTTGATGCCGATTTTCACACTTTAGGATGTTTTCCAAAGGTGTGCAGGAAACAATATAGGAAATAATACAGGGAACAAGAATTGAAGACATAAATGCTCTGACCGAGACTAAAGTTGACACATAATAGCAAAAAATCACTTCATACAAGAAGAAATTATGTTTTAAGTTCTTTACTTTTTGGCATTGTTGTCAAAGGGGGAGAAGACTGGAGAAAAGAAAAAAATGAAGAGGAGAAGACTAATGTATGGGGGAGAATTCTGATGACAGAAGGAGAGCATTTCAGACAGCAATTCAAATCAATAAGGTCAAACCAATTAGTTTTGCCATCAATGCCAAAGGGGAAGATTGTTGGCATTTGGCATTATAACAGACAATGGGAGATTGTTGGCATTTCAATAAGGATATTGAGAAGGTTGTTGATGATTATGGATATAACTGATTAAGGATGTTTACTGTCTTAATATTATTATTTTGTCATTGATGTCAAGAAATTGATTTTCTAATTCAGTATGATGTTGCCATATCTTCAGAAGTATGATTTGATGAGTATAAAGATGTCGGTAAAAGACACAGAAATAATATGATGAATAAGGGGAGAAATAAGTTATTCAATGGGCAACTATTACCAAGTTAGACAATGACTAGATTATTTTGATATCCTACATATGTTATTGATTGAAAGGTTAATACTATAGTATGTTACCAAGCAAAGAACCTAGTCGGTAAACCCTAAGGAACCTAGTCAGTAAACCCTAAGGTTATCACTATCGGTTAATGAAGCCAGAATGTCTACTGAGCAAAGTTTAGTATTCACCGAGTTGTAACCGAGTTGTAACAGAATACATTAAATGATTACATGCATTATTTAATGAAGGAAGCTGATGAGCTGGCTATGATTAAATGATTGGTATGTTGTGAATGAAGTTTTTTAAAGAATCTATGGCAAAGGAAAGTCGGCAAGAAGATCTACAACTTAGATTGAACCGCAATACCCTAGCACAAGTTCCAAGAAATATATGCAAGTTCCAAGGCAAGGCAAAACATTTTTCAGATCGAAGGATACATTGAACCTAGTCAAAGTTTGAAGATCTGATGGCTATGATTGATCATGGGAAATGTGATCAAGGAGATTAAGTGGTTGGCGAATTGTTTATAAATAGGGAACTGTTGATAAACAATGTATGTGGGCAAGTGTATGCACAGGGATGCTACATAGTGATTACCGAGCACAAAAGCTTGAAAACCTATTTTGAATAAGTAGAGTATAGAGCCCAACAGATGGACAAGATTAGTTCTATGTCTATATTGTATTGAGCAAATAAGAATCTAATTTAGCATTTTAGATGTGAGGTTGCAGATAGATTTTTATTACTGTTATTTAGTGAAGTAACAGAAAATCTCTTAACCGGGTGGACTTAACAGTCTTATTTGTAAAACCCTCTAGCAAGGTGACATTTTGATTGAGTGTTTGAAATCCTCTAACAAGGTCACTTCTAACAAGGTGAATATCCTAACAGATCTGAGGCAAATCCCTTAACCGGGTCACATCTAGCAATGTGTTTGTAACCTTTAATAGGATTTGCTTTTAACCGAGCATACTCTAGAAGAGTATATTTCTTAGTGGGTCCGAAATCCCACAGTGGTTTTTCCCTATTTGTGTTTCCACATTAAATCTGGTGTTATGAGTGTTATGATGTTCATATGCTTTTGAGTTTGCATGTTTAGCAGTTTTGGTTATATTACTGAAGTATATGTTACCGAGGTTGAATCTAATGTCATTATGGAAGATTAAGTTTGTATGATTCACCCCCCCCTCTCATCTTATTATCTTGACATTTGTACTTATCTTTAAGTATTAGAACTATCATTTTCTGCATCTGCAATTGAAGCCGAAATTTGAAAGTACAGTTGTGCACCTGCAACCTACACACAGAAAAGAGAGGGAGATGTGTTGGGATTGGGGGTTTTCCCTTAGCTCAAAGCCTAGTTTTGAAATTAACCAAGTAATGAAAGAAATTACTTGCAAGTAGATGTAAATGAAAGACTGAATTGTAGATCACCTCAAGGGAGGTTTAAGTAGTCATGTTGATAGAAATTCTTGCATGGAATGGTAAGTTGAAATCAATCTCCTCTTCAATAGTTGAATCCTTGATTTGAATGCAACACCTATCCTTGAAGGGAGACTTGAGAATGCTCAATGCTAGTAAAGAATGCTTGAATGCTTGAATTCTCTTGATCGCTTATGACCTTATTGAAATTCCACCTCTTGAACCTATACAAATGAGAGACAAAATTCCCTCTTAAATAAATGTTTAAAGGATTTTAATTTCATCACGGGCCAACATTGGGGAGATTTCCCGTTCACTGTACAACCCACAATGCATGCTCTAAGAAGGTACTTCCCCAAAATAGGGCAGGGATGGGGGTGCCATGCCCCTCTCCTGGGAGGACAAGGGCACCACGCCCCTATCCAAGGGGGGAAAGGGGTGCCATGCCCCTGTCTTATCCCTTTTCTAGGGTAGAGTGCAAACAGAGTGATGCGGAACCCAAGGAAGAAGATATTTTCGCAAGCTGAGTACTCTCTGGTCTCTAATCAGGCTAGAGGATTCTATTTCGCATGTGTGAGGACCCTAATGCAGTCATAAATTTCTAGGGTCACAATTTTATGACACTACTATATAATCCTATAGTATCATCCAATGAATCAAGTAAAAAAATATAAGTCATTAAACTATCAAAGTCAAGTGATTAGGAATTGAGATCAACTAGAGGAGTACTTGACTTCTTCTTCTTCTCTAGTTCTTTCTTCTTTACATTATTCCTCTTCTTCTTATGGGTCTCTACCAAAGAGAAAAATGTTCTCTTACTTTCACTAAAAGGAACCTTGTCCTCTTCACTCTCACCATCTTCAATCTTGATATTCTTCAATGCTGGTCTCTTCTTGATAATAATCTTCTTTTTTCAACTTCGTCTTTGGTACTACTATCGACTTCCTCAACCAAAAGTTTGATACATTCGATCCTTTTAGTAGCCTTTTTTAGGTCTTGATTCTTGCTTTTCAATTTTCACCAATCTCATTGGGGTTTTGGAAGAACCAATATTCACAACAGGAGAGGGAGAAAACAACCTTGTCCTACTCTATGTTTTTACTAGATTTACATTAAATACTTTTGCCACTGTGCACAACTTCTCCATTCTCTTAGGATTCTCTTTCTCAATTTTATTCTTCCTCAACCTATCCAATATATCCATAGTAGTTCCAAACGTTGGATCATTAGGATCTACCAGCAACTTTTTCAATGTCTCAATATTCTTCTCGACATCTCCACTAGATACTTCATAACATATCTCTGATAGCCAAGTAGTTCTTGGCTCAAATACTTCAATGTAACAATAGTCATTACTTACCATAAAAGTGAGTTCATCTCTGTATTTCCAAACCAAATATGTCAAAACCCTCTCTCTTATATTCTACCCTACAAAAAAATAAACTACCCTGAGTACAAGGTGTTGTATGCATCTCCATTCATGGAACACCTTAAAATATGACATAATGAGAATTATATTGAAAATATGAAAGCATAATTGAAGAAAGGGTTTGATATGAATGATTTGAGACATCTTCATTACTATTATGGTAGTGAGGTGATTAAAAATCCCTAACATATATTCATCACCCAACACAAATATAATGGTGAACTTTTCAATAAGTTTGGGATGACTAATTGATTGCAAACCTCTTAGTACTCCTATTGAGAAAAAATTAACTCGCATCAGATGATTCTTCAACATTAGTTGATGCAACTATATATGGGCAACTTGTTGGTAGATTTATTTTTGCTACAACAACCCAGCTAGATATTTGCTTTATTGTTGGATTTTATATTCATATAATAGCCTAAAGAAAATTATTGGTTGACAACCAAATAAGTTCTTCAAAATCTCAAAGGAACTCAAAACTATGGGCTCAGATATTCCAAGACACTGCAATTTTATTTGCTAGGATATTTAGATTTCGGAAGGTGTTTTGGACAATAGAAAATATAAATCCATTTTTTTTAATTCATCTTGGGTTTGCTATTATTTCTTGAAAATTTAGAAACAAACCAGTGCTAGCCCTTTCTTCTGTAGAAGTCGAATATATGGTGGCCTCTAAGACAACTCGAGAAATATTATGGCTTCAATGAATTGTTGAAGAATTACTGGAACCACAAGTTTCATCCACACCACCTTTTGTTGATAATGGATCTTGTTGGAAACTGACACTCATCTGGTGATCTTTGATGCTTGATTTATGGTCTAGGGTTTTCATTGATGGATACTTTTCTTGGAGACTCAATCCGACGCTCGTGATTAATTTTATCTAGAAACAGGAGTTAACCAGTAAAACAGGGTATTTCGGTAATGTTTTGATCTAAAATGATTTTCGATGACTGCCCTAATTTTGGTGATTGATTTCATGTTCTTTATGAAGTGTAATATCCTTAGGAAGCATGTGAATACACTCTTTTGGTCTGGTGCTATGTTTTGTTCAAGATTGAAGCTAACTTGGAGCTACACGTTACACTTCTTGAAGTCGAATTGAAGGAGATTGCTTTTGTGCTAAGACCAGATATATAAGATCAAATTAGTGATTTTTTTGGTAGTAATACAAATTGTGGTGATCCATTTTGGTTCTATTGAGAACAATTTCCCATTCTCACTTCTTATAGAAAATCCAGTAACTGACTGAGACAAAAAATAGAGTATTAGTAGAGCAAAGACAATCAAAGATTCACTACTTAACTAGAACAAATTATTGCATAGTAAGATGTTACTTGAGATTTCATTTCATTTTATTTACTCATTGTAATCAAATTGTAAGTTAGAGGGACTTACCTGAAGGTTTTAGCCTTCCGAGCAATTATAATTGAGCGGTGAGCTCTATGCAATGAGCCTGAATGGAAGTGCATTCCCCATCTATGTAATATTTATGTACTCCTAGCCATAGTATATAAATATTGTGGGTTTCATCCCCACCATGGTTTTTCCCTTTCTAGGTTTCCACATAAAATTTTTGGTGTTGTGGATTTGTGGATTCTTTGTTGCATGTTTATGTTCTTTTCAATTATGCATTGCTTACTAGTGGATAAAGAATAAGTTTGTGGATTTGTTTCCTAGTAGATCACTGATTCACCCTCCCCTCTTAGTGATCTCTGATTATAACAATTGGTATCATATCCTACTTCCTCTGATGAAGCTTAACTGATTGAGGAAGATCTAGGAGATTATGGATTTCAGTTTTCGGAGATAACTCAATGTGGCACTTGAGAATCTTGATGCAACTAGAAATGGGATATGTACATTGAAGAAGAACCTAAATGTTGCTGATAAATTCATTAGTGAGCTAAAGGATAAAGAAAGTGTCTATAGAGAAAAGAGGAAGGAATTAATGGACAAGTTAAAGGAGAAAAAATATCGGATTATGTAATTCTAGGACAAATCTGATGAGGTTGACAAGCTTGAGAGAGAGAACGTTGCTTTGAAGAATGAGATGCAATCCATTGTGATGAGGCTAACTAATCAGATTGAAGAACAAAAGAAGAATGAAGAGAATATGACACAATCATTAAAGGAAAGAGTTGACGAATGCTTTAGGTTTACCTATGAGAATGATCAGTTGAAGCTTGAGCTAACACAATCAAGGAATAATGGTCAAGAACTTGAAAGATAAATTGGTACCTTGAGGGATGAACTTGCTACTCCCATTGAACACATAGACAAATTCAAAGCTAGTTCAGCAAGGCTTGATGAGATGTTGGAAAGTCAAAGACATGGAAAGGATATGTGAGGCCTAGGATTTGAGAAAGGTGAATCCTATGGATCTGAACAAGGCAATGCAAAACCTGATCAGAAGAAGAGAAAGAATCCTTTAGTAAGACAACCTAATACTCTTAAATTCAATGGTAGATTTTTTACTTGCAACAATTTTGGTCGTATGGCGAGTCAGTGTAGAATTAGGATGAATAATGGAATGATGAATAATAACAATATGATGAGCAATATGAATAATGTTCCTACCTTTATTGATCAGTGTTTTATATGCAATAACTATAGACACAAGTCAAATATGTGTAGAGCAGTAATGAATAAATTTCAAAGCAAGAAATTCTATGCTTGTGGAATATTTTGACATATCTCTAATCAGTGCAGGACATGACCAAATTGGATGAGCTTCAGATGTATGAAAAATAATGTAGTGTGCAGAACATGCAACAAAACCGGTCATATTACAAAATTATGCAGAAGAAAAAACAATGCTCTAATAGACAAGAACAAATCATAAGAGAGGAAAAGAGAAAGTAGATGAGATCGTAGAATAGCATAAGAAGATGTGGGTAAAGAAGGATGAATCTAAGGATAGTAATGGATTTGTATCTGAATTCAATGCAGAATCTTCACCCGGTAACTAAGGCTTTTGGCCTTAGGGAGAGGCAAACTGATGCAAATCTTGTAGTACCCCTTGATGGGATCTGTAGTCGATTGAGTTTCAGTTGATATCCGGGATTCAGATGGTTGATTCTAGCATTCGGTAGTTGAAATCTAGTTGGATATTTAAGGTAAGTTTATTTCAAATTGAAATTAGGGTTTCCAAAGTTAAAAAGGTAAAATACAAGAATCATTCTTCACTTTGTGAATAATGTTTTCGAGCTAAAGAACAAGGCGATCAAGGTTTTTTAGGCAATCAGAGAGAAAAAGCAATCCAGCGATCGATCTAGGGCATCTGTCAGTAGGTCGAGGTATTTTTTTGAAGAGAATTTTTGAGTTTGATTTATTGAAAACCTAAAATGGTATCCTCATCTTCTATTGATACCCCTTTGGTTGTTGAATTCAAGAATATGACCCATCCCTTGTTCAAGAAACACCCCTACAAATCCATGGAAGTTGACCCAGTTGGAGCTTTCTCTTTCATTCCACACAGAGTTTTGTATGTTGATGATATTTGACCCTACATTCACTATGAGATTGATGAAACTAACTTTGAGGATATTTTGGATCTTTATACTGACAACATCATGGATGACATTGACAACCCTAAGCTGGAATTTGCGCAATTGCAAAGAAAGGGTTCCACATAATTTGTAAACAATCTGACATTCAATGAGAAGGAATGGGTGAGGTATGTGCTAAGAAAGATCCATGCTAAATTTATATGGCTAGACCGACTATACAATATCACTGGTGATACGATTAGGGTGATAACCTATTTCAATCAAACCAGTGAAAATCCAGGGTAACGCAAGGTCACAAACCCTATAGTGAATAAATTAACTGGTGCAGAATTTGATGGGCGATCAATAAAAATCAACACAATCAAGGAGGAGGATGTCAAATTTGCTGCAATGGTAATTAGCTAAAAGGTATACTAGTTTAACATACTCCATTCTATATCCAGCACTTCTATTCATGTAGCCTACAAAATGGTCAAAGAAGATACTCATTATGACCTGTGCAGTGTGCTATTGAAGGAGCTGATGATAAATTTCAAGAAAATAAAATAGGAAAAAAAGAATGTCTTTAAATTTGGTTCTTTGGTTATCTGTTTGGCTTTGTACCTCTTGATTCAGATCCCCAGAACTGGTAGAGTACAATGGGATTTTGATAGACCAGTGGCTTAATAGGTAAACGAAGGGCTTGAAAGACTCGGCAACAAGAATAATTAAAATATTTCTTTGTGGGCTTTCTTCAAAACCTTTTAGGACAAAATAAAACAAAGAGTTAGGATCCCCAAAGAAATTGTAAAGAAATATGACAGGACAATCTTCTTTATGGTGAATAAAGATGAATGTCTTATGGAAGCGGTTCAACCTTAGACAGTATAGATAATGTCTATGGGATATGAGGTTGATGAAGCCACTTGGATTTCTACGCACAATATTTGTTTAATTCTCCAGTAGACAACAAAGAAGAAAGGTTTTGAACCTTCAAGGAGAAATCAATGGAGTTACACACTAAGTTCATCGAATCAGAAAGAAAGAGAAAAGTTGCAAAGATTGTGGAGGACATTCTTGTTGAAGAAGGACATCCTCAGGAGAGAGTTAGAGTTTCTAGAGTTGCAAGGGATGCAGTTGAGAAAGAAAAGAAATATAAGATTGCACCAGCTCTAGTTCAAGTAAAGATGACAAGACCTTCTCTCGCTCTGGTGAAGACACCTCCTTTTGAAGCAGAACCCTCCGGTGCATCTGCTAAGGGTAAAGGTTTTCTGAGGAAGAAAAAGAAACCTAAAAGGGAATATGTAGCACTTTCTTCAGTGCAATCTGAGACTGAATCTGATATAGACATTCTCAAGGCACCGAAGAAAGGAGAGTTTGCTAGAGTGATCCAGAAACCCCAATCTAGTAGTGAGAAGAAAGTGCAGAAGGAGAAGAAGGAAAGATCTAATCTTGTACGCATAGGAA
Source organism: Cryptomeria japonica (assembly GCF_030272615.1). NCBI lineage: Eukaryota > Viridiplantae > Streptophyta > Pinopsida > Cupressales > Cupressaceae > Cryptomeria > Cryptomeria japonica. The sequence goes on along the minus strand of NC_081408.1, from coordinate 71,539,368 downwards.
AGCCTAAATGAGGAAAGAAGATAAAATATGACTTGGACGAGGCTATAGAATCTGGTAAGATGAAGACTTATAAAATAGAGTATTATATTGTTCCTCCTTTGTCTATTAAATATTTGATTGATGAAATTATTAAAGATGGAAATTTGAAGAACATCTCTGTATATTATGAGAATATGGATGTTAAGAATCCAAAGCGGACTGAGGAAGCTATAATTTTGTACATGGATGTATTTAGTAAAGCATTTATTGAATTTGAAAAATATCTTCCTAAATATTTGTATAGTTTAATTAATGCTAGTAGAAAATCTACTATCCAAATGGATAGAGAAATAAAGGAGAGTGAATTGGTTAATCAGTGCACCAGTGTCACTCTAGAGGAAATGAACGGATTGGTTTTATTGGCTATTAAAAAGGAATTCAGTAGCAAGCATAGAGTAAATAGTCTAATGGTATGCTGAGTTGGAGAAATAAGGAGAGAAACTAGTGAAATCTAGAAGAAGTTTGTTATTGAGAACCAGCTTGTAGAAAATATCACAAGATGAAGCCATTTAGTCAAAAAATCCACCATATAATGATGTAAATAAGGAAGAGGTTACTCAAGATGTTGTAGAGCAACAAATTTTAGATTCTCTTGAGGTTGAGCATGCTTAAGAAAATAATGAATCGACAGAGGCAGAGGATGGTGCACCAAGTGGTGACACTGGTGCATAGGAGGCACCTAATGAATGTAAATCTGGATAGCTCAAAGATGAGAAGAAGGAAGAGGATAAAATGGAAGAATCGGATAAAGGAAAGGGTAAGGCAATGTAGACTCCGATCTTTATGGAAATTGACACAACTAAAATTCAAAGCCAAGGGAGTTTTCCGTTGTTCAATATTAGTTTTGATAAACCATTCAATCAAATATCTCTGGTAGAGAGGATGATTGTTGCTTCTCCTCTCCAAGCACAAGCCAATCAGGAGTTAGCACAGACATAATCTAAAGAGAAGAGACCCATTGAAAAATTGGTTAAAGTTTTGGAACATGTGGTACCGGAACTGCAACTTGATGCAAACACCAGTTCATCTGATAAGCTTCATAGCTTAATATATCATATATCCACCTAGTTTGATTCTTTGACCAAGGCATCAACTCGGCAAGCTATGAAGAAATTTAAAGATCCTAAAGTTCAAACATTTTTAAAAATGATTAGTATTGATAAGGCCTAGCTAGATAAGGAGTTAAAAATAATTGATGAGGCCTTAGCGAAAGGCGGTAAAATTTATATGTTTTGTCTAATTTTGACCAATTTTACTATTGAGATAGACAGGTAGGTGGATAATTGCAGATGACAGTTAGCTCAGATTTCTCAACCTTATGATCCTACGGTTAACTTAATTGACAGTATTGAAGGACAAATTTTGAATATCATGAAGCAGATTAATAATTTTGAGAAGAAGGAGAGGATGATCATGTGGATAGGTGAACTCTGGAACCTAATTGGTCCCCAGTTGGATTCCTTAATGTATCATAAGATGGGCTATATTCAAAACGTGTCTCAGGAGACTCCTACTGAGATTGCAGTTATAGAATTTCATGCTTATGTTTTGAATGGTTTTGTTTCAATTTTGGAAAAGTTGTGAGCAGGATGGAACACATATCTTGGGTTACATAAGATGGTATATGTAGATATACCAAAACATGTATAGATTTGATAATCTGATGAATGTGTATATACGTACAAGCAACTTTCATACACACCCTATCTTTGGCATTATTTTAAAAGGGGGAGAGATGAGGTGACAAATGTATAGGTTGATTGTATGTATGGAGTGTACAATCTGATGTAATGCAGATTTTTGGATTGTTGATCTAAGAGGGATTCTTAGAATTATTTCATTTTTTAATCCGGTGTACAATTTTCACAGGTTTTAACACTTAGACATTTTTCACAAGTCTTGCCATCAATGCCAAAGGGGGAGAGTGTTTGCAATTGACACTCATCTTGTGATCTTTGATGCTTGATTTATGATCTAGAGTTGTCATTGATGGCAAATATTCTTGGAGACTTGATCTGGAGGTCATGATTCATCTTACCTAGAAGGTGGAGTTAACCAGTATGTTGTTAATCGGTAAAATAGGGTATTTCAATAACATTTTGACACAGAATGATATCCGTTGATTGTGGTAATTTTGGTGGTTGATTTCATATTCTTGATGAATGGTAAGATCCTTAGGAATTTTGTGAATACACTCTTCTAGTCGGGTGCTATGTTTTGCTCGAGATTGAAGCCAACTTGGAGCTACAAGTTGCACTTCTTAGAGCTGACTTGATAGAGATTTCTTATGTGCTAAGACCAGATATATAAGATCAAATTGGTGATTGTTCTTGGTGTTAATACAAAATATGGTGATCTATTTTGGTATGATTGTGTACAGTTTCCTGTGAACACTTTGCTTATAAACAATCTGGTAGTTGACTGAGATAGAAACAAAATATTCAGCACATCAAAGATAGTCGGAGATTTAGTGCTTAACGGGAACTCATTCTTTCATAGTCAGATGATAGTTGAGAGTTCATTTCATTTTATTTCTTCATTGTAATCAAATTGTAAGTCAGTGTAACTTCCCTGAAGTTGTAGCCTTCCGGGCAATTGTAATTGAGCAATGAGCTCTAGGCAGTGAGCCTGAATGCAAGTGCATTCCCCATCTATGTAATATTTATGTGCTCTTGGCCATAGTATATGAGTATTGTGGGTTTCAACCCCATCATGGTTTTTCCTTGTCCGGGTTTCCATGTAAAAATTTCGGTGTTGTGGATTTGTGGATTCTTTGTTGCATGTGTATGTTTTTTTTCTATTATGCATTTCTTACCGGTGGATAAAGAATAAGTTTGTGGATTTGTTTTGGTAGATCACCGATTCACCCCCAAACCCCCCCCCCCATCTTAGTGACCCTTGATTCTAATAGATCTACAATCAAAATGGGAAAAATATAGTCTTTCATAGTCAAACCAAACAAATTAATACCAAATTTAATTTGATTTGGCATCATGTACAAGATGATAGTATACAACTCAAATATTGTCCTACTACAGATCAGTCAACAGATATTCTTACGAAGGCATTGGACATAAATTTTTTTAAAATTTCAAAGGAATGCTTGATTTAACTCCTTAAAATTATGGGGGATGTTAATTTTTAGTCTTCAGACTTATAAGTTTTTGTTTAGTTTTCAATTGTTTTGGTTAGGCTTTTGTTTATTTTTTTGTTCTCCAAGTTTTGTTGGATAGTGATGCAAGCATGCAACTAGAAATGGAATTGGTAATTCCCAAGAATGCAATTGAAGTTTTTAAGTAAAGATTCTAAATTAGTTTATAGTGGTTTTGGTAAAGTTTCATACATGGCAATTACCATGTTTCGCTAAAGTTTTATAGATGGCAATTACCATGTTTTAGAAGTTTCCTTATTGGTGATGTAGTTACCTATAGTGTTTTTAGAGACTTCAGCCTCTATACAATACTACCTTGTTGTATTTTTTATGTAGATCAAAATGTAACCTCTATTTAGATGCAAATCATGATGTAAGAGAGATTCAATAGATAAAATTTTATATCTGTGTTAATTTGAATTTGTGTTTTGTGTCTAATTTTTAATTCTACATAATGGTATCAGAGCGGGTCTGGACCTATCTCCCTCACGAGAGGGCCCATGGTTATAAGCAATCTTCTGAGGCTCTATTGGGTGTGTTTGTGAGATCAGATCATGGAATTATCTCATTTAGAGAAGTTGTCTCTTTATTTGGAGATTGCAAATTTTAAGGTTGTTAATGGCAGTTGAGTTTGTTTTTTATTAATGTTTATAAGGGGAAGGGGATATCTTACCCACAAAAGAGGAAGGTTATTATTCTTTTTTGTTGTTTAATTGTTATTCTAAGAGGTTTATTTAAAGAATCTATGTGAGTAGATTAATAATTACATTGTTGGAAGTGTGAAGGATGAGAATAACAAAGTGTGAAGAGTGCTGAGGAAAGGGGTGAATAAGACGTGGTTAGGATCCATGCTACCAATCTCTATGAGAGGTGATGAAAATGAGGTGTTAGAGATGACCTCGCCCACTTTAGAAATGTGGCTGCATATGGAAGAAGTCTACATATGAAGTAGACAATGTTGCAAGAAATACAACATGAGATGAGACCCTTTCAGCAAATTTATGGTAGCCAATTAAAAAAAGGTTGTCAAGTTGAGATTGAAGCCCAATTCTGTTTAACATTGGCATAGATCGTTCGATAGTGTGCAATAACAGTCAAAAAGAAAAATTGTAAATTGTTTGCAGATGATGCGTCATGAGTTTTATCTTTATTAGAGAAAGGAGGGGAAAAAAGTTGTGATCTCTCATGAAGAAGAGAGGTTGGTAATTCTATAAGAAGTGTATCTTGTGGGTCTATTAGATCTGGTATAATAGTGATGTCTAGTTTGCATATTGAGTTGCAAAGATTCAATTTTTGAATTTTCTTAGCATCAAGGGGGAATATGTTGGATAGTGATGCAAACATGCAACTAAAACTGGAATTGGTAATTCCCAAGAATGCAATTGATGTTTTTAAGTAAAGACTCTAAATTAGTTTATAGTGGTTTTGGTAGAGTTTCATACATGGCAATTACCATGTTTTGGTAAAGTTTTATAGATGGTAATTACCATGTTTTAGAAGTTTCCTTATTGGTGATGTAGTGAACTATTGTGTTTTAGAGACTTCAACCACTATAAAATACTGCCTTGTTGTATTGTTTATGTAATCAAAATGTAACCTCTTTTTAGACGCAAATCATGATGTAAGAGAGATTCAATAGATAAAATTTTATATCTGTATTAATTTGAATTTGTGTTTTGTGTCTAATTTTTAATTCTACAAGTTTTGTATAACAGTTTCTAACTGTTCTAGACTAATCATTGTCTCTCTTATTAGTTCTTGCCTACAGGGACTATAGCGGAGGCCTCTTTAACTAGTGATTAATGCGATGCTCATTAACCAATCAAAAATCATTGTTCTCAAATATTTTTACATTTGCTAATGCTCAGCACCCGTGAACTTGCTTATTAGTTAGGAAAAATATTATTGATAAATTTTATGGGGTTTAACTATTGGTGTTGCTTGCGGTGTGCAGGACTTCACACAATTCTCAATGGGAGAGAACGCGTGACTCCAGAAGTAGGTGCAAGGCCACAAAAATGGAACTTTAACAGAGCGCAGTCACTAGAAAAACATGGATGACAAAAAGTGCCTGCGGAGTGAAAGCAATATTTGGCAAAATCACAAGACAAATTGTAGAGTATGAATTCAAATCACCTAGCTGTCGATAAGGGTTTTCATTTGGAAATGACGTGTTAGCTCACAGGTCTGGTATGATGGTTTCTGCTATGGATTCGTAGTCGCATTGCTAAAGTTTTAATCTCTACTAAACTTTATTTCAATTTTGCATATAGAAATGATGATATGATTGAGCTTTCCATTTTTGTAGGCTGCCAGCGGAGCATGGATACATGGCAATTAGGGTTTCAGTTTTGGCATTATTAAATTCCATAGGCTGCATTTTTTATATTCTTTGGGAGCCTTAAATTTTGAAGGTGATGGGAGCCTTAAATTTTGAAGGTGATACTTATGCAGTAACTTGAAGGGCGCTCTTTCCCTTAACTCGTTATTAATTTGTGTATAGATAACCAATCAAATATTATTTTGTTGCCATAGTTTTCTTATTTTCTTAGTTCTAGTCGGTAAAGATGCATATTATTTAAGTGAATTATTATGCTCAAGCTTTGTGGCGTTTTCATATTGGATACACCAATGGTTTGCAGGAATTTGCAGTTTTCAATGAGAGAGAATGCAGATCTCCAAGGCAGCTACAGGGCCGTCAAAGTGGAGTCCCCGACCATCACTTGAAACAGATGGTGATCGCAAAACAATTTGCAGAAATTAGATTTAGGGAAAACGTACATGTCCAAATGCAGGGTCGTTAAAGTAGGGTTCCTAATAGTAGTATGAAACAGATGGCCCTAGAAGAAAGATTTGCTGAGATCAAAATCTAGGGAATGTGGTTGAAGGCAGGGAAGATAAACAATTGTTGATAAAAGAATGAGTTTGCCTGCATGCTAGATACTTGCAATACTTTAGGGCATCGTTTTGTGCATCAATTTGTGCAAGGTTTATTATTAAACAAGCATAGAGCTACTAAAGAATAAAGAATAAGGAATACAAAAGAGGTTTTTGGATCTGTCCCTGGAATTATATGGTCCCTATTTTTTTATTTTACTGTATTCCTGATCAAATTTGAATCTAATGTTTAATATGCACAAACAATCATTTTCAATGTCTAATTCCATTGCATTATGTTGATTGAATCATATAACTAGAACTGAATCTCTTTGTTCACTTGCAGTCTACCTTGAGACTAAAACCATTTGGTTTTTATAGAAGTCGGGGATTGCGTAATTTCAAATTATTCTCTTCTTCGACTCAACCTGCCTTCTTCTTTGGATCTATCCTTGCAATTGTACGGTGGATTTGTCTTGTGAGTGTCACTTTCCCCCCTATTTTTTTACTGTATTTGTGATCTAATCTGAATCTAATGTTTAATATGTGCAAACAACCATTTTTAATGTGTTACGTCCTTTGCTTTATGCTGATTGAATCATATAAATGGAACTGAATCGCTATGTAGATTGCTAGATATTGTGAACTATAAAACCAAACTTAATTTAATCTTATCGTCTTCATAAGTATCTCAAATACCCTATTTCAGCCTCTACAATCTGTTGCAAGCATTGCTGCTTAGAATAAGAAAAGAAACTATACTTCCATCTACATTTGAGTCTGTGTCTCTTCCTCTTGCCTTGGGTTCTGGGCATCTTCTTTAAAGGAATGCTGCAAAAGGCTTTCTATCCTTGTATCTCGAACGCTTTAATTAACCCTAGCAATCTCATATGTGCAATTTCATGCTTGTGGAATTTAATGTAGAATTGAGGAAAATCATAGCTAAAGGATGCTAAACTGCTGCTACAAATGGTACAGCAACTACCGGGCTAATAAGCCTCTAACCAGTGCTACTAAATAATCATTACTCTATGGCAATCAGTCTAAAATTTTAATCTATTTTTGCAACTTGATTTATAAATATCACACACCCATATCCTGTTTGTAGACAACTTTTCTAGCAGTTTGTTTTTTGTAGATCCCATGGGGATTTATGACTACAATATTCTGAATAAACTTGTACTTGAAAGAAAAACAGAACTTTAGCTTCTAATCAACAATACGGTTTTTGCAGATGGAATACTTTATTAACAATTACTCAAAATCGCAAATAGCATTCAACAAATAGAAAGACCTATGACCACTCTAAGAAAAGCTGAAGGGTAGCAAGTTCCTGCCAATGATTGAAAGAACAATCATGATTATATTGCAATTTTCTTATAGCGTACTGTTTCCTTTGAGCGTATTGTTTCCTCTGAAACAAGTTATATAAACAAAACGAATATCCTTATGCAAACTATTGCAATTTTCTGCATAGTGTATTGCTTCCACCAAAACACCTCATATGGATAAAGAAAATGACTTTGCTACAAATTATTGTAATTTTCATTTGGTATATTGCTTCATCTAAAACAGTTTATATAGATAAAATAAATAGCCTTGCTACAAAACATTGCAATTTTTTGATTTTATATTGTTTCCTCTAAAATAGTCTATATGGATCAAACAATTAGCCTATATGGATCAAACAAATAGCCTTACTGTAATCTTCTGCGGTTTTCTGAGAGAATAAATTGCTTCCTCTAAAATGACCAATAAAAATAAACAAAATAACCTTGACCAACTATTGCAATTTTTTAATTGCCACGGTTCCTCTAGAACAAACTATGGAGACTCTTGAAATATTATACTTGTCCACAACCTAGTTAGGTATACTATATCTCTTTTGCATTTCATTTTGAAATGTCTTGAAGAATCTCCAATACATTGTGTCACATGTCTTAGTATCTGAAAAGCTATGCATATGATCCTTAACCTGGAAAGATACTGGAATATCTCTTCTCCAGACCACAGTCTTCAATATAGGAAATTCCTTCATGAAATAGAACATTAGATAAATAATAAGAGAGCCATGCTGAAATTTTTATCTAGTCTCCATTGTCTTTGTGCAAGTTATCCATTAGCTACTTTCACAAAAGTTTACAAACATCAAAGTTCTTTCCTTCCCTCACCATTTGATATGTAATATGAATTGTAGTGGTTATTGACAAGAGAGATGATTCAAGAATAAAGAACAATGAGACACAATGCTAGAACTGAAGTTGCAAGATAAATTATGCAAATGTCAGATGTATGATGCCTTCATTCATTGAATAGAGCTGTTTATTCTTAAATAACTTAAATAACAATCATGTTCAATTAATATGCGAATGTGGAAAATGAACCAATAGGATGCAAGGGGTTGCCTATTTTTCTACAAAAAAGTTGCACATTATATATCGTTTCCCTAGTAACTTGTGATAGTTTCCCTACTAACTTGTGATCTATCATGATTTTGATTATCTTTACTATTATTGCAATTGATAAGCTTTTTGTACATTCCCATGTCATGGACGTAGAATAACTGATTTCTATTTTAACTAATCCTCATATTGTTAATTTTGCAGGGTCCTGAATGCAAAAGCTAAGAACAACCAACAAATCCAGGGAAAGGATCAATAGCAAGCAAGCCCACTGACAGAAAAATGAAATCACACAATTTATTACCATTGTACTAGATTTGCACAACATCGTTAATAGGCAGCCGACATTTGGCAAACATATGTAAATATATATCTCTTTCTTTCACTTTGTATTGTTGTGCTGATGTTAAATCGGTTGACAATGTGATATGTCTCTTCTCTCCCGATGACTTTGATAATTGAATTTATAATTATCTGAAATCTGTTGTTGATTAAATCAAAACAATAATAATAAAATAGATTTCATCTTGCCATTGCTTTGCCACAAAAAACAATCACATTTCCTACCTGCCTGTGCTTGGCAGGAACTACGCTGCTTGCAGCTCTTGTTTATGTATTGTGCAGTGCTACTTACTTTTTTGAATAACACAGAGTTTCAGTTTCCTGTTTTTGCCATTCTCTTTTCAATCGTGGCCTGACAATATGATAAAAAACATTTGAAACATTTTTGCAGCTCTTGTTTATGTATTGTGCAGTGCTACTTACTTTTTTGAATAACACACAGTTTCAGTTTCCTGTTTTTGCCATTCTCTTTTCAATCCTGGCCTGACAATATGATAAAAAACATTTGAAACATTTTTTTTCTCTATTAAATATATAGCCTCTGTTTTCAGCTAGCCAGCCATTAAGCAAAAACTGTCTCGTATAGTTATTTGAGAGCTGAATCAATGTCTTATTTTACTGTTCTCAAAACGCCGATCAAGTAACAAATTAATTTTTTTCTGAAAAAATTCTTAATTTTTTCTTAAAAATAAATCCCCTTTTCTTATAATCACAAACGTGTAGAGATTGATAGTGTCCTATATTACTCTGTTGTGAGATGATCACAACGAAGTGCTTCTTTTAGTTGGATGTTTGTTGGCTATTTATAAATATCTCATACGACTTTACAAAGTTTGAAATTTTAAAATAGCACTTAAAATTGAAGATACTGACCATATGCCATCAAATTCATCTTGACAAGAAATAAGGTAGGCTCTACTAAATTTTAACTGACAGTTGGCCCTCAAAGAACTCTGATTAAGCATTTACATAAAGTGCATATATACCAACACCAGTATGCAATTCAGAAGAGTTGTTGTTTATGTGGAAACTTGATAATTCATGGTATGTGAAATCACCTAGGTTCTACTTCTGTAATTGAAGCATCGTTTACTGAACGAATCCCTGATGAAGATGACGTAGCTGCCCCAGAAATCTGTGATGTCGTTATGATTTTATGCTCGTGAATCCCCCAACTTGACATTGACCTCGCTTCTGGTTTTGGAGAATGGCTCTCACCTGTACTTACAAAAGCAGGCTTTGAAGGAATTGGCAATGTCACTGAACTGCTAGAGATCATCGTAATAACATCAGACATAACTGGACGAAGTGCTGCATTTGCTTGTACACACAGAAGCCCAACATGAATGCATCTTAAGACTTGCTCTTGACTGACTCCTGATGCCTCTGAATCTACCATATTCAGCGCATTTCCTCCCTGGAATAGTGTCCATGCCTGCATTGCATGCCATTAAATCACCACAATACGGTTGCCTAACATTCAAATCTAACAGTTGAGACAACTGGGTTATGGGAAATCCAGTTTCTTACCCATTCTACAAGGTGTTGCATATCATAGGGAAGATAATTATCATTGTTTTTCCTTCCACTAATGATCTCGAGCAGCACTACTCCAAAACTGTAAACGTCTACTTTAATTGACAGCTGCCCTCGCATTGCATACTCTGGAGGCATGTAGCCACTACATTGGAATTCAAATAGTTAAGAATGTTTTCAAATAATTAAAAACAATAACACAATGAAAATAAAGCTTAATGAATTGAATTGAGAGAGTCTATATATATAGTAGGAGGGTTATGCATGGTTCTTAAAAGGGAAAATATCAAATAAGTTATTTAGTATGCTAGAATTTTTTTGTGTAATGTTTCGTTCTTATTATATTTTTTTATAATTTGAACAATTAGTACATACTCAATATAATTTTTTTTTTCATAAAAGGCATAGCGAGTGATTTGATATTATATACAAAATTGACAAAATTATATAAAGAGAAGCAGCAAACTCAACATAGTATTAAAGAAGAGGATGACATCTTATATTGTAGGTTTGTTAAACTGACATGGCATTAACACTAGAAAAGAGGACAAAGTGATTAGACACCATATGCTGGTATAGCCTTTATATATATATATATGTTTGAAAAATTTTAATTACTCTCAGATGGAAAATAATGGATTTATAATTAGACAATTAAAGACAAATTTAACGTTAACCAAGCTTTGAAGTTAAGAAAAAGCAATTTAATAATCCATGATGCTTACTATGTGCCTGCAACTCTTGTATGGATATGTGTCTTGTCTTCAGGAAAAAGTTTAGCTAGACCAAAGTCAGCTATCTTTGGATTGAGTTTGTGGTCAAGCAATATATTGTTTGCTTTAATATCTCTATGAATGATTCTCAATTGTGATTCTTGGTGAAGGTAGAGAAGCCCACGGGCGATTCCAATGATGATGGTATATCGCTTTTGCCAGTCTAACTCTTTACGCTTCTCTGGATCTGTAATCCAAATTTTGAAAGCGTTAAGTCACATATTCATCTTTTCTAAAGAAACTTAAAGGTTCAGTTGTCACTTACCAAAAAGAAAAGTGTCCAAGCTCTTGTTAGGAAAATAGTCATAAACGAGCAACCTTTCATTTCCCTCTACACAACAGCCTAGCAACCTCGCAAGGTTCCGGTGCTGAACATTGGCCACCAGTTTTACTTCATTCATAAATTCTTTCTTCCCTTGTTTAGATTTGGCAGAAAGTTTCTTCACTGCTATCTCATTTCCATCTCTAGTTATCCCCTGAAACATAAAAAAATAGATTTAGAACTCTACATAATTTGTTAAATTGGTTATAATTTAAACCATAAATAATGTGTCAACCCACCTTGTATACCGCACCAAAGCCTCCCTCTCCAAGTTTACTGTTCTCATGGAAATTTTCTATTGCTTCTACTAGAGCTTCTAAGCTGTAGATCAAATTTTGGTCTTGCATTAACCCAGTTTCGGGGGAAAACCACTGTATCTCTGTAGGTATAGTAAACAACGAGAGAAAATTGGGTAAGCCTACAGGATTCGCTTCACTAAAACCACAACCAGAAAAACGGAAAATCAGAAATACATTTTGAAAGGAGCACCTTGGTTAGGAGTAGCAACACTTATTGGTTCCTTAAAGAAAAGAGATTTTACTCTTTTTCTGAATATGATCAGAGCAATAAATAATGCCAGAATGATTCCTCCGACAAGCCCCAAAACGATAGGTAATGTTTTTGACGACTTTGCTGCAAAATACAGTTTAATAGTTGTTTATTACAATTTTAGGGCTGTAGCTATTCTGATTTAAAAAATGCACTGTGCTGTAGAAATAATTATCATGTTCTGCTGCAGCATTTCTCTTGAGCCCCTCAGTCATTCTGTATCTATTTTTCATTTTTTCTGTTCACATAATATGAAAATTATGATTGTATGATAATGCAATTTTGAAACCAGATTAGATGCATCCCAAGTCTAAAACTATGACATTAAAATGAAAAGAAGAAAATTGGGTTAGACATCTAGGAGATAGCTGCTCACAAATGAAAAAAAATCTAGAAGGTCAGATGTTTGCATGTATTAAAACACAAACTAATAAATCAAATCAATACGTACATGATGATATTGGGTTATAGCTTCAGGTCAAACAGGTGATTCGAATAGAATTGACATTCAAAAGATGGATCAAGTAAATAATATTAACTATAAAATGAGCTGAATAGACTTACTCTCTAGGGAGGAAGTAGTTGGATGTATGTACTCCTCAGGGGAGGGCGAGGGCGAGGGCGAGGGCGACTCTACAGAACGGAAAAAGTAGTAAATCTCAAATCTTGCCTTGCAGCTCCCGCTCTGAAACTGGGCTCCTTCTTTTGTAGAACAGCAATCGCTCAGATTTGCTCTTGCTTTAGCCAAGCATGTTCTGCAATCTTTTATTGATATATCTCTCCAACACTGAACTAAACCATATAATATACCAGTAGCATTATATTTGGCTGTTCCAGCAGCGAAACCCTTATTTGCAGGGATGTAAGCTTTGTCTGACAGATTCGACAGAAGGCTGCTGGTTGTGTTCTCGAAAGCATCTCTACTTTTACTAATATCCACCGTGTTCAACAAGTAAAATCCTGTAGTATCTAGTGTTGAAATAAAATTAGAGTTCCGATCGATAGCGCATGAAGCAGTCATCCAACCATATTTTCCCACCTATGTCGTTGGGGCAAATGTCGTGAATGGTTTTATTTGCTTCCACTGCACATTTTGAGCATCTCTCTACTGATATATTTCCAGTGCACTGAAGCAGACCGTATACCTTACTGGGAGATTGGCCATGGGAAGAAGTGTTAAACCCTGAACTTTTAGGTGCATTAAGATACAGATCGTTGATAACTAGGTTTAAGTTTGTGGAATAGGTGCTGCCATTGGTGAAAGTTGAGGAATTATCGCATGTGTGCGATACGTAGGTGCATATGACTGAAGAAAAATTCATTACAAACAGCAAAATGAGGAGGGTTGGAAGAAAAGTTGTTCCTCTGTAACAAAGAGAAGGCAAAGAGTTGTACTTCATCTTGTTATTTTATTTTTCTTCAGTCTCAGTTTGGCTCTTAGCTAAGCTCTCATATGGTGCAGAGATGAATTAGGTATGGATATTTTTAAACATTTTTTATCAATAAAAGTAGGATAAATAATAATTATTTTTTAATACAGTTTATGATGTAAAATTGTTAATCCATTTGATTTTTTACTATTAGAACTGATGATGTATATCTAAACTATGATTAGAAAGTAGAATCACTTCTTTTTTTTAAGAAATTATTTATGATTAGAAAGTAGAATCACTTCTTTTTTTTAAGAAATTATTTATGATTAGAAAGTAGAATCACTTCTTTTTTTTAAGAAATTATTTAAATTATTTAAGTCTAGACAAGTTTTTAGAATAACTATAAATCAAAATAGATGTCAAAAATAAATATTAATTTGATAAAAATAGGATAAATGGTTAATATTTTTAACTGCAGAATAAGATGTAAAAATTTTAATCAATTCTTTGACTATTAGAAATGATGATGTTTATCTAAACTGTGATTAAACCATAAAATCACTTATTTTCTATAAGAAATTATAAAAATTTAGACACGTTTCTAGAACAATTATATATCAAAATAAATTTCAAAATATATTTTAATTCAAAACTACAAAAAATCAACTGCTGTCAATGTCATATCTTTAATTAATCTGTTTATAAATATCAAAAAGAATTACAGATTCTATTACTTTAATTCCTAATAACTTTTATACTTTATGATAATATATTTATATATATATATATATATTTTATTATATCTTTTAACATTAATCAAAATATTATATTAGACATAAATCTTAAAAAAGAAAAAACACTCAAAAGATATATTGATCACTACTAACGTAATCGAAACCAAAAGATGTATTGAGCATATCAGTAGTGATCAATACACTCTTTTAAATCCTTGAGTAATAATCAGACCTAAATCTAAGAGAAAAAAGATATATTCATCACTATAAGTACGTCAGTAGTGATGACTACTTTGTATTTACCATCACACGTAAATGTGTGGACACAATTTTCTGAGCTGCCTGCAACTTTTTCTTCACTCATTAATGAGACTCCTGACATGCCTATAGCAATTCACATGCAAGATAAAAAAATGGGCCACTCAAAGAAGAGATAAGATATATTTAACTTCAATTACATTGTCTTGTGAAACTTTACCGTAAATCATAAATTGCACGTGAAGATGATAGTAACCGAGGATGACTAAATTCAAGACTTGAGCTGGACTTGTTGTTGAAGGAAAAAATCAATTCTTTAATAGTATAAATCACTTCAAATTTCTAATTAAATTATTTTGAGTGATGTTTGAAAGAAATCTTAATGATCAAAGATCTTTTTATATCCAGTATAGTCACTGATTTTTTTCGTTTAGACCTTTAGGTGGAATTTGTGGGTGTCTTTTTATTGCTCTCTTTTTGTAAAGTTAAATAGAATCTATTCATAAAAAATATCATAATTAAACTAAAAAACAATTAAATTAAAAAAAAATATAACACATTTTATATTAAAAATATAATTAATATATTTATAAAATATTAAATTAAATTAAATTAAAAAATAATTTGAAATAATGTCTTGATGTGTTTATGTGATAATAAATGATGTATTTTTGTGTATATTTGAGTTTGTATGTTTAGTTTTATTCACACGTAATCTTATTCTAATTGTTTATCCTTGTGTTTAAGCATATGTAATACCAATCCAATTGGTTTATTTGCAACTAGCCTAGAAATAATTAGAAACCATAGACCAACAAACCACAACCCACCATTACATAATAAGAAACATAACTAAAATTGTCCAACTTAAGCTACTCAAAACATAACTAAAACTGTGACTAGCAATAAACCTACTATCCATAATTGTTTGGATGTTTGATAAGACCCCAGTTCTTTGCCAGCACCTATAGGTTCTTTTTCCATTCTCCTTGTTTAGGATTCTAGCCTTGAGTATCTTCCTAATTCTTCTCGCTCTTACCTATAATATTCTTTTGTTTCTTTTTATTTTTGCTTTGTCTCAACATCATTCCCATCACAGCTTTATGCATTATGTCATCAATGATTATAGCGAGGGTCCTAATAGCATGTTCCAAGTTCTTCTTCCCCACATTGAACTCATTCGCTCTAGTTTCCAATTCTTTTATTCTCACCTATATATCAACCACTTGAGTTTTAAGGCTACTCACAATTATTTTATCTTCCAATAAACTATTAGTAGAGTACTAGAAGTTTTTGCAAGGGGTTGCCTCCTCTTGAACACCTAAAGTATCAGTGTCTTGTATCTCCTAGCCTTCCTCTGCTTCTTTTTCATCTTTAGGCACAATAATATCCTCACGAAAATTCTCCATATCCTCTTCTTGTTCATTGTGTTCTACAAATTTAGACTCATCTCTATTGATATTCATTCTTGTAAGATTTTGCCAAGATCAAGGGCACAATGAAAAGTATAAAAATAGAGACAAAAGAGTGATAAGAACAAATTGTGTTCTCATCAATATGCAAATGATCAACTAGATTAACCAATACAATGAATATAGGCCTTCTTATATAGGCAAGGCCATATGGATGTACGAGCACACAATCATGAGATGTGGCTCAATGAGAAACAAGGGTAGGTAAGAAATAGTAGGGGTAGGTAGGAGAAATAATATAATATTCCATAAGAGGTGGATGACCCACCGAATGTGGAGTGTAACAGCAAAATAAGACCACAAAAGGTGGAGTTTCTCCTACAAGCTCTATCCCTATGTGCACACTTCCCTAAGTGTCTCAAATCCAAACTACGAAGAGATGCATTATCCTAAGTTAACTTAAGTAAAGTGTAATAATATCCATAATGAATATTTATTTACACCAACACCCCTCCTTAAGTGTAACTTAGGGGAATGAAGACTCAAGTCAACAATGCAAGATGGGTCCCAACTACTAGGCCATGATAGGTACCCATGTACAATATGCAAATGCAAGCAAAACTATGAAATGCAATCTCTCACAAACGGAGAAAGGGAGAAAACCCAGTGGGAAAACACTCCCCCCAAAAGAGAGATGAATGTACAAAAGACTCTCAAAGAAGAAGGACAAAACCTCAAAGAGGAAAAAGTCCCCCCCATAAGAGAGGAAGGAGAAGTTAGCTAACCTCCCCCTAATGACACATCTCGCACTGCCAAGAGATCTCGCAACTGTTGGAACTTACTCTCGGTGAAAGGTTTGGTGAATATGTCTGCAACTTGCTCCACTGTGGCACAATACTGCAAATCAATGACCTGCTCCCGAATCAGCTCTCAGATATAGTACATATGAATCTCGATCTGTTTGGTCTGCTGGTGCTGGACCAGGTTCTTCAAGATTGCAATAGGACTCTGATTGTCGCAATGTAGAACTATCGGCCGTGGAGTGGTGAACCCAAGCTCTGTGAGAATCTTCTGAAGCCAAATGATCTTAGTCGTTGCGTTAACAACTCCTCGATACTCAGCTCAGTTGAAGAAAGAGCAATAGCATGCTGCTTCTTACTCTCCCAACAAATGGGGCCTGAACTAAGGTGAAAACTATAACCTAAAGTAGACTTATGATCATCAAGATCACCAGCCCAATTGGAGTATGTGTAACCAACCAAGTGAAGTTGTGTGCCTACTACATAGTGAATCCCATAGTGATGTGTATCCTAGATGTAATGGAGAATGTGTTTGGCAGCTTTCTAATGAAGCTCATGTGGTTCTTGCATGAAGCGGGAAATAATGTCAACCACAAATGAAATATTAGGGCATGTATGACTCAAGTAGATGAGACTATCCACAAGCTAATGATACAAAGTGGCATCAAATAGTGGAGAAGAACACTGAGCCTCAAGCTTGACTCCTGAAAGAAAGGGAGTCAGTGCAGGCTTACAATCAGCCATATGAAAGTGTGCAAGTAAACCAAGAGCATACTTGGGCTGTGATAGTGTAATCCCGGAAGGTGACTGTGAAATATCTATCCCAAGAAAGTAGTGCAAAAGACCCAAGTCAGTCATAGCAAACCTGTCATGCAAAGCAGATTTGACCCTACTAATGATGGATGCGGTACTCCCTGTAATGATCAAATCATCAACATAGAGCACAAGGATCAAGTGAGAGTCATCCTGTCGCAAAATGTAGACATTCAGATCAGAATGACATTTGGTGAACCCTGTTGAGAGAAGAAAAGAATCCATCTTAGCGTACCAAGCCCTGAAGAAAAGCACTCTTCACATCCATTTGATGTACAAACCAACCATGAGATGCAACAATAGCAAGTGTCAAGAGAATGGAGTTCATCTTGGCTACGGGGACAAAGGTCTCAGTATAGTCAACACTTGCAACCTGAGAAAAATCTTTCACAACAAGCTAAGCCTTATACTTATCCACACTACCATCCGTTGCATACTTAGTCTAATAGATCAACTTACATCGAACCATCTTTCTCCCCTTAGGGAGATGGACTAAATCCCATGTGTTGTTCCTCATCAAGGAACTATACTCTTCCTCCATAGCTTGGTCCCACTCAGGAACCCCTGATGCTTCTTGAAATGTCTGTGGATCAAAAGCGGTAGCAATAAATGCATGTGGAAGATCTTGATGCTGTGATTCAGTTCTTCCTGTATCTGAAGGATCCTCAACAAGAGAACCAGTGGACTCAAGTGTCTATCGAGCCTAATGAGGTCTAGGTGGAGGTGGAGAATGAGGCTCCTTAACTGCAAGTGGACCCTATAGAGGTGTAACCGTGCGAGTCAGAGTTGAAGGAGTCTCATCATCTAAATCACTAGCATCAGTATCCATAATGGAGGAAGGTGGAAGAGGTAGAGATGCTAAGATAGGAGAGCTTTCATCAAAGTTAACACTCCTCTCAATAAACACCTCATGTGTCTTAGGATCCATCAATCTATATGCCTTAACACCCTCAGGATATCCAACAAATATGCAAGGCCAACTTTGAGGTTCCAATGCCTTGCATTTTTGCGGAGATATGCGAGCCCATGCTGGACACCCAAAGACTTTGAAATGTCTAACAATCAGTTTCCTACCAGCCCAAGCTTCAAAAGGAGTAATACCTTGTAAATCTTTGTGAGGAACCCAATTTTAGATGTGTGTGGCACAACTAATAGCCTCTGCCCAAAAGGCAGGATGAAGAGAATGTGCATGTATCATACAACTAGTAATTTATTTGAGAGTTCTATTATTGCGTTTTGCAACTCCATTCTATTGTGGAGTGTATGCAACAAAATATTGAAGATCAATCCCCTCAAATGTATAAAAATCCTCAAGTCTCTTGTTCACATATTCCCTTCCATTATCCGTACGAAGAATCTTGACCACTTTCTTGAATTGCTTCTCCACACAAATCTTGAAGTCCTAAAATCTGTCAAATACTTCACTGTTATGAATGAGAAAGTAGACCCAAGTGAAGTGGGAGTAGTCATCAATGAAGGTGAGGACATAGTGGGCCTTGCTAAATGAAGGTGCTGGAAATGGACCTGCTACATCGCTATGAACAAGTTGAAGAACTTCCAAAGCTCTCCAAGCTTTCACTTTTTCAAAATTCTCCTCAGGATGCTTGCCCATGGAACAACCTGAACATACACCCTCTGAAAAACTGATTCAAGGTATACCTATGACCATGTCTTTTGTGTTGAGCTACTTAAGATGGCGGTAGTTGAGGTGACCAAACCACTCATGCCATAGCTTACTTTTGGAATTTGAATGAGTAAGCAAGGCCCTAGAAGGTGAACTTGGCACAAAGTGGGAGAATGAATAAAGCCTTGAGTTTGATGAATACTAAGAGGGGGGGTGAATTAGTATGCCAAAAAAATCTATACTCAAACACTTAAACAGTCTGAAGATAAATTGGTAAAACAGTTTAACAGACAGATCGGTTATCACACATGCAAACCAAAATGCAAATAAAGCATTCACCCACAAAAACAATACAACCATAACATAAGATATTTGACATGGAAACCCAAATGGGAAAAACCACAGTGAGATGGAACTCACAAGTCACTATCTGCAGAATAGAAACCAAATTGGTTAATGTCAAACCGGTTAAGGTCAGACCGGTTAAGGTCTTACAATGTTCTTCACCAGAATAGATCCTGTTAGGAATCTCAATCTTTGTTAGGAGATAAGTCCAATTAAAGACTACCTTGTTAGAGGATTTTAGATTCACAAAAGTGAACCACCTTGTTAGAGGATTTTACAAAAGGCTTTTGGGCCTACCCGGTTAAGGGCTACAGACTTGTCAAAGATGTGAGTAATCAACAAGTGTTTGATCTATCTAATAGCACAAACTACTTGGTTAGATCCAGTATAGCTCACTGCTAATGCATTCCAGCATTACTTCGGTCTTCTCTATCTCTCTCTCAGTTACAACTTGATCTTCATAGACAAGATCGCTCTTACAACAACTCAACAACCACCTTAAACGCTAGCACAACATAAACCCTTTCAGCAACAACCTAAAACCCTAGACATGATGTCCTTTTAAAGGAATCTGATTTCATGTCGGTCCAATAGGATTACATTACAATTTCCTAGGTTCAATGAGTCTAGAGATACTCAGTAACACGACACAAAAAGCACTGTCCGTGTGTCGAAACTGTCAAACAATTGGTGGATTGGTAACTCATCATAGATTATTACTGATTCATACAAAATACCGGTTGCTGGTTTGACAAAAATGAAGACTGGTAAGAATGTGTTATGCCACTTTGCTTCCTCATACCACTTGAGATCTACGAACCGCTTGGGGTCGACATGCCGCTTCAGACCAGGAAACACATTCTGCAAAATCACCAATAGTCTAAAGACTAGAATACAACATACCGGTTGGAACAAATACTAGTTGAGCTCTAGCTCAAACATATAAAGGGGATCTCAATACAAGTGTGTGTCCATCAATGACCATCACAACATAAACATTAAAAAAATGCCAACAATCTCCCCCTTTGGCATTGATGGCAACACTTAGGAAAATTAAATTTTGACATATAAGTGTTTTACAATAAAAAACATGCCATTAACAAAATTGCTCCCCCTAAGTAGATACACTATCCCTTAATCAATACAATGTATAGCAATTTTGCATACAAAGCATAAACATTGAGATATCAGAGCATATAGCATATATCAAAACATATATCAAAATTTTAAAACCAGACACTTCTCCCTATTCTTCT
Organism: Cryptomeria japonica; assembly: GCF_030272615.1. Classification (NCBI taxonomy): domain Eukaryota; kingdom Viridiplantae; phylum Streptophyta; class Pinopsida; order Cupressales; family Cupressaceae; genus Cryptomeria; species Cryptomeria japonica. The sequence goes on along the minus strand of NC_081408.1, from coordinate 71,518,762 downwards.
CCAAAATAGATAGAGTACTTGTCCCCCTTTGCCAACAATGACAAAGTACCGCTGAACAACCCTATTTCCATTTGATATTCAAATAATAAAAGTTTATGACAACAATGAATAATACTTGTCAAAAACCGATTTATAGTCCTGCAAAAATTGTTTCATTGATAGAGACCAGGACTCAAGTAGGGAGGTGGCCACTTCTTTCTCTATTTGCATCTAGGATACCTGTTCTTCCATGACATCAACTTTTCTCATCTCCTGCGTAACTGTCAAGGCATCCAGGTTCAGATAACACTTCTGAAGAATTTGCATACATGGAAATAAAACCAGTTGAAGCTCCTACAAATCCCTAGACTGTCTACTTATCTCTTGCTCCATTTTGGTTGACTGGATCTAAAACCGGTGAACAATTTGCCCATAAGTTGCAAAGGAATCATAGGGTAGCTTAAATGTGCTCAAGTAAGACTGTAAGTTGGTTTGAAGCTTTTGCTTCTGAGATCGCACATCATCGCATAATAGATGGGGTTGACAAATTTTGCTTAGGAGCAAGTTTCCCTCATCCAAAGCATCCCTTGTATCCTTTTGGTCTTTCATAAGTTCAGACCGGAGCTCATTCAAGTTTTTCACCAGAGAAATGTTAAGAGCCTTTTGATGCTCTTTCTTGACATTTTCCTCAGCTATTTCTTCCAGGCTCTGCACCTGATCATCCACTACAGTACATAGTAGTTTGAGTTGTGCTAGTGATGATTCAGTGTTAGGAAGATTGGTATCGGGGATCAAACCAGTAAGGGTGTCTACAGCCACCTGAATTATGTCTTGATCCTTTTTCCTTTGAATGATTTCAAGGCGGTCTTGGGCAACCTTGATGCTCTGCATAAGCTCTGACTCACTTGCAGACTGGAGATCGATAGGACTGAAGATATCAATTGGTTTGGCTTGACTCCCGGTTGCCTTCAGAGTCTCCATCTATGTGCTCTTCATTGCTTCTATTACCTTGTCTGCTTCTTCCTTCTTCCTTTTCTCTACTTCGTTCTTCTGTTCTTGTGCCTTGTCTTCCTCTTCTTTCTTTTTCCTCTCTGCTTCCTTCCTCTTCTCCTCTTCTTTCTCTTCCTCTTCCTTCTTCTTCTTTTCTTCCTCTTCCTTCTTTTTTTCTTCCTCTTCCTTCTTCTTCTTCTCTTCTTCCTTCTTCTTCTTTTCTTCCTCTTCCTTCTTCTTCTTTTCTTTCTTATCCTCTTCTTCTTTCTTTTTCCTTTCATCTTCCTCTTTCTTATTTTTCTCATCTTCATCTTTTCTTTTCTCCTCTTCCTCCTTTCTCTTCTCTTCCTCTTTCTTCTTTTTCTCATCTTCATCCCTCTTCTTCTTCTTTGTCTATTCCTCAGCTACTTCCTATGTGTCCTTGGCTTGCTCACTGCCCTATTTGGTTTGTTGCCCCTGTTCTGTTCCCTCAAAAGGTATGTCCTGAGTGACATCTTCTATGTCCAGTGCATCGACATCAATAGTGTCGATTGGTTCTTCAACCAGGTTTCCTTCTTCATCAAAAACTTCATCCGATTTGGATACAACCGGTTCTTTTTCCATTTGCAGGTTGGCCATACGTGCTTCGTGAGAATTGATAGCATAATCCATATGCTGATGAGTGTCTTTTTCAACATCATCAATTCTCCCCTCTAACAGCCAGAGTCTTCTTCTCCTTGTGAAGAAGATTCCTTTATTTGGATCCAAAACATCAAATAATTCTAAGTTTGAGAGGTTGGGAAAGTATTGTGCAAATATTTTCTCCCTAATCTCTTGTTCTTTTTCTATGGCAATGTGCCATTTATTATCTAATGCCTTATATAATGAATCTGGTGTTTGAGATTTAATCTTTGATGGTGACTGGTCATTTTTACACAAATAAAGAATAATTTCCTGTAGTACTTCATCTTTCTCTTCACTATTAAAATCATCATAATAATCTACTAAATCATGTAGTAATTTTCTCCTAATGTTCTTAATTGTCCTTTGAAAATGTGTCAAAGGTTTGTATGAGGAGATATCAATATTTACCGGTGCGGATGCTGCCGGTTCATTCTTCTTCATCTTCTTTGTCTGTCTGGCCTTCTTTGGCTTTTCATCAGACTCAGTCTCTTTAGAGTCTGGTTCATTTGACTTAGTCTTCCTTTTTCTTTCAAAGACTTTCGCCGGTTTCACTTCTGATTTCTTCTTTGCAGGTGACCTCTTGGTCACTCTAGGAGTTGCAGTAGTAGCTAGTGCCGATGCTGCAGGCACTGCCTTGGCTTTCTTTGCTACCAGTTCTTTTCCTTTCTTAACAGAGGGTTCCTCTACCAGTGAAATCCTCTCTAGATAGGTTCCGGTTCTCTTCACCTTAGGATCAAGAGGCAAGGCAATAAGGGTTGAGGCATACCCTTCTAGCATATCATACATCACCTCATATCCCATTGGCTCCACTTCTTCCATTCTAGGCTCAATAGCCTCCATTAAGCATTTGTCCACCTGGATGGTGAAACAGATGTCATCTTCATATTTCTTAACAATATCACCTGAGATCTTCACCCTTTGACTCATCTTCCTTCTGAACTCATCAAAATACTTGTTCAGCACATCAGGGTAACCAGTTCCAGTGGCTTGTATGCTTTCCTTGATTTGCTTGGTTACCAGTTGGTCAGGAAACCACTGGACATTTCCTACTCTAGGAAAGTAGCCTTGGAAATAGAAGAACAACCCAACCAATAGTTGTCCGAACTTGAATCTCAGTGCATTATCCTGTTTAATCGACTTCAGATTAGACAGGAGTTGCCTCTGCATACCGGTGCATAGGTCAAATGATGCATCCTCATTAATCATCTGGTAGGCGGCATTTACCATTGCAGCAAATACAGAATTAATCTTGCTGGCTGAGAATGTTCTGTAGCCTATCACCATGCAGACGTACTTCACCAAATCATCCTTGATAGGATTAACTATCATACCTCATGAGTCACTTGTTGAACTGGTGAGCTTGGCCATTTCCGTTTTGCTTACCATTCTTAGGCCTGGCACTTCCCCTGTGTTGCAGAAACCAGTGACTACATGAATTGCCTGTGGCGTGATATCATGCGTCCTCTCCATGTACACCTTGTCACCATGGACTCTGCTCAAGATGATCCTAATATGATCCTCTGTAAAGTCTTCCAGAAAGTATACTGCATTATGGAGTTTCTTCTTCTCTAGGATACTAAACTCCGGTTTGATTTTCTTGTCCTTGCCACAAAATTAACCTAACTAGGTGTGAATAGCTAAAGACCTTAGGTCCTCTATTTTGCAATCAATATAGTCTGAAATTCCCTCTTCAACTATTACTCTAGCCGGAACTTGTGATAAGGCATTATACTTTGACTTCCTTTGGATGAAACTTTTCGACTCAATGGATGTACTCGAACTGGTATGAGATGCAGAAGCCATTGCAAAGTATTTCAAGAACACGAAAAATACCTTTAAAACATGAATTTAGGGCTTCCTAATTATGCTTCACTCCACTCTCCGTCGGTTGCCAAAATCACCGCTTTGTGTTCTCCACAACCATTTGCAAACTGAATTTGAATCTCCTTCAAGACTTGTCAATTTCTTGAAATCTTAGCTCAAATCGCCTTTTCTTCACTCTGCATTTTGAAAAACTTTTATTCGCTTGAAAACAGATAGTGAGAAATGATTTGAAATATGCTTTTATACATGTCTCTCACCTACCACCATTAATGCTCCTCTATTAGGGCGTAAACCCTAATTTGCCTCTTTTACCATTTTTGGTCTTCTGCCAAGCGATAGGTATTACATATCGGTTAAGGTCTTTTACTGGTGTAACCAAAGGTTCACAATCATTTCGCCGTTTGCTGCCCCTAAGCCTCTTTGGAGCTTAGTTTGCCGGTTCCGATATTTCCACACTAGGTGCAGAAACCGGTTCCTCTTCCAACATTGTTGGTTTCTTCCTCCAGGTTTTGTTCATGTCCGCTTGAACTGTTTCAACATCAATTTCTCCTTTATGAGTGACCGGTATATCATCATATATTCTCTTTCTGCTTCTGCAGAATCTTGCAATGTGACGCGGTTTGTTTCAGTGAGAGCAAACCAATCCAGGTGCTCTCCAAGGTCCATTGTTCATGTTTCCATTCTTCCTTCAGCATGTAGCAGCAGTGTGACCATGTCCATGACAAATCCAACAATTTTCTCTCCATCCGGTTGCCGGTTGATAACCATTGTCGCCTGACTGATAATTGTAAGCATTAAACCGGTTAGGGTTCCAGTTCACAAAAGATTCCAGACTAGCTCCTTGGGTCCTCTAAGGATATCTTCCGATATTGTTCATGACAGATCTACATTTAGATGCTCTATGCCCAAACTTGTCGCATGCATAACAATGACCATTGAACCTATTGGATCTAGGTACATTGTTGATAAAATAAGGAAAATTATTGTAGGCTTTGCTCCTACATACATTGGCAGTGTGTCCTTCTTTAAGACAGTTAAAGCAAATAGGTTTGAATTTTTGCTTACCTTTTCCTTTGAGCGTCGGTTGCTTCTTTGATGCTTCAACATTTGTTCCTGAGGATTCTCCTTCCTCATGTCCAGAGAAACCAAGTCTATTGGTATTCTTTACCGGTCTTGATGACTCAAGCTTTTGCTCTAGCTTGACAGTACTTTTGCTGAACTTAGCAAGTATTTCCTTTGACTCAGAGAGTTCTTTGGAAATAGCAGTATTTGTCTCTACTAGGCTTGCATTTTCAGAGATGGCTATGTTCAGTTCATCTTGTACTCCTTTCTCCATTCTGCTCTCATGAAGGTGAGCAGTCAGTGCACTGATCTCTTGTTTTAAGTTGGAGATCTCATGATCTCTGTCCTTTATCGGATCTTCAGCTTTCCTTTGGTTCTCAAACTCTTGACTAAACCAGATAGTCAGTCCTTTCAACTCCTTTCTCAGATTGGAGTTTGAATCATTCATCTTATTTACTTCTCCAATCATGGCTTCCATATTTGCTTCATCTTCAGAACTATTTTTAGATAGATGCATCACCTTCTCTGCATATTCTCTCCTTTTTGCTTCAGATGCCTTGTATTTGACCATAAGATTATCATAGGCTTGCTCAAATTTAGTGAGTTGTTGAGTAAGTTCCCTCAAGGTGTATTCCCCCATATCTCTTTCCAAGTGGTTAAACTTATAGAAAGGTAGGCTCTGATACCAATTGATGAATACTAAGAGGGGGGGTGAATTAGTATGCCAAAAAACACTATACTTAAACACTTAAACAGTCTGAAGATAAACCGATAAAATAGTTTAACAGACAGACCGGTTATCACACATGCAAACCAAAATGCAAATAAATTATTCACCCACAAAAGCAATACAACTATAACACAAGATATTTGACGTGGAAACCCAAATGGGAAAAACCACAGTGAGATGGAACTCACAAGTCACTATTTGCAGAATAGAAACCAGACCAGTTAAGGTCTTACAATGTTCATCACCAGAATAGATCCTGTTAGGAATCTCAATCTTTGTTAGGAGATAAGTCCAATTAAAGACTACCTTGTTAGAGGATTTTAGATTCATAGAAGTGAACCACCTTGTTAGAGGATTTTACAAAAGGCTTTTGGGTCTACCTGGTTAAGGGCTATACACTTGTCAAAGATGTGAGTAATCAACAAGTGTTTGAACTATCTAATAGCACAAACTACTTGGTTAGATCTAGTATAGCTCACTGCTAATGCATTCCAGCATTACTTCAGTCTTCTCTATCTCTCTCTCAGTTACAACTTGATCTTCACAGATAAGATCGCTCTTACAACAACTCAACAACCACCTTAAACCCTAGCACAACATAAACCTTTTCAGCAACAACCTAAAACCCTAGACATGATGTCCTTTTAAAGGAATCCGATTTCATGCAGGTCCAATAGGATTGCATTACAATTTCCTAGGTTCAATGAATCTAAACATACTCAGTAACACGACACAAAAAGCACTGTCAGTGTGTCAGCACCGTCAAACAATTGGTGATTGGTAACTCATCATAAAATGCCGGTTGGTAACTCATCACAGAGTATTACCGGTTCATACAAAATACCAGTTGCCGGTTTGACAAAAATGAAGACTGGTAAGAATGTGTTATGCCACTTTGCTTCCTCGCACCGCTTGAGATCTATGAACTGCTTGGGGTCGACATGCCACTTCAAACTGGGAAACACATTCTGCAAAATCACCAATAGTCTAAAGACTAGAATACAACATACCAGTTGGAACAAATACTGGTTGAGCTCTAGCTCATACATATAAAGGGGATCTCAATACAAGTGTGTGTCCATCAATGACAATCACAACATAAACATCAAAAGTATGCCAATGGAGTTGTCATTGACTTGTCCCACTGCTACCAAGGCATCATCATCAAGTTCCTTTACCACAACTGAATCTAGTGTAAAGTCAACCTTTTTCACATTCTCATAGTGAGTGATTTGGTAGATAGAGAGAAGGTTGGTAGACAAGTTAGGAACATAGAGAACATTCTCAAAGGTTACATCATCCATATCAACTGAACCTTTCCATTCAACCTCTACTTGTGTATCATCACCTATGTAAATGTGAAGTACCTTAGATGGCTCCAATGAAGAAAACTGCTCCTTTGTAGAACCCATGTGATATGAGGCACCCGAGTCAAGTATCCACTGCTATGAAGAACCTTTTGTAGCCACAAATGCTTGCCCTTTTCCCTTAGAATGTGAGGAAGAGGAAGGAGTTGAATCCTTCTTTGTGTAGGCAGATGGCAAGTTGATGTTGTTTTTCTTAAGAAGATTAGTTAACTCATCAACTTGCTTGGTGTGGAATCGATGCTCATCATGACCATACTTCTTGCAATATGCACAAGTTGGTTTATCCTTCTTAGGTGGTGTCCCCTTCTTGGAAAAGGATGAAAAATTGCCTTGTGATGGAGAGGATGATTGTCCTTTTTCCTGATATGGCTTTGACTTAGAGTGCTTCTTTTTCTTGTTGGAATCTTTGCCTTGACTTCCTTGATTCCCTTGATTAGCCACCAAAGCCTTCAACTTTGAAGACTTGAGAAGCCCCATGTTCAACAACTTAGATTGTTCCAATATCAACATTTCTATGAAAGCATCAAATGAAGGCATAACATAGGAATTCCCCACTATCAAACGATGACTTTGGAAGCTAGACACAAATGCTGCATATTCTAGTGTAAGCTTGTCCAACAAGTTGAATATCAACTGAGCATCCTTTTTGTCAATTCCATAATCCGTAAGCTTTTCTCTTAGCTCATTTTCTTTGGTGACATAATCTTGGATTGTATCAAAACTCTTGGGATCCAAGTTGGTGAGCTCATTGTCAATCTTGTAACCTCTAATTTCATCAACTTGACCATACAATTTCTGAAACATATCCCAAGCCTCCTTGATTGTTGTACACTTCTCAATGTGAAAAATGAGGTCATCTGATACATACTTACGCAAAGTTCCAAGAGCCATGCAATTCTTGCTGAGCCATTCTAACTGAGCATTATGATCACCCTTAGGATCAGGTGGTGTTGCTATTATTCCATCTATGTAATGCGTGAGACCTTTCTCCATTAATTTGCTCCATACTTTAATTTTCCATGATGCATAATAATGTGGAGTTAAAGGTGGAAATTTATGAGGACTCGTTGCAACAATAATGAAAGAGCACAAGGAAAAAGAGGCACAATCACACAAGACACCGCCCCAAATTCACTCAATCAAAGAACCCCCCCCAAAAAAGTGATGATTTGACACTTTATACTTAGTGCGTGTACAATGGGCCACTTGCAAATAATGGCAAAGTGGACTTCTGGTTTCAATTTTACAACTACCCCAATAAGGCAAAAAGAGACTCAAACTAATAGTGTAAGAGATCTAAACTAAGATCCAAGCAATTTACAAGTACCAAATAGGCCAAATAAGACCAATATCTGAAAGTACAATTTACACTTAAAATCTCTGATATCTGATCATATATTATGAGAGTAGACAAAAAAAAATGACACCTAAAAACGAGGTTGTATGAGCTCAAACGAGGCCTTTGAAGTTGCAAAATTGGGGATTGGATAGGTACAATAGAGAGAATCCAAAAATTATGAAACACTTGTGCACCAAAATCAGAAAATAACCACATTGCTACGAAGAGCATGAAAAATTATCCCAAATCAAAAAAAATTGCACACAAAAAGGAGCAAAATTGAGCAAGTTATGAGCCTCCAAATTTGGCCCAAAAAACCAAACAGCTCAACAAAGAGGGGTCGGTGAATTTCCAAAAAAAAATGACTGGGCGTTGAGTGTGTTGACTGTGCAAAATGCCAGGTGGTGCTAACCGACGACCGCTGGAAATCAGACAGTTGGCAACCGGAAAATTTTGACGGCGATCGGAAAAGACTGTTGACGGTGGCCAAAAAGCAGTTGGCGGCGACTGGAAGTCCACCAGAGGGTTGGTAGCTGCTGCCAGAGCAGAGGGCCGGAAAGAGGCATTGGTGGTGGCAGCCAGCGTGATGGGAGGCGTCGGAAGCGATGGGGTCCAGAGGGGCCGGAAGCAGCAGCAAAGGCAAGATCCGGAGGGGCCAGTGACTGTGGAGTCGCAGCAGCGGGCCGACAGGAAGCACTGACGGGGGCGGTCGGCATGGCGGGAGGCACTGGAGGGAAGCAGTGGTAGCGGAGCAGAGGTGGGCTGGGTGCTGCGGGTTGCGTGCTGCCGATGGTGGGCGGCGGTGAGGCTTCGGCGGGCGGCAGCCGAAACTGCGTGCGGTGGCCTAAACTGTGGGCAACGCTTTGTCTACCGAAGCCTTGGCGGTGCTGCCAGTGGCTGGTGGCACAGGGGGGGTCTACGGACCCCCAAACATAAAATTTTCTATTTTGTTTTTTGAAAAAAACATTTCCAAATTTTTTTTAAAATTTTTTTTTGTTTTTAAAAAAAAAATTCAAAGACTCGAGAAAATTTTCAAAATTTTTTTTTTAAACCAGAAAAATCCAAAAATTTCGTACGGTACTGCCCAAATTGTGCAAAAGATTCCTCCACCCCCAAAAGTTCATTTTCCCCAAAACTAGTCGAGTTTATACTCGATTTTTATGGAAATGGCCTCCCAGATGCAATGGTGAGGTCGAAAATGCTCCAAGATGCCTCAAAAAAATGCTTGTTCCTCAGATCCGAAAATAGAAGCCTTCCAAAATGTCTCCAAAAACCAATCAATGAAGCCTCAGTGGCTCTGATACCATGTGAGATTTTGCCAAGATCAAGGGCACAATGGAAAGTATAAAAATAGAGACAAAAGACTGACAAGAACAAACTGTATTTTCATCAATATGCAAATGATCAATTGGATTAACCAATACAACGAATATAGGCCTCCTTATATAGGCAAAGCCATATGGATGTACAAGCACACAATCATGACATGTGGCTCAATGAGAAACAAGGGTAGGTAAGAAATACTAGGGGTAGGTAGGAGAAATAATATAATATTGCACAAGAGGTGTATGACGCACCGAATGTGAAGTGTAATAGAAAAATAAGACCACAAAAGGTGGAGTTTCTCCTACAAGCTCTATCCCTATGTGCACACTTCCCCAAGTGTCTCAAATCCAAACTACGAAGAGATTCATTATCCTAAGTTAACTTAAGTAAAGTGTAATAATATCCATAATAAACATTTATTTACACCAACAATTCTAGGAATGAATTCCTCCTTAGAAGAGATTTCAATTTCTTTTTCTTCTTTGGGTGGCTCTTTGGCTTTGGAATCCTTCTCAAGGAATCTTGAAGGCCAATGAACAATAGGGCTTGTATCATTTGTCATTGGCCCTTTTTTTTGAAGCCTCCTAATCTTTACTATCCAGGGCACAGTCGTCAAGCTCATAATGTTGTTATTTTTATTTTTGTAGACTTAGAATCCAACCTCCTAGCTTTTGAATGCCCTAATTTTGGACAAGACGACATGATTTTTTGGGGTGGTTTTGAGGAGTTCATCTTCCTCAACATCCTTACTATCTTTTTTCACAACTTTACATTTTTTCTTGCTAGAGGTATTGGTTTTTTAGGGGTGTGGGGTTTTCTCTGAATGAGATTAATTTTATTAGAGATAGTAGGGTTATTAGGGTTCTCATTTTGGGTTAAAATCTTGTTCCTCTGTGAGGTTAGGTAAGATGCATACCTATACAAAGAAAATATGACGCCTTGATGTAGAGGGGGAGAAGCACATTTGACATCAAAACTTGATGCACAAAGATGACAAAAGAAAAACTAGAATCTTTATATCCTCCTTATGCCTACTATGATAAAGAATTAAAAAATCACAACCATGAACAATAATGTATCTTCCTTCAAGGGTAAATTATTTAATCACATGGTAGCTAACTAAGACATATGGGGGATGAAGAAATGACATGGGATACCCATTCTGCAAGCAAAATAGTCTTTCTCCTTTCTCAAATAACTTATTGATGAACATCTTGTAGTCATAGAAATATTTCTGTTGGACACTTCCGACATGTTTGGATCAATGAAGTATGTTTGATTTCATGTGTTATATGCTCCATGAGCATGTTTTAGTCAGTTGGTATTGGCTTGGTAATTGGATGCTATCATACACTCTGGTAAACCCTTATCGGCACTGGTTTAAGGCTTTATCGATAGAGCTTTCATTGAAGAATCATGACAGGATGCATAGTTGGTGTTGGTACAGCTTCCTCATGGATTTTAGGATGCTGAAGATGTTCTTTGATCATGCTTCAACTGCTTGAAGACATTGTTTTGGCGTGGTGGACCCAGAATAGTTCCAGTACCTATCTAGGTTATGGACCGACATCATGCTAACGTATACTCTAAACGTTATCAGGATGTCTTGAGATGATTTATGGATTTGTTATTATTGTTTTGGTCTTAATATAACATGGCATATAATCATAATATGAAATTATGTAGTGATCTTATTGTAATATGTTTAGGTGGCTGACCTAATTGGTTTAAGCCTTAGGGTTTATATAAATAAGAGATAAAAACTCTTTGTAAAGTATCATGGTTATTTGAAAGGTCATGGTCAAGGAATGTAATGTGTGAAATTTGTAATATCATTCAGGCAGAGGAGATGGTCGATCATTGGTGATCAAATTGGATTCAGAAGAGGATTTAGTCCTTTTGCATTGAGCTTAACCAAGATTGTAATCAGGCATGGTAGATGCCATTTCTACCAGTTCACTCTATTGGATTGTTGTCCATTTATCTTGAGATGGTTGAGGCCTCTCTGTAGTCAGTGAGACTCTATTTGTAATGAGAAGTATGCTCTTGGCAGTGTGCCTTCCTGCAAGTGCAGACCCCTCATTGTAACACATACTTTCTGCAGAAGTATCATCTGACTATGGGTAGACTTCCCACCATGGTTTTTACCTTTTTGGGTTTTCCACATACAAATCATGGTGTTCTATCGTATGTTTGCTTTGCATTGATTATCTGGTTAATTGTTAAGTGGTATTGTTTACCGGTATATTTTCCTACTGGCATCTGTATGTTCTTTACAGTACTTGGTTTGTTCAAGGTTGTATTATGGATTAAAAGCTATAATCTGTTAACAACTAGTTCACCCCCCCTCTTAGTTGTTCACTGATTATCCTAACAATTGGTATTAGAGCTTTGGTCCTCTTTTGCAGAAGCTTAACCGCTTGAGGTAGATCCTATGGCAACTATTTTTTAGAAGAGAAATCCCTAAGCTTGATGGAACAAATTATGGGATATGGAAAATTTGAATAGAGACTCATCTTAGATGTCTTGGAAAGGATATTTGGTAGATCACTGAGAAAGGTTACACACCTTATGATATGGCATCTGGGAATCCTGCTCCTACAGACCTGGATAAGAATATCGAAAATGATTGCAGAGCTAGAGAAGCCCTCATGTGTGCACTTATTGATCGATAGATTATGGGATTGACTGACAAATCATCGGCTAAGGTTATGTGGGACAAATTGCAAACTTTGAATGAAGGTGATCCTAATGTCAAAATTTCTAAACTTGATGGTTACCAGGTAAGATATGAAAACTTGAAAATGAAAGATAATGAAAGAATTGTTGTGTTTATGGAAAGAGTAAATGTGATTGTTATGGGAATTCAATGTTGTGGAGGATTTATAAGTGGAGATGAAATAGTTTCCAAAGTCTTGAGAGCCCTTCCACCTGATTACAAGATGAAGGGAACTGCAATTAATGAGTTAAGAACAATGGAAAACACCTTAGTTAACAAAGACATTCTAATTGGGAAATTATCTTCTTTTGAGCTTGAGGAATTTGGATCTTTTAGAGTTGTAAATTCTAAACATGCTTTTCATGCGTCATCATCAACATCTATCGGCAAAAGTGATTGGATAGCCCTATATGCACAAGAATTGGAAGACATGAGGAAACAAGATGAATAACTTGAGCAACTTGAAGCCTTATTTTTTAGAAGAATACCCAAAGGACCAACTGGAAGTAAGTATGAAGGAAAAGCAACTTTTAAATATTTTTCATGTAATAATATTGGTCATTTTGAATGTAGATGTCTTCAAAGGAATGCAAGGTTTGAGGAAAGAGTTAAGAAATATTTTAAGCCTAACCTGAACAGATATAGATTCAAGAAGAGTACACAATGCTACATAGTAGATGAGGAAGGAATAACTGATGACTTTGGAGATGAATTGGTGAAAAACTCTGCTAGTGGATCTGGAAATGGAAAGGAATGGGTGTTCTATTCTTTGAAGGAAGATGAACTAGAACTGGCTATAAAGAATGAAGAAAAATCCCTGGCAGAAAAAGTTGAAGATAAAGATGAATGGGTAATTGATAGTGGATGCTCACATCATATGACTAGAGATAAAAGGAAATTTTTGTCCCTGCAAGAATACAATGGCAGTCAAGTCATATTTGGAGATGATAAGGCATGTATGATCAAAGGTAGAGGTATTATGTCTTTGGATGGAAATCATAAAACTGATAATGTCTATTATGTAGAAGGTTTAAGGCATAATCTTTTGAGTTTTGGTCAATCAGTTTATAAGGGTTTTCAACTTCAATTTGAAGATAGAAAATGCAAAATCATTAACAAAACTAGTTTGGAGATTGCAACCGATATTCAGATAGGAAATAATATCTTTCACTTGAACAATGGTAATAAGTTATGTTTAATTTCGCATATTGATGAGAGTTGGCTATGGCATAAGAGGTTGTGCCATGTTAATTTTGATTGTATTGTTAAGATCAATTCAACTAAGGCAGTTAGAGATATACCTAAGATTATGAACCCTCATAATCCGGTATGTAAGGAATGTCAATTGGGTAAGCAAGTCAGAAGTTATTTTAAGAGCATACATGATAAATCTAATGTTGTACTTGATTTTATTTACACTGACTTATGTGGTCCAGCAAGGACTAGAAGATTTCAAGGTGATAGGTAATTCATGCTGATTATTGATGACTATTCTAGAATGATGTGGGTGACTTTTCTAAGGGAGAAGTCTGAAGCTTTTGAGAAATTCAAGATCTTTAAAGCGAAGGTTGAAACTAAAACTGGATTGAAAATTAAATGTCTAAGATCAGATCATGGTGGTGAGTTCACTTCTAATGAATTTAAAAGTTATTATGAGACAAATGGAATCAGGAGACAACTATCTACACCTAGGACTCCTCAGCAAAATGCAGTAGTTGAAAGAAATAACATAACCATTTTGGATGCAGCTAGATCTATGATTATGGAATCCAAATTGCCTCATATCTACCAGAGAGAAGCAGTGAGTACAACAATCTACATATTCAACAGTGTTTACATCCAAGGTGAAACCGGTAAGACCCCTTATGAACTATGGTTTGGACATACACCTACTGTTAAGTATTTCAAAATTTTTGGAAGTAAATGCTATATCAAAAGGGATTATTCAATTGGAAAGTTTGATCCTATATGTGATGAAGGGACATTTCTTGATTATTCAATTCAGAGAAAAGCATATAGATGTTATAACAAAAGACTACAGAAAATTATGGAGAGTGCTAATGTGAAAGTGGATGAACAATACATAAATCATTCTATATCATATGACAGGGAACTGACAGTGAAAATGATCATAATTGAACTGACAATGCCTCAACCGGTATAGGAAGCTGAGACAGTTACACCGACACAACCATAAAATTCAACTATGATTGATGATCAGAGCAGTGAACCTAAAGTTCAAAAGACACCTAGGTATGTAAGATTAAATCATTTTGAAGATCAAATTATTAGAGATAGAAACAAGGGAGTTATGACAAGAATAAAATTGGCAAATGAAGAGGTATGTCTTATTTCTCAAGTTGAATCGGCAACTATTATAGAAGCTTTTAAGGGTAAACATTGGTTAAAGGCTATGCAAGATGAACTAGATCAAATAGAGAAGATTGAAACTTGGTCTTTAGTTTCCCGCCCTAAAAATAAGAATGTTATTGGAACTAAATGGGTTTTTAGAAATAAACTAAATGGGGATGGTCAAGTTATAAGGAACAAGGCTAGATTGGTTTGTAAAAGATATTCTCAAATGGAAGGAATTGATTATGGTGAGATATTTGCACCTGTAGTTATAATTGAAGCTGTTAGATTATTTCTTGTCTATGCATCTTATAAGAACTATACGGTTTATCAAATGGATGTTAAATGTGCATTTTTGAATGGTGAGCTTGAGGAAGAAGTTTATTTGAGAAACCTGATGGATTTTCACTTACAGATGATAAAGATATGGTTTGTAGATTGAAGAAAGCTTTATATGGTTTGAAACAGTCTCCTAGAGCTTGGTATGCAAGGTTGGATAAATATCTTTTCAAGCTTGGTTTTACTAAAGGCAGTGCTGATAGTAGTCTATATTATAATATCACTAATAATGATATTTTGATTATTGAAGTTTTTGTTGATGATATCATTTTTGGAGGAGAAGATAAATTGTGCATGGAATTTGCTAACAACATGAAGAATGAATTGAAATGTCCATTATTGGTGAGATGAAATTTTTCTTAAGTTTGCAAATTACTCAGATTGACAAAGGCATCTTTATCTATCAAACTAAGTATTTGAGGGAATTGTTGAAGAATTTTTTTATGGAGAATTCCAAAATGGTAAGTACTCCTATGGCCACAAGTGTGAAATTATCTATCAAGGATACTTCTACACTGGTAAATCTGACAAGGTATAAGTCTATGATTGGTGATCTATTATATCTTACTTAGACTAGACTTCATATTATGAATGCAGTAAGTATTGTTTCAAGATATCAAAGTAATCCTAAAGAAAATCATGAATGTGTAGTAAAGAGGATATTTTGGCATTTGCAAGGAACAACAAAATATGGTTTATGGTATTCCAAAAATGATGATTTCACTTTATGTGCATATATTGACTCCTATTGGGAAGGTGATACTAATGAAAGGAAGAGCACTTCTGGTGGAGATTTCTTTCTTGGAAAGAAACTGGTTTCATGGATCAGTAGAAAATAGTCATGCATTTCTTTATCTATTGCAGAAGCTGAGTATGTTGCAGCAGCAACTAATTGCACTCAAGTCTTGTGGATGAAGCAAATGTTGAAGGATATCCGAGTAAATTGTAGTGAGCCGGTAGTTATCTACTGTGATAACTCTCTAGCTATTGACAAGTCTAAGAATCTGGTATTTTACGCTAAGACTAAGCATATTTCAATAAAGTATAACTTTTTGAAGGACAAGGTTGAAGCAAAGGAAGTCAAACTGGTTTATGTGAACACTAAAGAACAGATTGCAGACATATCCACTAAATCATTGTCTAATGAATCATTTGAGTATTTGAGAGATAGGTTAGGGGTTTCTACCCCTCCAGACTTGATTGGCGAAGTTTTTCATCAGTCCGACATGCATTATCAGAGACATTATTCATTTTGGCACTGATGAGTGTTGCTACTTGTTAGAGTATTCAAGTATTTACTTGATTAATTAAACAATATTTGTTTAATTATTTAAGTTCCCTTTATCTCTTTTACACTTTAGCTAACTTTAGGTGCATAATAATTAATTATTTTATTAATTATTATGTGCAAACCTAGGTTTTCCCTTTTAGGGTTTCTTGACCTATTAAAGGTTGATTTCTTTCTTTTCATTGTAAGAATCACATTACATATTTTTATGAATATTGAGCTCTCTCTTTTTGAGCATATTCTCTGTGTATTTTTTTTTCTGTATTTGCTTCCTTGCTTCTCCTTGTAACAGGTTTTTCAGCTTGCAGAGATCATTTGGGCTCCTATGGTATTGTATTTTCTCAGCACCTTTGATGTTCCTAGTTCTTCGTCATGCAGTTCTTCTTGGCTATTATTTTTAGTGTTCCTGTCCCTCTCCCTTGTCAGCATTATGGGGAGGTTTGTCTTGTTGGTTTTAATGCTTCCGTGGTTTGATTGATCAGCTCTTCAGGCATTGGTGTTTTCATGCCATCTATATCTTTGATTTCAATTGTTTGCCTTGTTTTCCTTCTAATTCGAGTAGTGTCATTTGAGGGCACTCATACATATTATAGTCTTCTCTACCTGGTCATGTTCTATTTTAGTGGAGGTTCTTCAGATCAGCAGTTATTCTTCGATAGAGTTTGCAGGTTCTTCATGCTCCAGTGGTGGTCTTTTCCATCTCTTTTTGGAGTAGATTTTTGTTCCCATGTGGTTTTCTCTATTTCTCCAATTCATAGAGATTTCATTGTATTTGGGTACCTGATCAGGCCTCGTTGGCAGGACCCATCTTTATTGCTTTCATTAGTTGTTCTAGGTTTTAGCTTCTCTCTAAGTCTAGCTTAAGGGGGGGTGTTAGAGTATTCGGGTATTTACTTGATTAATTAAACAATATTTGTTTAATTATTTAAGTTCCCTTTATCTCTTTTACACTTAAGCTAGCTTTAGGTGCATAATAATTAATTATTTTATTAATTATTATGTGCAAACCTAGGTTTTCCTTTTTAGGGTTTCTTGACCTATTAAAGGTTGATTTCTTTCTTTTCATTGTAAGAATCACATTACATATTTTTACGAATATTGAGCTCTCTCTTTTTTAGCATATTCTTTGTGTATTTGTTTTTTCTATATTTACTTCCTTGCTTCTCCTTGTAACAGGTTTTTCAGCTTGCAAAGATCATTTGGGCTCCTGTGGTGTTGTATTTTCTCAACTCCTATACTACTACTTAGGTGGAGTAGTCAGCTTTGAGATTCAGTGGTTTATATCATTGCTTTGATATTTTTGTCAAATTTCTGGCATTGATGTCAAAGGGGGAGTGATAGTAATGTGAAAAATTATTCAGAACCTTACAGAGATATCATTCACAAGGGGAGAGCTATTGATTGTTGGTTGTCTTCTATAGGGGGAGACTTGTTTGGCATTTCTTGGTACTTAGATGTTTTTCACATCTAGTGTTGCCATGAATGCCAAAGGGGGAGATTATTGGCATAATGGATGAATTGATTGTGTTGCATTGATGTTTCATCATTAATGTCAACACTATCTATTATGGTTGGTTACTGACAGACAAGTTTTGGTTACTGGTAGAAGATCTAGTGTTACCGGTGAAAGAGACTATCTGTTGGACACTTCTGACATGTTTGGATCAGTGAAGTATGTTTGATTTCATGTGTTATATGCTCCATGGTATTGGCTTGGTAATCGGATTCTATCGTACACTCTTGTAAACCCTTACCAACACTGGTTTAAGGCTTTACCGATAGAGCTTTCATTGAGGAATCATGATAGGATGCATAGTTGGTGTTGGTATAGCTTCCTCATAGATTTCATGATGCTAAAGATGTTCTGTGATTGTTCTTCAACTACTTGAAGACATTGCTTTGGCGTGGTGGACCAAAATAGGTCCAATACCTATCTAGGTTATGAACCAGTATCATGCTAACATATACTCTACACATTATCGGGGTGTCTCTAGATGATTTATGGATTTGTTATTATTGTTTTGGTCTTAAGGTGACATGGAATATCAATGTAATATGAAATTATGTAATGATATTATTGTAATATCTTTAGGTTGTCGACCTAATCGGTTTAGGCCTTAGGATTTGTATAAATAAGAGATAGAAACTCTTTGTAAAGTATGATGGTTATTTTAAATGTCCTGGTCAAGGAATGTAATGTGCGAAATTTGTAATATCATTCAGGCAGAGGAGATGGTCGATCATTGGTGATCAAATTGGATTCAGAAGAGGATTTAGTCCTCCGACATTGAGCTTAACTAGGACAGTAATTAGGCATGGTGGATGTTATTTCTAGCAGTTCACTCTATTGGATTGTTGTCCATTTATCTTGAGATGGTTGTAGCCTCTCTATAGTTAGTGAGACTTTTTTGTAATGAGAAGTACGCTCTAGGCAGTGTGCCTACCTGCAAGTGCAGGCCCCTCATTGTAACAAATACTTTTTGCAGAAGTATTATCTGACTGTGGGTAGGCTTCCCACCGTGGTTTTTCCCTTTTTGGGTTTTCCACGTACAAATCATGGTGCTATGTGGTATGCTTTCTTTGCATTCATTATCTGGCTAATTGTTAAGTTGTATTATCAACTGGTATCTTTTCCTACTGACATCTGTATGTGCTTTACCGGTACTTGGTTTCTTCAAGGTTGTATTGTGGATTAAAAGTTATAATATGTTAACAACTGATTCACCCCCCCCTCTCAGTTGTTCACCGGTTATCCTAACACCAACCTCTTTGGACAGGGTCTACATCAATTCAACATATTTTTACATCTCTGAATGTTTCATGGTGCTACCCATTTTATCTTTTAAAAATTTGTTACCACTACTATAAACCATGATTAAGCAACAATGTTTGAGCAGAGTAGTTTACGAAACAAATAAGCTTGCAATTAAAATGATGAAAGGTGATAATATCAATACCAGGCTCCCAATTTACACATGTGAACTATCTAATACTTAGAAAATCATCTTTTCCAATATAGTCTTTACACACCCTATCATCATATCAAATCTGGTTGGTATTAAATTCATTAAATGAATTTTCTTTTTGTAAAAATAAACTACAAGTTGACATTTATGACAGAGCCTTACCATTCATGTCAAATAGACTCCCAAGCATAATAGAGAGCCAAATAATCATTATCATGTTATTCTTTTGGAAAGCCATCCTAGTCATAAAAT
Organism: Cryptomeria japonica; assembly: GCF_030272615.1. Taxonomy (NCBI): domain Eukaryota; kingdom Viridiplantae; phylum Streptophyta; class Pinopsida; order Cupressales; family Cupressaceae; genus Cryptomeria; species Cryptomeria japonica. The sequence continues at coordinate 71,499,566 of NC_081408.1, read as the reverse complement.
CCAACCTTCCTCCAAATCCACCCATGTTTCCTTTAGAGAAAAGTTGCATTTAACATATCCTTCCTCCTAAGGGTGCCATTTTCTCAACTTCCCTAGGAGAATCTTTGGCCAATTTATCTTTGTTATATTCTTATGTAACTCCCAAATTTGTTTCATCCTCATCTCTATATAACATGATATGGATTTTGAATAGCCATAAGAAGGATAATTAATAGTCTCCTTAATTTTTGTAATCATCAACAGTTTCTTACTCATCCTAATTTTTTCTCTAAAATAATAATTATTTCATTCTTTCCATGACCCCTAGCAAAACAAAATGAGGTATTTATATCTAGAGGTCTCTAATAATAGGATGGGATAATTGAAAAAGCTCCAATTATGCATCAATTATTTCATATTGCCTCGAAGGACCCAACAAACCAAAAGGTTAGATAAAACAGTAGACCAGAGTTCCTAGGCATAAGGATAGTGAAATATGATATGTTCAATAATTTTAGAGGCATCATAACATAAGGAGCATCTATTTACAAACATGAAACCCCTCATATTAATATTGTCTATAGTAAGAATATTGTGAACATTGTTGTAGCGTCCTAAAATTGCGACACTTGCAATTTCGACTGCATTTTGGTCTTCACGATGGCGACGCAACACGCAACCTGAATGGAGACCCTGAAACTTGCTCACGACACTGAAAACTGCATTTTTCAAGCACCCTGGCCTGAACCTCCTTGCACCCTGCTATCCCGGGAGGTGGGACCAGAGCGCCCAGCGCCTTGTCCCCCAAGACCATGGCGCCCAGCGCCTTGGTCCCTGGGTCCTATTTTGGGCCCGGTCTCCTAAGGGGCTCGGGTCTTTTTGTTTGCAATTTGGAAATTAACTTTCCTGGTCGGCCTAAGGTCGGGAAAATCAGTCTATCAGCCCTAAATGACAAGTATATAAACTACATTTTTCTCTCTCATTTGGCAGGAGGAGGATATGTGGAAAAAGGCGTGGAAACTATACTCAAACATTCAAGCATTCCTTCTAAGTCTCCATTCAAGGCTAAGTGTTGCATTCAAGTCAAGGATTCAACCATTGAAGAGGAGATCACATATTACATGCTACATACAACATACAACATACAACATCTAAACCTTCGCACATAAGGATACAAACATCCTTAGAACAAGGTATTAGTACTTGTTTTATAGTCATTTACATTTATAGCTCTTGCTCATTTCTTGGTTAATTCCAAAACCGGGGTTTGACCTAAAGGCAAACCCCTAATCCCTAACCCCCCAATCGTCTTCACTTTTCTGTGTGTAGGTTGCAGGTACGCGGCTGAAATTGAAGATCTGGAATCCTTGTGCAGAGACGAACAGATCCCCCTTCGTTTCGCGGATTTTTCGGAGGACCGTGGCGCCGGGCGCCATCTTCCTGACAACTTTTGCTCAAATTTGCAGGACAGCGCCGTATCGACATTTTACTGCTAATTCCAGGTCCGCAGCTTCATCCTATAATCCGAACTCAGTTTATAAGAAAATCTTTGTCACTTTCTATGCATGCTTAGTTTAATTCTTCTATCAACATTCTTTACAAAAGAGGGTAGCCTTGCTGTCTTAACCCTTGAAACACATTTAGCATCCAATCTTGCATTGTGTGGGATTGGATCTAGTGGGTTTCAACCCCTCTTTTGAATGTAAAGTCTCTCCCCTAAGTGAAAACCATCGAATCCTAGCGAACCTCCCTTCTCTCTCCTCGGAGTTGGAAGAGGGGAGAACAACTAGGGTTCGATTGCGATTTTCCATTTTACATTTTGGTGAACCCGACGTGAACATCCTTTCTGATTTTTCATGCTTAGATCTGAAAAAATTGATTACATTTCCATGTTTGATCTTTTGCAAAATTTTAGAGGTGATTGCATTAAAACCCTAAAATTTCTTTTTAGTAATTGAACTTGCAAAATGTCTAAATGTTAATGCCTGTTTCAGATCTGCCCTTCTATTACAAATTTTCAATTCATATTTGTGCTTTAATTCTGAAAATTAAGTGGTTAAGTGTCAAAACCCTAATTTTTGAAACCCTCTTGATTCAACCTTTGTCCGACAATTTCACTGATCAAAACATCTCCAAATCAGCTGTAACTTTGGATTCTGCAATAAAATCACAACATCTTCCATCCCTGAAAATTTGGAAAAAAGTTGCGAGGACCGTGGCGCCGAGCGCCATCGTCCCCGACATTTTTTCCGAAATTTTGGGAGCAAGATCTTACTGTATTTTCCTGCTAAAATCCAGAATTTTGGCTGATTTTATCAATTATAACACCTTCAAAATTACAGTCAAAGTTGGTCTTGTGATTGCTTGGATTAAGGCTTCTAAACATTTAAAAATCATTGAAATTGAAATTTTGTGTCAAAATTGTGTTCTTACTGTCCTAAATCTAAAAAGTGTGTTAACATTCATTAAAAATTTCAGTGCTTTATTCAAATTCTTGCATTTTGTGACTTTTGAAATTAAGTGCTTAATTACAACAACTTTGATTTCCGCTTTCAAAATTGAATTTTGCGTGAAATTGAGTCAATTTTCAAATTTCAAAATTTGCATTGCTCTTGACATTCCCTCTAAAATCATAAAATTCAAAATTTCAGTTTCCCTCTCTTTTTCAAAATTCAAATTTTGCATTTTTCGACAATCTTGGTAGGGTTCAATTTCGAGATTGCAACTTTAATTTGGCCTATCTACAGATCGTAAAATCACTCAATTTTTTCAGATTAGCTCTAAAATCATCATAAGTTTCATCCCTACAAATTTCGAAAAAAGTTGCAAGGACCGTGTTGCACTCCGAGCGCCACGGTCCCGGACATTTTTTCCGAAATTTCGGGAGACTGTCGTGATTGCATTTTACAGCTTAAATCCAGAAGATTGGCTGATTTTACTAAAAATTGCTACCTCTAAAATCAAAATTTTCTCTCCTTCTCTAGTGCATGAGTTTTACAACAATAAGTCCTACTTACACTATTCCCGTTAGACGAAGCCGTAGAATTAAGTCTTTCCGAAGTTTAACTACTGAGGAGATGGAACCTAATTTGAATAGCCTTTTTAATGAGGACATGGGTAATTCCTCTAATCCTCTTAATGATGAAGAAGCTCTCCATGAGGTTTCTGAAGAACAACTTTCGAAATTGGATAACCAATTTGACGATTTTCGACAATGGATGTCTCAAGAATACCCTGATAGTCAAGCTCTTCCTTTAATTGAGGGTCTAAAACGTATGCTTCAAAGTGATAAGAATGGAATTGATATTTTGCGTGGTATTGCACACATCGTGGATTCGAATGTGATGCCTATGAAGAGTTGTGCTGAAAATTTGGGTTATACACAACCTCCTACTCAAGTCAATCATTCTATGCCTTTGATGACTTCTATTGCTAGCATACCTACCTTTACATCAAACATAATGGCTACTTCTACACAAGACATTCCTCCTATGATCACCAGTCATGGGGGCAACCCTTCTTCTTCAATTAACCCTCTTCCTTCATTAAATTCAACTTCTTCATTCATTCCTTCAATGAGTGTGCCTATTACATCTCCACAAATGAACATGATGCAAGGGGGCAATTCGTTTAACCAATCCATTCCTCCTTGTAGTGTTCCTCCTGCCCAATCATCTCCTATGACTAATTATCATAGAGTCCCACCACCTTAGTCTTTACCCTCTTTCAATAACATAACACCTCCATCTCAATCTAACACATCCAATATGAATTCTTCGACTGAAGCGACCATTAACAATCTTGCACAAACTGTCTCTTCTTTACAGCAACAAATTGCCTCTATGAACCAATCTAAGTTTAGTGTGCCCACATTTGATGTTGCGAGCCCACTTTCTCTTGACATTGTTCGAGCTATTCCTCCTAAACATGTTGAAATCCCGCATTTGGAACTTTATAATGGTAAAGGTGATCGTCTAACACATGTTAAGACTTTTCAAACAATTTGTACTGGTTTTGCTTATGACCAAAGGTTGCTTGCAAAACTGTTTACTAGAACATTAAGAGACAAAGCCCTACAATGGTATTGCTCGTTGCCTTCCTATTCTATTACTTCTTTCGAACAACTTGCAAATGCTTTCATTCAACAATTTCAAAACAATATAAGTCCTAAGGTTACTTTGATTGATTTAATGCATTGTAAACAAGGTGTTAAAGAAAAAGTGACTGATTTCATTGGTAGATATAAGCATTTGTATGCTCAAATTTCTTTTCCAGTGCCTGACAATGATATTCAAACAATCTTTATTTCTAATTTACAAAAAGATATTCGAGACAAACTTCTGTTTTCTGAGTTTACTTCTTTCCAACAGTTGTGTGCCACTCTTCACAATTATCAACTGACTGTGAGTCAAATGGAACAATCACATCCTATGGCTCCGAGTGATAAGGGTGATAGCAGTCAAAAACCATTTGGGAAGTTTAAACCGAACAGAGATTCCATCAAATTCAATGAAAACATCATCAACAACAATGTGAATGCAGCATCAGGTGTGCCTCCTATTTCTAAATTTTTCAAGAAAGAAAGAAAGTATACTCCTTTGAATGAATCATTGCATAGTATTATGAATAAGTTATTGGAACAAAATGTGCTTACTCTTCCTCCTATAAGACAAATTGATCCTGCAAAGATTACTTCACCTTATTTTGATAACAAAGCTTTTTGTCAATTTCACCGTCAGCCTGGGCATGATACTGAAAAATGTTTTTCTTTAAAGGGTAAAATTCAAGATTTGATTGATAACAATACTATCTCTGTTTCTGGAGTGAATGATAAAGGCAACACATCTGTAGCTCCTCCTAACCAAAATCTTCAGATTTTCACTGATCCATTGCCTTCTCATACCTCTAATGCAATTGAGGCTAGTGATTCCTCTCTCTCATCTGATGGTCTTGTGTCTATGACTCCGAATGTGATTAACTTTGTAGAACAGCAAGAAATCCCTAAAGAACCTTCCATCACATTTGATTCCAATGAAACCATTAGGGCACCTGATGGTCCTTTATACATAGTTGCAAAAGTCAAGAATACACCTTGCCGTGGAGTGCTTATTGATCCTTCGTGCATGATTAATGTTATTACTGAAGAATTCCTTTTTACTTTGCAATTGAATCAAGTGATATATGACAAAACAGATGTGATTGTGAAATTATTTGATACATTTTCTTCTCCTGCAATTGGTTCTATTACATTGCCTATTGAGGTCCATAACAAATCTCTTAATGTGAACTTTGCTATTATTCCATCTTCCGAACAATTTCGTGTGAAGCTTGGCTATCCTTGGCTATTTTCCATGAAAGCTATTGCTTCTCCTATTCACAAGTGTTTGAAATTTCCCCATAATGGTGAAGTTGTTACTGTCAATCATAGTCTCTTTAAACCTGCTGAAAGAACTTCTAGCGTTCCTATTGATTACTTTTGGCCTAAACAATTCCAATCTCTTCCACCGCGAAGTGATTATCTTTTCAAATCTTATCAAAAGTGGAAAACAGATATGATCTTATCTCTAAGTGAACCTAGAACACCTAAACTTGACATTCCTATCATTCTTGAGAAGGAAGTTCTTCCTTTGGAAGATAAAACTAATGTCTTTCCTCAAGAAGATTCCCAACCCATCCCTATGGATGTAACTATGTCTATGCCTAATAAACTTCCTAAGAGTAGACCTATACCTCCTCGTCATGATGGACTTGGTCTTCTCCCTAAACCAAATATTCCTCCTTTATATGGAGCAGTTCCTCCTCCTTCCTTTTATAGAGAGAAGAGACCTTCTTCTTCTCCTATTATCCAGCCTAAGAGACCACAACCTAAACACCCAAGTGCTAAGGACAAGAACATTCCTCCTCCTCAATCTTCTCCACTTCCTACTAAGACTAGATGAAATCGTTCTGCACGTGAACGCCGACGAAAGCGTCGTCTTAGAGCTCAAGCAGCTACTTCTCAAACTTTGCAATCTCCAAAAACACCTTCAATGAGCATTATTCCATTTTCTCCTCAGCCGAACATTGAGCCGAAATCTCCTAAACATAAGAGGCATGATGGTCTTGATCCTGTGCGAGTTAAAGATCCTATTTTTATAAATCTTGATGATGATATGGATGAAAATGTTAGTCATGATGAAAATGTTACTCCTCTTGCTTCTGATAGTGAATATGAACTTGTTGATGTTGATAACCATTTATCTAATGAATTTTCTAAAGCACTTATCCTAGCTCCTAGACAAGAACAATGTGGCTCGGAACATGAACATAGCCCTTGTTTGGATCTTGTGATAGCTCCATCTGTTGTGTTGGATGTTCCTCCTCTAGCATGTTCCCCGCCTTCCCGAAACATTGATCAGCAAGATCGGGGGGTAGATGATGTGCTAGACTAGTTACATTAGCATAGCAGATTCTCTCCTCCTCTCTTGTGTTACTTCTTCTATATGTTATTCTCATTCTTCTATTTGTTGTCCTTAGTGTTGTTTACTTGAGGACGATGCAAAGCATTGAGATCTCTTGATCTCTCTCATGTTGACTCAAAAGACACATGTGTTCCCTTCTTCTAGGTGACCTTCCTTGATTGGGGAATGAAGAACAATTATGCATACATACATATGATATACACGAATTATCATACAGCATACTGACCCCGAGGAAAGTGAAGTCACCTCGTGCTTTGTGTTTTGTGTCTATTATCCTTGGGTTTATCTCACACTTGGGGGCTAAATCCTTGCGATAACGTGCTCCTTTTCCTTTCTCATTTCTTATGTGTATCACTACGTTAAAACAATCACCCCCGGTGAGGCATGTGCGATCGCTTTAACGTAGGGGGGCATACATCCCGTTCATATCTTTTCAAGATAATTGAAAATTTCTTGACAAATTTAGCTTTTCCTTGAAATGTTTTGATATCTTTCTTGCATGACTCATAGTGAGGGAACCTTACTACTGACAGTCATGGTTCTCCCTCGTGATCTTTCCTTTTACTTTGTCAATCGAAGTCGTAAGATCCTTAGTCCACTGGGGGCTTGGTGTATCTTGCCTCCTTGACGTGGTGAAAGTCTTTCAATGTTGTTTCCTTGTACTTTACTGGAAGTATGAGCATACATACTCCCGCTAAAGTGGGGGCTAAATGTAGCGTCCTAAAATTGCGACACTTGCAATTTCGACTGCATTTTGGTCTTCACGATGGCGACGCAACACGCAACCTGAATGGAGACCCTGAAACTTGCTCACGACACTGAAAACTGCATTTTTCAAGCACCCTGGCCTGAACCTCCTTGCACCCTGCTGTCCCGGGAGGTGGGACCAGAGCGCCCAGCGCCCTGGTCCCTCAGGACCAGGGCGCCTAGCGCCCTGGTCCCTGGGTCTTATTTTGGGCACGGTCTCCTAAGGGGCTCGGGTCTTTTTGTTTGCAATTTGGAAATTAACTTTCTTGGTCGGCCTAAGGTCGGGAAAATCAGTCTATCAGCCCTAAATGACAAGTATATAAACTACATTTTTCTCTCTCATTTGGCAGGAGGAGGATATGTGGAAAAAGGCGTGGAAACTATACTCAAACATTCAAGCATTCAAGCATTCAAGCATTCAAGAATTCCTTCTAAGTCTCCATTCAAGGCTAAGTGTTGCATTCAAGTCAAGGATTCAACCATTGAAGAGGAGATCACATATTACATGCTACATACAACATACAACATACAACATCTAAACCTTCACACATAAGGATACAAACATCCTTAGAACAAGGTATTAGTACTTGTTTTACAGTCATTTACATTTACAGCTCTTGCTCATTTCTTGGTTAATTCCAAAACCGGGGTTTGACCTAAAGGCAAACCCCTAATCCCTAACCCCCCAATCGTCTTCGCTTTTTTGTGTGTAGGTTGCAGGTATGCGGCTGAAATTGAAGATCTGGAATCCTTGTGCAGAGACAAACAGATCCCCCTTCGTTTCGCAGATTTTTCGGAGGACCATGGCGCCGGGCGCCATCGTCCCGACAACTTTTGCTCAAATTTGCAGGACAGCGCCGTATCGACATTTTACTGCTAATTCCAGGTCCGCAGCTTCATCCTATAATCCGAACTCAGTTTATAAGCAAATCTTTGTCACTTTCTATGCATGCTTAGTTTAATTCTTCTATCAACATTCTTTACAAAAGAGGGTAGCCTTGCTATCTTAACCCTTGAAACACATTTAGCATCCAATCTTGCATTGCGTGGGATTGGATCTAGTGGGTTTCAACCCCTCTTTTGAATGTAAAGTCTCTCCCCTAAGTGAAAACCATCGAATCCTAGCGAACCTCCCTTCTCTCTCCTCGGAGTTGGAAGAGGGGAGAACAACTAGGGTTCGATCGCGATTTTTCGCTTTACAATTGTCAATCCACCAAAAGCAGTTAATTCTGGGAATCAGTTTAGGGATCCAAACTTGATTCCAGTTGAAGGATTCTTGAGGGGAATTCTCCGTCATAGTATAGATTAATTTAATAGACAAAAATTGAGAGGGGACACATTCCCATTTTCTCTCATCATATTTTTCTTTTGAAAGGAATCTACCGTCTCGAAGTTGTTGACCGAGGATAAGCAATTCATTCTCCTATATATTTTGACTCTTGCCATCTTGGTATCTATTATCATTTAGCTACCTTCAAAAGTACTTCTAGGTTGGCTGATCCACTTTCTAGTAAACATAATTATAAAATAATTTACCGTTGCATCTAATAAGGGCCTCTTTAATTGTGAGTAGGCCTTTAACTAAGGATAGAGAAATATCTATTTTCCATAAATCCTTCAGAAATATAGTATATTTTCCATGCCCTGCTATCGTCTTTCATCCTTGCTTAATGATATTTCTTATTTTTAACAAATTGTTGCACATTGAAAAACCTTTAAAGAGATTAGGATAATAAATAGATTGATTAGGGACCATTGCCTAAATGTTTAGCCTTTATTATTTGAACTTATTCCTTTACTCCTTCAAAAATCTACCATCTATTTTTTTCCAATAGAGATTTATTGAAGATTTTGATTTTTCCTATCCCAAGGCCACCTTTTTTGTTTAGCCTACAAACCCTTTCCTAGCTAAGAAGAGAAATTATTGATATTTCTTTTGTCCCGGTCCATAATAATTTTCTCTAAATTTGTTTGATTTTATCAGCTCGGGTTAGATGGAATTTTAAAAAGAGATAGGAAGAACACCAAAATATTTTATAAGGAAAACTTAAGGAGTTGTATCTTTCCAGATTGACTTAAAAATTTTCCTTTCTATCTTGAAAGTTTCTTCTAAATCTTTTTAATAATTTAGTTCCAGTAATTATTGCTAGGTCTCTTACAGATAAGAGGAATACCCAAATAAGAGGCTAGGAGATTAGCAAATTAGCATTTAGCATATTGATGATTTCAACTTTGAGGGAAGGAGACACGTGAAAGAAGTAAAATATTACTCTATTTGTAATTTATATGATGATCAAAATCCTTGGAATAACCATTCAAAATATCCTTCCAGTGTTTAGATTCCAAAATAGAGGCCTCTCTAAATATGATAATATCATCAACACAATGTTGATGGGAAGGAGGCAGAGAGGACATAGCTTTAAGTCCCTTTAACAAATTTACATCAAAGTCCTTTTAAATATTTATTCCCAATACTTGAGGAAAAATTTTAAAAATATGTGGGGATAAGGGATTTCCTTGTCTCAAGCCTCGACCAGAAGAGAAGTAGCCATGAGGAGACCCTTTAAGAAGAATTGAACAAGAATGGGCATCATGCATTCTATCAACACTTTCAGGAATCTACCTTTGAACTTACATTTATTGAGGACCTCAATTAGGAACAACATAGGACTCTATCATAATATTTAAATATATTAATTTTTAGCATCATATCAGGCTTCTTGTTAGACTCTAGAATTAATCAATTCATGGTTGATAAGAGCGGAATCCTAAATATATTTACCTTTAACAAAGTCTTTTTGGTTAAAGGATATCATCTTAGCAAGAACCACTATAATCCTATCCACTAATAATTTAAATAAGAACTTATCTAAATTATTACATAGGATTATGGGCTTATAATCCATCATCAAAGTGGCATTCTCAAATTTTGGATTAGGGAAATTAAAGTGGCATTTACCTATTTTAGAATCTTGCTTGTCCTAAAAAAATCTCTGATTACATTATGAAGGTCTGCATTAATAGCATCCCAAAATTCTTGTAAGAAAATAGGTATAAACCCATCCAACCCCGTGGATTTGTAAGCACCAAATTAGAACACAACTTCCTTAATTTCTTGAAGATAGTCTGGTTTCACCCAATTTTTAAGATCTTGGTTGTCAATGACCTCAAGAATAACTTATTATCATATCTTCAACATCCACATTAGATTTGGAATTATTAGCTTGGAAATAAAAAAAATAGGAAACAATAATAACTATAATTCCATCATCCTTGTCTTCGAACATGTAGTGTCGCGGTTAAAACACTTCGTTGGTGAAGCAGCCACCATGGTTCAAATCCCTATTGGGCCTTTGTGCTCACAAGGCCTTGTGCCTTCACTGGACCATTGTGCTCACATATTTGAACAAGTGAAGTGTTGGGATGAGGTCCCCCATTTGTGGCCTCACTGGTTCATAGCTCCAGGTCAAAAGCGTTTACCCCTTATTTAAAAAATAATAATTCCATCCTCCTCAGTAGCAATTTTACCATCCTCCTTTTGAAGATTTTTAATATTTTTTCTACTTCTATATTTTATCATGAATTGATGAAAGAACGTGCTATTTATGTCTCCTTCCATTAACCACTAGATCCTACATTTTTGTTTCTAAAAACCTCCACTTCTTTAGAGATTTTAGTCCATCGAGTTCTCAACTCTCTTTCCTAAATACAAAGGTCCATATCATTATAACCACTTTCCATGTTTAGATAGATATTATTTAACTTCCTAGCTAGATCCTTTGTCCTATAGAAGTTGTTCTCAAAAGATATTGTATTCCACCCTTTAAATTTTTCCTTAATAAGATTTTGTTTTTGAACCATTCCAAAAAAACAAGTACCACTAAAGAGAGTATTTCATTATTGTTCAATTATGTTTTTAAAGTCAGGGTGATGTGTGTTCAAATGATTTCATACCTCAAGGAGTAAGGGCAATTTTTTTTATATTATCTTCCCAATTCAAAATGAGGATATTATGGGAAAATCCTATCCTTGGAAGAGCCTCCAAGGAGAGATTAGCTAAGATATCTGAATTTTTCAAAAGAAGGAAATGATCTAGTTTAATTTGGATCAAGTGGTTACATTAATGTTTGTTAGACCATGTAAACAGGGAACCTTTAAGTTCAATATCAACACGATCAATTTTAGAGATAGAATAGTTAGGATCCACCATATTGTCTATGGAATCTTCTATACAACCTTGGTTTTTGGAAGAGAATTGTAGGGTGTTAAAATCTCCCCCTAATTGGTGCAAGATCACCTAAGGGGCCAACAAGGTCTAACATGTCTATTAGGAAGGGATGGAAGTAATGAGGATCATTTAAGACCTAAAAAAAAATTAATAGGGCATGTAAAGACAATATTTTTCATGGTTGAGTCAAGTTGAGTCAAGTTATCTAGTTGTGTCAAAATTGTCAAAATTGTGTCAATGTTGTCAAATGAGAAAATTTATGTAATAAATGTTAAGAAGGCATATTAGGTGTCAATTTGGGGTAAATAAATTATTTTAAATATTTTTAAGGAATTAGGTTAAGTTTTTGATGTCATAAAGTCAAGTTGAGAAAGTTTTTCTAGTTATGTCAAAAATTGTCAATTTTTGCAATTTCAAAATGGTGGATTTCCAAATGCTAGTTGGTTCTTGGGTAGTTATAGGAGTTGTTTTCGGTTTTGGGGGTCAAAGTGCATTTATAAACCTCCTTCCCACATGTGGAGAGATTTCCGGAGTTTATTTTGAAGATTTATCTTTGTAATACCAAAACTCCTACAATAAAACTCAACATTTTTCCTTGCATTCATGAGTGAAATCTGAAAAATATTATTGTTTTATCTCTTAATTTTGATATGAAATCTTTGAAAGATGTTTGGTATATATTATAACAATTATTTTAAGTAATTTGGAAAGTTTAATCAATTCATTTGGTGCATATATAGTTGACTGTCTAAAAACTAGTGTTGTAGGTGCATGTTTGTGTTGGGTTGGGAGTCAAAAAGAAGTTTTAGGGACCCTTCCTCTTTTTGTATTTGTTTTTTCTTTATGAATGACTCCCTAATGGTTTATTATAGACTAACATGCAGATAAAAGTGTAGGGATGGAGTTAGCATGAAGGGTGGCCACCTTTTGAGTGCAAGTTTGTGTTTGAAAGGTGCATGGGAATGGTGGCATAAGTGTAGCAGCAGGATTTTGGCCTTAATGAGGGCACTATTTGAGTATGGAATATGTTATTACATGACAAATATATGGTGAATCCTGAAGGAGAAGTTCTGGAAGTGATTGGAAGAGTGGATTTGAGGAGGCCCTAGTTTTGAAGGCCTAAATAGGAGGGTTTGGGGTTTGACGTATCAAATGAGAGTAGCTGCCCAAAAAATGTGAAAATAATTTTATTTGAGACCTAACCTAATACATTTTTAAGGTTTTTAATTTAGGGGAGTTGATATGTTGGTACTTTCTTTGTGAAAGTGGCTTAATTAGGCTTAAATGTGTAGTAGCAAAGTATTGGTTCATACAGTTGGTCCAAAAGAACAATATTGGATTTTTAAAAATGTTAAAAAAAATCCAAATGGGTATTAGGAAATGTAATTTTTTTGTCAAGCGTTTTGGAAGAAGTTTGAGTAAAGGGTAGATTACCCGCTGAACAAGGCTACTAGGAATTGGCCTACCTAGTAACCGGAGTAAGGGGTAGTAAGTGAACCAATTGATTGGGTGTGTTTAACCTATTGAGTTATATTTTTTAGAGTGTGAGAAGACCCTAGAAAGTGGTTTTTCAAGTTGTTGAAGTTGGGATCGAGTTTTGGTGGTTTGAAGGGACTTTGTGTGGAAGGAAACCTAGTGAACCCTTGGGGTTTGAAGACCAAAGTGTAAGGCCAATTGATATTTATGAATGGACCGAATACCTCTATGTCATAGTGGTATCAGAGACACTAGTAGGTTCTTGTGGGAAGTAAGGAAGAGGGAGAATTTTTGTAGTGAGCTGGGGTATATACAAGATGCCTCCAAAACAACAAATAGCAAGGGAGAACAAAGAGTTGAAAGAGACCTTGGAAATGGAGAGGAGAGAAAGGAGAGAACAAGAAGCAGAAAGTGATAGAGAGATGAGACAAGTGAGAAGGGAGAATTCAGCATTGTAGGAAAGGTTGGAAGCCTTGGAGAGAGGATCTATAAGAGGGCCACAAAGAGAGAATGAGGAAGAAGATGCTAAAGCAAATGAGGGAGCAGATGAGAATCAGAATGAATTGAATGGATAAGGGGAACTAGACCCTGAAGAGAGAAGGATGGTGAGGTTAGTGAAGGCAATAAAAGGAGGTGGAAGTAAAACAACCATTGATTTTCCTATCTATCATGGCAAGATGGATAGTGAAGAGGTATTGGGGTGGATAGATGCCCTTGAGAATTACTTTGAGTATGAGGACATGGATGAGGCAAAGAAGGTGAAGTTTGCTAAAACAAAATTGAAGGGGACTGCTTTAACTTGGTTGACTAGTGTACAAACCGAGAGAGTGGCTAGGGGAATGTCTAAGATCACCACATGGAGTAGGATGGCAACCATGATGAAGGATCAATTTATTCCATCTAATTATGCAATTCAGACTAAGAGGTTGAGACAAAATCTGAAGCAAAAAGACATGGATGTGATGACCTACACTGAGAAATTTCACAAGTTAAGTATAAGAGGTGGATTGGAAGATGAGGATGACAAGGTTGCAAGATATCTTAATGGACTTAGATACAACATGCAACATGAGATTGGTTTGAATGTACCTAAGATACCTAGGGAGTGTTTTTAGTTGGTATAAGGGTTGAAGAAAAGGTAAAGAAGAAGAAAGAGAGACAAGGAGGAAGTGGTAGAGGTGGTGCAAATAGAGGAAGGGGCAGTAGGCCTAACAATGAAGGACAAGGACAAGGCATCAATGACAAGGGAAATGAGTCATTTTCTAATTAGAGAGGAGGATATAGAGGTGGAGGCAGATTTGGATTGGGTAGAGGGACAAGAGTCTTCATAGGAAGGTGCTTCACATGCAATGAATTTGGGCACCCTTCTTTTAAGTGTCCAATGAGTGAGACAAGTAGCAAGAAGGTTGAGAAAAGGGTTCAGTTAGAACAAGGGGAAGAATAGTCAGAAGAAGAGAGGATTGGTAAGGGTTATCCAGTACTTGAAGGTGACTTCTTGATGTTTAGAAGGGGTCAAGGGAAGCAGCAAGTTCAACCACAAGTATCCATCTTTAGATATCAATGTCTAAGCCAAGATGAAATATGTAAAGTAATTGTTGATTTGGGTTGTTTTGATAACTTGGTTTCTTAAGAGATGGTAGAAAAGTTGAATTTAATGAGAATGACACATAGTAGACCATATAAGGCAACTTGGGTAAGTGATGATAAACATCTTGTAGTCCAAGAACAATGATATGTAGATTTTTCTATAGGTTCTTATCATGATAGGGTATTGTGTGACATTGTTCCTATGATATGTTGTCATATGCTCTTGGGAAGACCTTGGCAATATCAAAGAAGAACATTACATGATGGATACAACAATATACATGTTGTTCACAAGGATGATAAGCAGTTTACACTAATAACTTTGCAAAGAAATCAATCATTTGAACCTAGAGTTATTTCCTTTGGTAGGAAAGAGTATTTGGGTTCCCAAGTCCATAGGACAAAGGGAACACTTAATGAAGATCAAAGGAATAATGAGAAAACTGTGGTACAACAACAAATGGAAAATGACAGTAATTTATGGACAAGTCTAAAATATGGTGTGGTGCAAAACAATGTGATGGTGGGGACCATTGAGTGTCCTATAGGTGTGAAAACTAAGGACAATGATAGTCCTTCAAAGGTGCATAAATTTCAGGGTGATTTGGGCCTCTAGAAGTTAGTGAATATGGTGCAGCAGTAGTCAATATATGACTATCCAAAACAGGGAAGAGAATGATTTGTTTTTGAAATCTAATCATTTGAATGAGTTTGGTGCAGGTTCTAGGTGGAGGCCTCACTCTTTTCATGAGTCATTGTTCTAATAGCTATCCAATATAAAGATATGTTGTAGGATGCCTTCAAGAAGGATGCATGATATGAAGACCAAACCTTTCTTCTCTTGGGACAAGAGACTTTTCATTGGGGGGGAGTATGGTGCAGTTTCACCTAAGGGGCCTATAAGGTCTAACATGTCTATAAGTCATGGATGGATGTCACAAGGGTGATTTGAGACCTAAAAAAAATGTAATAAGGCATGTAAAGCCAATATTTATCATGGTTGAGTCAAGTTGAGTCAAGTTGTCTAGTTGTGTCAATATTGTGTCAATGTTGTCAAATAAGAAAATTTATGTAATAAATGTTAAGAAGGCATATTAGGTGTAAATTTGGGGTACATAAATTATTTTAAATATTTTTAAGGAATTAGGTTAAGTTTTTGATGTCATAAAGTCAAGTTGAGAAAGATTTTCTAGTTATGTCAAAAATTGTCATTTTTTGCAATTTGAAAATGGTGGATTTCCAAAGGCTAGTTGGTTCTAGGGTAGTTACAGGAGTTGTTTTTGGTTTTGGGGGTCAAAGAGAATTTAAAAATTTCCCTCCCACATTTAGAGAGGTTTTTGGAGTTTATTTTGAAGATTGATCTTTGTAAAACCAAAACTGCTGCAATAAAACTCAACATTTTTCCTTGCATTCATGAGTGAAGTCTGAAACATATTATTGTTTTATCTCTTAATTTTGATATGAAATATTTGAAAGATGTTTGTTATATATTATAAAAATTATTTTAAATAATTTGGAAAGTTTAATCAGTTCATTTGGTCCATATATAGTTGATTGTTCGAAAACTAGTGTTGTAGGTGCATGTTTGTGTTGATTTGGGAGTCAAAATGAAATTTTAGGGCTCATTCCTCTTTATGTATTTTCTATTTATTGAGTAATGAGTCCCTAATGGTTTATTATAGACTAAAATTCAAGTAAATCTATAGGGATGGATTTGGCATGATGGGTGAGCACCTTTTGAGTGCAAGTTTGTGTGTGAAAGGTGCATGGGAATGGTGACATAGGTGTACCAGTAGGAGTTTGGCCATAATGAGGGCACTATTTGAGTATGGAATATGTTATTACATGCTAAATATATGGTCAATCCAAAAGGATAATTTATAAAAATTATTGGAAGAGTGGATTTGAGGAGGCCCTAGTTTTGAAGGCCAAAATAGGAGGGTTTGGGGTTTGACGTATCAAATAAGAGTGGATGCCCAATAAAACATGAAAATAATTTTTTTATACCTAACCTAAGTATTTTTTAAGGTTTTTAATTGAGCGGAGTTTATATGTTGGTACTTTCTTTGTAAAAGTGGCCTAATTAGGCCTAAATGTGCAGTAGCAGAGTATTGGTCCGTACAGTTGGTCCAAAAGAACAATATCTGATTTTTACATATGTTAAATTACTTACAAGAGTGTATCAAGAATAATTTTTAGTAAAGGGAATATTACCCACTGAACAAGGCTACTAGGAATTGGCCTACCTAGTTACCCGGGTAAGGGTTAGTAAGTGAACCAATTGATTGGGTGTGTATAACCTATTGAGTCATATTTTTTAGAGTGTGAGAAGACCTTGGAAAGTGGTGCTTCAAGTTGTGGAATTTGGGATCTCGTTTTGGTGGTTTGAAGGAACTTTGTGTGGAAGGAAACCTAGTGAGCCCTTGGGGTTTGAAGACCAAAGTGTAAGACCAATTGATATTTGTGAAAGGACCTAATACCTATGCATCACTAGAATCCAAAATTCATCATAAAAATTAATAATTAGAGAAACCAAGGAACTCCATAAATAAACTCTTGAAGACTTAGCATTAGGGGCATACATATTCAAAGAAATCCACTCCTGATTCATTAGCAGGTCTCTCATCTTGGCCATCAAATTATTTATAGAAATATGCTTTATATTTTTAGATAATATAGAAGGATTCCACAAGATAGCTAAGCCACCTGAGTCTCCTTCTACATCATTAGTAAAGAAATGAATAATAGGCCATATACATTTAGCTATATCTCAAAAATCTTGTTCTTCCATTTTAGTTTATTGGATTTGTATAATATCCATTTTTTGTTTCATTAAGTTAAACTTCAAAATATGTTGTTTGATTAGGCTATTCAGCCCTCTAATGTTTCATAGGAATCTCTTCACTAGACAAGGAGTTAAATTAAACACTACTCCACCTAGAGCTAGTAGGAGGTCCCCTAGAAGGGAGACACAAATAGAACTACCTTTTTTTCTTTCTTTATTTTGAGAGGCCATCCAATGTTCTTTTTCTCCCATTAGCAATTTATTCCCAACATCCCTATTCCTTGTTTATTTTTTGAAAGGGTGTCCTAACTTCTCTCTTCTAGCATATGTATTATTTTTATTTTTCGGTATCCTAGCAATGAGAGTCTATTTCATCTTCGAGTCTTCTTCCTCAAGACCAATTTTTTTTTGGGCCAAATCATATTTCTATTTTTTTTAGGTTGGTGGAGGGGGGAGTCTTTGATTGAGTGAAATTGGGGTGTTTCGTGTGATTGTGTCTCTCATGCCATCCTTGTGCTCTTTCATTTTTAGTTAAGGTTTCTCCTAAGTCTCCACTTCTAACTCCATATAACTATGCATCCTGGAAAATACATGCTTGGATTAAATTAATGGAAAAAAGGACTAGCTCATTACATTGATGGAACTGTTGAAGCACCATCAAATCTTAAGGCTAATCCAAATGCTCAAATGGAATGGCTTGCTAAAATTACTAAGGCTCTTGGAACTTCAAGGAAGTATGTATCAATTGATCTTTCACATTGATAAGTGTAAGATAGTTAAAGATTCTTGGGAAAGTAATGGTCAATTGTATTACCAAGTTGATGATATCAGGGGTTGCAAGCTTGAAAATAATCTTTTAAATTTGGATCCTAAGGATTTTGATACAATTAAAGACTATGTCATTTAGGTACTTAAGAGAAAAAAAAAAGAATTGGCATTCACAAGAAGGATGCACAATATGTCTACAATTTGTTGGAAAAGCTTCCATTAGAGTATGTAACCTTTGTTTCTAATTTTCAAACCCATCGATTGATAGTGGGTAGTTAATTCACAACACCACGATTTAATGCATTCACAGAAATGTTGATGCTTGAGCAATCAAAGTTGATCAACATGGGAATTGTAGTACCCCTCCCTTTATCAGACTTTTAAGATACTCTTTTTGACCATGGTTGACTTTTTTAATGGTTTTGTGGATACACTATGTGGTGATGTTTTTATTTAGATATTATGCTATTATAGACTATGCTTTGATGTGTGATTTAGTGAATGTTGATTATGCATTATTTCCTTAGAATAACACATTTACCTTTTTGTATGAGTTGGATTATGTATCTATCTTCATGTTTGTGTGGAGTTTATATGGGGTGCGAGAAGATGATTTTTCTATCACTCACTTGGATGACATATGAAACATAATGATTCTCCTTCATCAGTGTCTTTACCATGTTTGTATATATATATGTATGTATGTATGCATGTATGTATGTATGTATGTGTGGTTTGGTGAAGCAGGAATTGTAGGTACAAGGCACTGACTTCATCTAGCTCCATAAGTTTGAGCGTACCTAATTAACCTAATGGAAGTGGAGGAGATAGTGTTAAGGACCTAAATATCATCCCTAGCCTTGCTCGATAGTGAGCATTGTCAGTCTTTTGTCAACCTTTCCTATGTTGGTATGTGAGTCAAGTCTTTATTTTGTTTAAATGAGTTTGTGTGTTATGCGTTTTGTAACTTTATTAATTTTCTTCTAGTGTTACTCAATGTGAAATTAATTATTAATACCTTATGGTTATTAATAATTAATGTGTACTACATTGATTATTTAAATTAAGAATTAATTAATATGGGCACCTTTTTATGGTTAAATAAATAAATCAAGCATTCTAGGTTGATTATTTAAATTAATTATTTAAGTATATATCATATAGTAGTTTTATATTGTGTCTTGTTTATTTGAGAAAGGTATTTCAACTTTTAAAAATTAAAAGATCTTGTTGACTTTTTGTGTGTGAGGAAATTTAAATTTAAATGTATAGAATTTGGAGGAAAGTATCTCAATTTTCATTTTAGGAAAAGTAATGTATTCCAAGGAAAATAATTTTTGCTCGAAAATATATTTAGGTAAACAAATACTTTATATGGGGGACTTTTCTAAAATAGGGAGCTCTTTCATTTTGGGAAATTTCCTCTATGTTGTTGAATGTGAATTTTTGTTGGAGGTGTTGATAAAATTGTGAAGGATTTTAATTTGGTGGAGAGCTTTGGATTCTTCTTCAATTTGTTCATCCAGGAAAACTTATCAAGTTGGATTTAAAACCTCTATTTTTAGAATTTTTGTGCTAATAAAGAAATCTCTATATTTTTTGTTAGGGGAAAACAGGTTTTGAAGGGCCCTGGAAACCCTTTACATCAAATCTTCAAAAGATAGTCATTAGAGTCCACTAGTAAAACAAAAGATAGCAACCACAGAAAATAGAGTTGGCCGAAAACAAAAAGCCAGCAGAAAAAAGACACGAGACAAAGAAACTAAACACCAGACATCAGAAAAAGTAGAGAAGAACAACCAAGCCTAGGTGAAGTTCTTTAGCAATTTAGCAGCTTCTAGCTCCAATTGCTCTATTGTCACAGCAGTCCTCTTGATATCTTCATAATAAGAAATCTTCATGTTTCTTATTATGAATCTAGGGTTTATTTTTGTGTTTAAAATGCATTCTTGTATTTATTATTTGATGGAAGAATTCTGATTTTCTTTTTTTATCAATTTTAAATTGTGGAAAATGTAAAATTTTGTGTCAAAAAAAAAGTAGTTTCTTGGTTAAGGGGTTTTACCCTCTTAAATTGATTTTTTTCTTGCTAGTCTGTTTTGGTCAGATTATAATTTCATGTTGATTTGATTTTCTGATTATTTTTATTAAATTATCTTTTATTGTGGAACATTATCAAAATATAAATTTTATTTTATTAAAATAAATTTTTAAAATATTTTTTTGGGGGCATGTGTTATGGCTTAGCCACAACCGTAGAAACCACGGCTGTGGGAAGCCATGAATATTGCTTAACCCACAGCAATGGGACCCACAAAGTCATTTTCGTGGCTTCTCCAACAATAGTGGGAGCCCATAGCTATGGGAAACTCACAACATCATGGGTAATCCCACGACTGTGGGGATTAACCCACGCCACCTCCCTTTCTTCCATTTCGTGGGGCCTAGCAAATGATTATTTAAGCATTTTTTTTAATATTAATATATATATATATATATATATATATATATATATATATATATATATATATATATATATATATATATATATATATATATATATATATATATATATATATATATATATATTGTTTCATATATATGGGTATGTGCACAAAGATGGTGGTCAGAAAAGTGGACACCACCTAAAAAAACATGAAAAAAAAAGCAGCGTGTATGTAGTATTAAAATTTGAAATCACCACGTATGTGCTTAGGTTTTTTGTTCCCGAGCCTAAACCAAGATATTGCGTACGTGGTGTTTTTAGGAAAGTGAGTGCATACATGGTTTTAAGTCCTAAAAAACTGTGTATGTGGTACCTATCAAAAAAAAAAAATTAAAATGACTGGGTATTATTTTCCCTACGACCGTGACGGTTTTTCCTCTATTTTCTCCACAAAGTTGCAAATGGGCTGCCACATTTCTCCACCAAATGCTATGGGTCAAGGTTATTTTTTCTTAATTTTTGTCTTTCTTTCTCGTTTATACAATTTTTTTTACATTTTAAATTTAATATCATTTATTTTAATTAGGTTTTTTAAATTTTTTATTTTAAAAACTAGATTCTGATAATCCACAACAACAAGATGCACCTCCTGAAAACCCCGAACAAAACCCAGAAGATACACCTCGATTTCCTCCTTTTGACCGTACACTTGAAACACAGGAGCAATTCATTAATCAGTTAGGGCAAAACACATCTAAAATAAATAGACTGATTAATAGTTTTAAAACATCTAAGCTTGAGCATCATAAATCTCTCTCCACTAGCCTAGAAGCATTAGCTAGTGATGTCACACCCGTTTCCACACATATTATAAAATGGGTTAAATTTAGGGATATGTGTCATCAATACTATGCTAGTGGGTTATCATACGAGGGACTGAAAAACAAAATTATTAGTAAACAACAAATATGTTCCATTTTGTTGATCCTAAAACTGATCGGTCATTACCTCTTAGTGCAAAGATTTTTCCCATACATTGGTGTACCAAGGTGTAGATGAAGAAACTTTTTAGGTAGAGGTGGTGGATGGTCTTTGATGATCCACCTTGTAATAATTATGAGGTGCCATTATATTTTTTGAGAAAATTATACTGTGAGTTTGTCCTCAATGTGCGACCAAACTATTTTGACATGAGAGAGTTCCATGGTAGAGGTAGCGGCTCTTCCCAAGATAGACCCGGACCCCATAGGCTATTAGCCCAAAGAGTCACCACCCCCTAGCACCCAAACCCAAGGTGCATCAGGCTATCCCAGTAGAGTTGAAAGAGTCGATGGAGCTATAGACTCTTCAGGAAGCCACAACATTGACTGGTGCCATCATCTAGCATGGGACATAGTTAGCACACCCTCTTGTATTGGATGATGAGCCATTACTTACTCTAGGTGGCGACAGAGATCCCATCTAGTATATGTATGTCGGTTGCTCTCAGATATGGTCAGGGATGGATGATGAAGCCACTGCAGATGGATCCACATCTCATTCATGCATGATTTATGGGAGTATATTTCAAACCCACGTGGCTGAGGATGTGGCACTAACAGAGGAGTTGATGAGCATAGTGTTTGGCCATTAGCCGCAGACACAAGTGTGTTGATTTGAATTCATAGCATTTTATTTATCAGTCACTTTAAATTTGTCATTGCATAAATGAATTTGCATTTATACATTGATTTAAATTGATACAAATAATATGCATTTCAGGATGCAGCAGCAGTATCCCATACTCTTCTCACAATTACTATAGCTGCAACTTTGACGCCTGAGGTATAAATTTTGTAACATGTTAAAATAGAATAGTATACTTTGAATTCAAAAAAATTACAAGATATACTAACTATATTTAATGCTTGGTCCAATTTTTGGTTTTTAGGTGTTGATAGGGGACCAAATGTCCCAGATTGATGACATCAAGCTCTTAGCAATTGATTTTGGCTTACAAGGCTATACAGTATCATATATTCTACACCTTTTTTTATGTATTGTTTTGATGAAATATGCAAGTCATTTCATTTTATATTTTTAAAATTATGTTTAATATATTATCTGTACTAATATCTCATGTTAATTTTGTTGTTTTAGGGTACCCCCTCTGTGTCTAGTCCTCATCTTAAGCAAAAGAATTCCTCGAAGATGCCAAAAATGTGGGAAGAAGGTAATTGAATACATTTTTAGTTGTACAATTGTTTGAAAATGTTGAAATTGTCTTAGTTGGGATGTGTAGATCGATTAGTGGTTTTTGTCTATTTTACATGTATAGTGGCCATTGAGCTATGTGGATTTGTTGAATGCATCTGATTTGCCCATGGATTGAGAGAGGGAGGAGGTATGTATCTCTACTTTATTTTCTTGATTTCATGATTGTATGCATGTTTACATGTGAAATTGTGATAAATTATAATATTATAATTTTTTCGTATAGGAAATATCCATAGTTGCTTCATCAATGGCGAACCCTCCTCCGTGCACTAGAGAAGCATCTCAAGATCTTGTACACTTTTGTTTGATATATTACACTAATTATTTTTAACTGACAATACTTATCATTATATTAATTGTATTTAATCTTTGATCATTTTTTGTATAGGTAATAGTGACAGTTTCTCCATCGATGGTGAGTCATCCTTAATCCATTAGAGAAGCATCTCAAGCACCGGTATGTCATTGTTCTCTATATTATATCTTTTAAGTGTTTTTTATGTATTTATGCTAGTACATTGTATTAATTGTATATTTAATCTATAATAGCCCCCTCGCCTCTCTAATGCTTTACTTAATATTGTTCTACTAACGTTTAATGACTTGTTTTTCTTATCAAACAATCTTATTGAGCCGACTATCCCACCCTTTCTCGAAGCAGTTTCGTGCTTGCAAAGAAGGAGAGGACTCAACATCATATCTTTAGTACGTGATTTTGAACCAATAGCTTGAGATGCATCAAATAGATTTCTCACAATAGTTCTTTCGCTATTACTTTCAGATGATCTTAGGCCTAGAATTTTTATTGTCTCTCTAAAATTCATATTTTTAATCATTTGAACAATTAATTGACATCTTGTGGTTTGATTTAATTTTTCAAAATAGTTTTGCCATATTATTTTAACCATTCTCTTACAAGTTTGTTCATTCATTTTATCAGGCATTGGCTTCAATATAGTCTCATCAATGTCAATTAGATACTTTGATTTCCTACGAATGATTCTAGGATGTGTTAACATCGGTGTATTGTGTATATTCAATTCATCAAATAAAATAGTTGTATGTTAATCATTTAATGGATTATTCAATGTGGTCTCTTCTTCAATTGCATTAGGTTCATACAGTAAATCAAATATCTCTTCTTCAATTGCATTAGGTGCATTATGTTCATTTATTAAATCGAATTGAGATGTTGAGGATGACATACCTTCTTGTCCCATTGTTCTTATGTCATGTAATTTCTTCATACGGTGCCTTTGTCTTTCCTTTTCAGTCTCTCGTTGTTCCATCATTTCTTTCTTGTTCTTTCCCATGGTTGATATTAGTTGTCCTAAATAAAATCATATTATATATATATGTAAACAAAAGTTCATAAACAATCAAATAACCATAAATATGCATCTTATCATTATTTTTTGAATCAAAACTATTAAACAATTATAATAATATTGAAAAAACTAATAAGAACAACAATTCAATCATTAGAAATCATGCAAAAACAAAAAATTCACTTACTTATATGTATAAAAAAGTGATAGAAGTACAAACACAGTTGTAGTGGGGCCTTCAACGACCTCAAAAACATTTTTTGAGGTCATTGAGGCTCTTGGGAAAATAAAACTATGTCTAAGTACCATGTACGCGATATATTAATAATTGCGTCTACACTGTTAGTCCCTAAAATGTTGGCAAGCCCAACGGTATCTTTTTCTTCAACTTGTACGCGCTTAGAACTCATAAATACCGCATACATGCTCCTAGGCCTTAAAAATATTATGGTAGGGAAGGGAACTAATAGGCTCAGTACCCCGTACGTGCTATTTGTAGCAAAGAAAATGTGAAGGAAAACGGAGGGAGGGAGAGGGAGAGGGAGAGGGGGAGAGAGGGAGAGGAAGAGAGAGAGAGAGGGTGGGAGATTAAGAGAGAGAGGGAGAGATGGAGAGGAAGAGGAGGAGAGAGGGGGAGAAGAAGAGAGAGGGATGGGGTATGGTGGAAGGGATAAGGGGAGAGAGGGAGACAAAGGTAGAGAGAGAGGAGAGAGAGAGAGAGAGAGAGAGAGAGAGAGAGAGAGAGAGAGAGAGAGAGAGAGAGAGAGAGAGAGAGAGAGAGAGAGAGAGAGAGATGGGGTATGAAGGAAGGGAGAAGGAGAGAGAGGAGAATGGGGTATGGAGGAAGGGAGAAGGGGAAGAAGGGAGAGAGAGGTAGAGGAAGTGATAGAGATAGGGGGAGAGAGAGAGAGAGAGAGAGAGAGAGAGAGAGAGAGAGAGAGAGAGAGAGGGGGAGAGAGAGGCATCTTGTATGTGCTTGAGAGGGAGAGAGGGAGACAATACACATACATACACACATATGTGTGTATATATACTTAATATATTACATATTATAATTAATATATTATTATATATATATTGTATATTATATGTATATACACATATTATATATATAATATCATATTATACATATTATACACACCTAAATTTTAAACAAAAGTAGTGCGTATGCGCTGTTTATAGTAAAGACAACATGCACACGCTTCTTATACCATAGGTTCCCCGGATGTGCTTTTGACTGTTTAGGCTTGGAAATAGGTCTGGATGACAAAGTTACGGGTTGGAAGTTTGATTTCCCTCCATTTCCCTCCTTTTTGATGTGTTTTATTTTATCGACTGGGTTTCTTGACTTTGTCATCATCAGGTTTACACTTCATCAAGTGGGCATTTCTAAAATTTCCACCATATTTTCACCCATCTTCTGAGATTTCTAACCATATAATTTTTTCAAAATTTTAACAACAATAACATATTATTATTGAATTTCTTTTACCATTGTCTCCATAGTTCTCACAGACATACGTGTACCATTTTTAATAACTTTTGATCTACTTATCCAGATTTAAAAAATTTATATATTATTGTAGTGCACTTGATTATTTACAATTTTAAAAAAAATTGTATTTTTGATTTTTTTAGTGCAAGTTATGCTTCGTGCACATACAAGTACCTAATTTTCAAGATGTGCTCGATTGGAAAAAACATAAAAAATGAATACTCAACAAAAAAATACAAAAATATACACAACTTCTTATGCTCACTCTTAACTATCTTTCTACCATAGGATTTGTCAAAATACTAAATCTAACTATGACTTTCTTGATGTGCATATCAGACACTATGTTATGTTTTTCAGAAAAAATCAGGGTATGTTTTTCGTGCGCGAAAGATTTGACCCCCTTAATCCTATCCAAGTTTGAAAATTTTTAGTAGGTTGGAAAATAGATTCAGAGTAATATAATATTTTTTGTTTGATTATATTCATATCTTGAGTGGATGACTTTTAAATTTTTCCTCCAAGTTCAGGTTAACCTAATTTCTGAAAAAAAGTATCCACTCATACCCCCCTTTTTGAGCATCTTTGTGCACTTACCCATATGTTTAAAATTATTTACTTTTTTTTTAGAATTTGTTTTTAAATTGATATTAGTGAATATGGATAGGAATGTTATATTATTTTTGGAAATTATTAAAGTAATTGATTTAAATCAAAATTTAGAAATTATAGTAAAACTTGGTCAACATGAACTTGATGAAATAAAAATCCTTATTCTAAAGTAAATAATGGTTTTGTTTCATATATCTTTGGTTTCATAATTAAGTCTTCATGCAAGATAGTTGGTTATTTTTTGAATTTTCCTTTTCATTCTTTATCCCTTTGTGGTCATGTCTCATGAGTAGACCGAATTGTCCAGTCAGTTAAACCTAGATGGTAGTGTTTGTATGACCAACTGCATTTCTTAAGTTGGGTTTGAACTCTTGTGCATGGTTGGTTTTTTTTTTTTTCCTTGGAGTTCTTTTGGGATTTTGTAGTGTCATAAGGAAGAGTGGCTTCCAAGTTTGGGTCGGGCCCAAAGAGGCTGACAAGATAAAACCCTCGGAAGTTGGATAATTAAGTGATAACATAATAATATATTAGGGGGTTTGGGTAACTTAAACACTAGTTAAGATTAATTGTACCCCACTCATGGTTGAATGCTTGTATAGACTTAGGATGCAATGGAAAGGCATGGAATGACAAAGTTAACAACTTTGTCCTCCCAAAAGGTTTTTTGGGTCCGCACGAGACTTGGATGGAGCTGAGGGTTCAGGAGAGGCTACCAGGCTAACCCATGATGGGGGTTGGGGCCTATGGAGGCCCGCCAGGATAAATATTCCAATATATGTGATGACACTCTTCCCTTACGTTCACTGATGTGTAGACTTGTTGGTGTCACCTGGACTATTATTGTAGAGTCATGTTTGGGGGTGTATGTTTAATATGGTTACCCGATGTAATGTCTAGACCATGTGTTTATTCTGTGTGGTTTTCTAGAGGGTCTTATTGCTATCTCCTAGCATAGTAGGTTAGTTATTTTTGATCCACATGGTAGGGTGGAAGTGCCACTTTCCATTGGGTATACATTCTATTCTTATGAGTGTTGGCTTCAGAGGTGTTAAAGATGATCTCGAGGATTTTATCATCTCATGTACCAGTTGGATCCTCTTTGTTCTTCTTGGATCATTCTTGTATTTCTTGGACCTTATGTGGTCAGATGTATCATTTGTTATGTATGCCTTCATGGCAAGATGTAATTTTGATGTAATCATTATGTACTCTTATGAGACTTGGTGTTTTAAGTGCAATGTAATATTATGAAAACCTCATAATGTATATGCAGTGTTTTATGATGAGAATTATATGGTAGTATTTATATCTTAAATTAGAAACATTGATGTAATATAAATAAATCTATTATTATGAATGTAGCATAGAAATGTTTATGTTATCAAGTACAAAAATATGAATAAATCATTGTTTACTTTAAATTAAGTTCCTAATTGTTAAATATATCTTAATGGATTATTTGACCTTAAGTAATGATTGGTTTAATTGAGCATTCTTTGTTGGGAAACCCTTTAGGAGATTTAATTTAAGTCTTCGGTTTGTGCAATTAAATGCAATCTTTCATCTTAATGCTATGGTATGTTCTTTATGTTTTAAAAAAATATATATTTCCACTATTTTTCAAGTGTTTTAGTTTAATCCTTTAGGGTCTCTTGGTGGGGCATTACAGGGATTCTCAATAATTCTCAATATAAAGCTTTCATGGCTAATCAAGGGAATCAAAGGAATCGAGGAAAAGAAAAGAACTAGAAGCAATCTAAACCAAAGCCACATCAAGATAGAGCATAATCTTCCTCCCCTCAAGAAACAAATTTTGTATCTTCTCCTATGGGAAAATAATCCAAGAAGGAGAAGATTGCACGTACATATTGAAAGAAGTTATGATATTATGGACACCATTGTTACAAGATGGATGTCTATAAATTGAAGCATATTCTTGAGAAGAATAGAATTAGTTTGCCTTCTAGAATGTCTACAATAGCTTCTTCCAAAAAAGTATAATTTGATAAGGGAAAGAGTCACACTTTTGGGACAAGTAAAGGATAAGCTCTTTGAGGTACTATAATTCATTATTCAGGAAGATGGATTCTGGACTTGTGAGCTTCTCATTTTATGGCATCTTTGTAGTACATGTAGTCTTCATTTGAGCCTTTCTACATGAAATTTTTTTTTATGGGCAATCATACATATATTAATGTAATAGAGAAGGGATATATTGATATTAGGGATGCTACATATATTAATGTAATAGAGATGGGATGATGTGTTCACTCCCGATTCAGTTATCATTAGAAATTTGGAGACTAGAGCTATCATTTCTACTAGGGCGGTGGATCATGCATCTCAGTTGTACTCCTTTCTAAACTTTGTTCCTATTAATGACTTTTATTATTCCAATGTCGAGGAGAAATTTCATTACTTGAAGTTGTGGTTTATCACATATGATGTAGTTCACGATCCTTACATTTTACCTTCTCCTATTGATATCCCATCTATTGTTTCTCCTAATAATGCTTGTGTTTGTAGAGTGTTGGATTCTTGTGATTTAGTGTAGCAGGATATATATTGTCTTCCAAATATAGCTCCTTGGGATGAATACTTGACAAACATTATAACTTTGTTTGTGAATTCCTAAATTGCATATTTGGGAGACATCATTGATGATATTCATCTTCTCTTTGATGGAGATGATCCTTGTTGAATTGTTCTGAGGGAGAACTCTAAGCCTCTTGTTCATTATTTTGAGTTTGATGTGATTGTGCCTACTTATGTATAACATTTGGAGGAGGCCTCTTGATCTTTAGAGGAGATACTTATTCTCCATTCATTTTTTACTAGATCGTAGATTGTCATTTTTAGTAGTTTGGTATAGTACACTTGATCTGGAGGGGGGAACTTTTAGCATTTTCATGGGGACACTTGAATAGCTTTAAGATTCTGCATACATTTTGAGATTTCTTCCTACATCTTCCTTTCCAAATTGGGGAGACTTCATACATACACCTTTGGTTTATTTTCTTCCTAAGGGGAATATTGTTGTTCAATGATCATGAAGTAGCTTCTTCATCCAGTTTTAAGCTACTACCATTGGTGCATATTATACATTGAGGGGAGAGTTTTGGTCTCTCTTCTTCTCTCTTATAGGGGGTACTTTTTCACATTCTTCCTTGAGAGTTATTTTGTGCTCTCATCACTTTTTCAGGAGGAGTTTTTCCTGCTAGGTTTTCTCCCTTATGTTGTTTGTGAGAGATTGCATTACATTTTTACATGGGTACCTAAAATGGTCTAGTTGTCAAGACCCATCTTACATTGTTAGCTTTAGTGTACATTCCCTTAAGTTGCACTTAAGGGTGGCTGTTGGTGTAACTAAGGAGTTTTATCTTGTTTTATTCTTTCCTAAGTCTTAATTACACTTTACTTAATCTTACTAAGGGAATTGTATAGGAGTAGTTGGAGCATCTCAACTTTAGGTGGACTTAATTTATCACATTAGCATATCCACCTTTCATGGTTGCACTTTTCTACCTATGGTGGACGATCCACCTTTAGTGGTTTTATCATGTGAGTACTTTTCCACTTTCATTGGGTTGATATATTTTCAATCTACATATCCTATCATAAGACAATGACATTTGGATCATTGTGTCATTCACTCACCTATGCTATATAACCAAGTGGGCTCCTATGTATTTTTGTCCAATTTATTGCATCATTTATGAAAAAAAATAAAAATCATTGACTCTATTGCTCTCTCCTATTATTGCATGCTATTTAATAGGCCTCTAGATCTTGGGTGGGTATCTCCATAACCAATTCTTAAAATAATCGTAAAACTCACTAGGAGAATACCACTATGAGACAACCTTTTAAGGAGCAACCCTAGTAAAAGAAATTATAAAATAAAATAAATTTACACAACTAAACACATTATATTCAAATTATTAAATATTCACATCACAATATAAAACATATAATCCATGACCTTAATTTATCCAAATGAATTAAGATTGATTGCACTAGTAAAAATACAATTTGGGTTTTGTTGTGTGACCCCAAATTTTCATTGTCACTTCACCTACATACTTTATGCATAGAAGTTAGTGCATTAGAGATAATAGTCAATGTGAAAGCATTATTAACCAAATTCTACTTTAGATCAAAATTATATCATAAATCAATTATCCTAACATTTCAAGAATCCATGTCTCTATCATTTATTCACTAAACTGCATTATAATTCAATATTTATGACCTTCATAATTGATAATTTTATCCATTGTAATTTAATCTTAAAACTCATGTTTTACTTTAACATAAAAGAGAATCCATTTGATATCACAATTTAACTAGAAAACAACATACCCCAACCCAAAGTCTATCACATAATCTTACCAAACCAAACAATATTCAATAATAATACTAATATAAACAGGAATTAAAAGAAAATGAGTGGGAGCGAGAGTGAAAGAGGTTCGGGGGTCTGGGTTTTGGGCAAGGAAGATGTTGCAGGGGAGGCAAATGAGGAAGATGATGTTAGGGTAGGATTTTATATTTATTTTTCCTACACATTATTAAGCATACTTAGGTTAATAAGGGGCATGGTTTATTTGAAGGCACGTGGCATAGTCCTACATTTACATGTGTCATTCACACCAACATTTGGGTGGTTAAATGTCACACCCTCTTTTCAACTCATTTGCCACCTCCCCATAACCATTTGTTTGTCCCTACCTGAGTTGTTTTGCCACTTGTTTGGCATTTTCCAAGTAGGTACAACTCCCACCTAATTTGGTAATTTGGGAGTTATTATTCCTCTTGGAATTATGTGCCCATATTTTTCTATATAATCACCACTCACCTCTCCCTTATGAGCTAATTCAGAGCTAACTTAGATGAGTTCATATTAGCTCAGTCAAAACAAGGGAGTGTTGATCATGATTGTATCATTTTGAGTGTGATAATATCATTATTCTATTATTGCACCACATTCCAACATTTTGTCCTCTCTGTTGGTCTCACGTAGAAGGTTGATCTTGGTTTTTGCAGGTGATCCTGGGAGATTGAGTCCATCAGTGACTCTGACATGGTATCAGAGCTTCCAGATCTACAAGCCCCTTCTCAAATTTGAGAGACATTAAACGTTGAGTTTTTTCTAGGTGCATTTTCAGCCAAAGAGAACATCACCATCAATTCCAAAAGGCTGAACAAACAAAATTTGATATAAAATACTCCATATTTTGATGAAAGAAAAATTTAACCCCTACTGATGGTACGGATTTTAATTTTGTTGAAAAAAATTATAATATTTTTCCTGAAAAAAAAAAATTGTTATTCAATATTTTATGCAAGTTTTATTATTTGAATAAAAAAATATATATATTAAAATATTTATTATAAGTTTTTTAATATTTTTTTGAAAACTATTTATATTGTAAATTTTTATTGAAAAAATAAAAAAAGAATCAAAAACAAAATTTGAAAATAAATAAAAGAAATATAATATAGGGTACCGATAGGGTACCTTTTGCAGTCCCCTGTCGGCCCCACGGTACCTACGTGGGAATCCACACAGGCCCCTTGGGTAGCGCTCCCCACCCAGCCTTAAAGGCTTGTGTGAGGGGTAAAACCCCCACACCTTTATAAAGGGGTTGGGTGTGGCTTCGACCCCTCTAAGAAAACTTTTTTAATTAAAATTTTCAAAATAAATAAATAAAAGCTTTGCTTTTGTGCTCGTACTCTGCAACCTTGACCACTTTGCACCTTTGGAGGTTTTTTAAGAAAGTTTCCATGTATTTGGTGGAACACTAAATTTACCTGTACAACTCCAATTTTGGTGGAGGTTTGAGTGTTTTTCTACATTTAGTTGGTAGCTCTTTTTGGTGCTTCCGTCAAAGTTAGTGATTTCTCTAGTGTTTTTTTTTTAAATTTGGAAAGAAGATAAATTTGGAGGTACTCCAAATTAGTAGCACATTTCACCAAATTTGGCTGAGCTATTTTTCCCCTAAATTGAAGACCCCATCTCTATTGAAGATTTCAATTTTGCACCTGAACTTCGAAAGGTCATATCTCGGGTATACGAAGTCCTTTTGCAGTGCATTTTTTTTTAATTTGGGGTAGAATTTTGTAGGCTTCATAGTGGTGGAATCATATTTTTCTCAAGTGATATATAGTTTCCAGAAAATCAAGTTTTTCATCAGATCTAAAGGACAATCCCAATTTTTGCAACTTCAAATGGACATAACTTTCACATATGACCTCGGATCGAGGTGGATGTTTTTCTAAAGTTAATATTTTTCCGATCACTATCCATTGGTGCTATTTTAAGGTTGTAATTCTGAAATTATATTGTATCTTCAATATTTGAGTCCAATTTTAGACATTGTAAAACATTGGTAAAAATCTAGAATTGTACATGCACTGATTTATAGAGTGCCACCATAATATTTGTCCTTTGGGCGATAATTGATTTAGTGAATTTAGGGGTTGATCTTCTATGTACTATGTTAATTTCTTGTGTTATGTGTTAGTATAATCAGGAAAAATTAAACTAAACTCCTAGCTCCATATAATTATGAAACATGGAAAAAATCAGTATGGAATTATCTAAGTGAAAAAGGTTGCACAGGCTATGTTAAAGAAACCATTCCTACACCTAATGAGTCTAATGCTCTTCAAGCATGGGAGATTAATCATGACAGAGTTCTCAAATACATTTGTTCACTAGTCTCGTTTGATTTACAATTTCATCTTGAATCAAGCAAGACACCTAAGGACACTTGGGAGACTTGAAAATTTATATGGTAAAACTGATAAGATTAGAGGTTATTAGATTGATAATGATCTGATGAATGTTGATCTAAAAAGTTTCAACAACATCCAAGACTATATCTCCAAGATAAAGCAACTAAGAACATAGTTAACACATTGCAAGATTACTAAGGAGGATTTACAATTGATTCTCAATGTGTTATCCAATCTTGGTCCTATGTATTCTGTGTTTATTTTTAGCTATCATATCAATAGGGTTTCTATGGGAATTATGTATGTACAACCCACTTTTGATGCATTTTTAGATCTTCTAATCCAAGAAGAAGTGAAGCTAATTCAAATGGGAATCATCAAAACTTCCAAGTCACAAGCATTGGTGGCTAGTGAACCCAAGGTACAAAAAGAATCGAGGTATCCTGATCAGGAACAAAAGAAGAAAAATAACAAGCCACATAAATAATCTGAGTCCTCTTCCTTAAAAATGGAATCATTTAAAAAGGAGAAGCCCACTTGTGCATAGTGCAAGAAATCTGGGCATGATGAACATCAATGTTATTTGAAATAAATTGATGAGTTGAAGAATCTTTTAGCAAAGAATAAAATCAATCTACCATCAACTATGTCAAAGGATTCATCATCTTCATCTAATGAAAAGTTAGAGAAACAAAAGGGGAAATAACTTGCTGCAATCACAAATTCTGAGTCAGGGAGATGTATCCTTGATTAGATGGATCTTCACATCATATGGCTTCATCACAGGATTTGTTCTCATAATTTAAAAATTGTTCATCACCAAATATTTTGATGGCCAACAACACATATGTGTTTTTGTGGGAAAGAGTCTATTGACATAGATGAAGGATCATTCAATGATGTCTTTTGTGTGTCCTCATTGTCAACAAATATCCTTTCTATCTATGGGATCACACATGGTGGTGAAGGCAAAAGTGTTGAGTTCACTCTAGATTTTGTGATTATTCTGGATTTGCATAGCAGAGATGTTGTTGCAGTTGGGGAGGTAGATCATCAATCTCGATTATACACCTTCTCGCATTTTTTCTCTGATGTTCCTTCGGCTTACATACACACTCAAACATCTAGTGTGGACACTTTTGAGGAGATTCAATATGGTCAAGTGAATCTAGGTATCATTTCAACTGAGCTTCAAGATACATGTGTTGATGCTTCTATTGCTTATGAGGATACTTGTGTTGCTATATCCACTGTTACTTATGATTTAGTGCAACTAGATATACATTGTCTTCCAAACACAGCTACTTGGGATGAGTACTTGGCATACATTTTAGGTTTGTTTTGTGAGTCCTATCTTGTAGACTTGGAGGACACTATTGAGTGCATACATCTTCTCTTTGATGAAGTTACTTCATCTTCTTCATATGTTGAGGGGGGACCTCTTGACCTCCTTAATCTTTACCCACATGATTATTCCTCGTAGTTTGACATGACTATGGCCACTATTGAACAACATTTGGAGGAGGCACCTTTGTCTTTGGAGGAGATACCTTTGTCTTTGGATTTTGTTCTATATCCATCTCCACTAGGTTCTAGATTGTTGTCTTCTACAATGTGGCCTAGAACACCTGATTTGAATGTGATAACTTTTGGTATTGATATGGAGACACATGTGCGGTATTTAGAGACTTCATACATTTTGCACCTTCTTCCTACATCTTCCTTTCAGGAATGGGAAGAAATTCTTCATACACCTTTGTTTTTATTTCTTCCTAAGGGTAGGAATGTTGTTTGACAATCATGGTCCATCCTCTACATCCAGTTTCGAGCATTAACCATTGGTACAGTTTACTACTTTGAGGAAGGCTATATTGTCTTTCTTGTCCTTTCTATTTTAGAGGGGATTTCATCCTACCATGAGATTCTTCTTGTGTTGGGAAATTTCTTTTCTTTTCTCTCTTTTGCGAAGGAGTTTTGTCCCACTGGATTTTCTCCTTTTCTCCATCTCTGAGAGATTGTTTTGTACATGGGTGCCTAACATGGCCTTGTAGTCGGGACCCCATATTTGCATATTTGTATCTTTTCACCCGCCTAAGTTGTGCTTAAGGTGGGATGTTAGTGTAGGTTTTATATTTTATTTTCCTACACATTATTAAGCATACTTAGGTTAATAAGGGGCATGGTTTATATGAGGACACATGGCATAGTCCTACATTTGCATGTGTCATTCACAATGGAAATGTAAGGATATGATGGAGGAAATGTAGAAGTACATAATGAATTATATCATGAAAATTGATTACAATCAACCGGTAACACCCAGGTTACAAAAACTGGCTCACAGGCCTACTAAACATTCTCATTATAGAACAAGTCACAACCGGGACCTTAAAATTAAGGATCTAGCTTGTATGTTCTATCTACCACCTTTGATACATTCTAATGGTTGATAACATGATTTATATGATCCAAGGGGATTCGATCGGTCCAAAAAAGGATCAAAACCCAAAGAACAAGACCAAACATCTAAAACCAACAATGTCGGCCTCCGCCAAAGAGATTCCTCCAGAAAATTCAAAAGATGAAGTTTAGATCATAGGGAAGGTCGTCCACACACAAAAGAAATTTAGAATCATTTCTTAGGGCTCCACAAGCTACAGAAGGGCTTTGATAGATCACCAATGATAAATAAGTCCAACTGGTTCTAGTGTCACAAAACTATAAAAGAAACCGGTACCGATAACTTGCTAAAAAATGATCCAAATTCTCTGTGGTTTGGGAATATGGTAGATAATCAAGTCTTCAAGCCAAAATCCAACTCCACAGGATTCAGTGAGACAAAGCTAAAAAATACAAAATAAAATGCTGAAACTGCAAAATAGGAAAAAATATTTTTGGTCAATGCAAGATTGCCAAAAACTGAGGATGCTCCTACATCAAACATCTGGGGTTGTTGAAAAAAAGTGAGTCCCTCACTTTATTGAGGTCAGAGGAAAACCAAGGCAGTCCACCTTTGCCTGAGAAATTCAAGATGAATCTTCAACTGGTTTGCCTTTCCACTTCACAAGATACTCCTTATACTGACTGCTTCGTGTGATGCACCCAATCTTATTGTCCAAAATGTCTTCTATCTGCTCTAGTTCCTTCCAGGGCAACTATTTCTCCAAGTCTACAATATTTTCCTCACTGAATTCTGGTTCATGGTATTGATGTATATCTGGAATGTTGAATATAGGTGAAATACTTAAACTATCCAGTAACTCCATTTCGTACGTATTTTCAGAACTGAACTTCCTCAAGATCTTACATTGTCCAAAATTCCTCATCTACAACTTGTTATAAGTTTCAAACAGAATTATCTCTTTTCTCAAATATACCATCACTTCATTGCCAAATTCAAATTCCTTATGTCTCCTCTTCTCATCTTCCTTCTCCTTATACTTTTTGTTCATGTCCTCCAAATGTTGTTTAACCCAAATATGCAAGGCTATCATGTGATCTGCAAAGTCTTCTTCTTTTACACTTCTCTTACCTTCACTACTGATATCTCTCAATTCTGATATACCTCTAGGGTGTGCTCTAATAACAATCTCAAACGGTATTCTTTCGGTGCTCCTATTTACTGAATTATTGTATGCAAACTCTGCTTGTGCAAGAATCAAATCCCAACTTCAGGTTTTGTCTCCAATTAAGTAGCTCAACAAATTTCCCAAGCTTTGGTTAACTACCTCTATCTATCCATCGGTCTGTGGGTGAAAAGTACAACTAAATTCCAAATCTGTCTTCATCTTATTCCAAAGTGTCCTAAAAAAATAACCAACAAATTTAGTATCTCTGTCTAAAACTATGCTCTTAGGTAACAGATGCAATCTCACCACTTCCTTGAAAACTAGGTCAGCTATATGCACTACATCAAATTTCTTCCTACAAGGTATGAAATGAGCCTTCTTCGAGAATCTATCCACCACCACAAGTATAGAATCATCCCCTCTTGGTATTTTAGGTAATCCAAGTATGATATCCATGCTTATATCTTCCCAAGGTCTCTTCGGTAATGTCAAAGGTTAATGCAATCCCACATTCTAACTACTACCTTTTGCAACTTGACAATTTCTACAACTCTGCACAAATTTCCTAACATCTTATGAATCTGGGGCCAAAATTAATGCTCACTCACCAATGCTACTATTTTGTCAACTCCAAAGCGTCTGACTAAACCTCCACTATTCATCTCTTTTATCAGATTCTCCCTCATAGAACTCTTAGGTATAAAAAAATGAGCATCTTTGAATAACATCCTATCCTAAATGAAGTAATCCAACCATTGACTTCTATCTACCATAATAGGGTCTCTACATGCTCTCCAAGGTTTCACAAAATCCGGGTCATCATTGTAAAAGGTCTTCAATTCCTCAAATCATAGTACTGTCACTCTCATCCATGTCAGCAAATTCCTCCTTCTACTCAATGCATCAACAACTTTGTTAGACTTTCCACTCCTATGCTTCAACATAAAGGTGTAACTCTGCAAAAATTCTACCCATCTCATATGTCTCTGATTCAACTAACTCTAACTATTCAAAAAATGCAAGGCTTGATGATCCGTATACAACACAAACTCTTTAGGCAATAGGTAATGCCTCCATTTCTTCAAGGCTTGAACTATGGCATAAAATTCCTAATCATAAACTGAATATCTCCTCTGGGCATCATTCAACTTCTCACTAAAATAAGCTACTACTCTCCCTTCCTGACTCAAGACTGCTCCAATTATTATTCCACTTGCATCACAATCTACCTAAAATACTTTGTTGAAATTCGGTAAAGCTAACAGAGGCTGCTGAGTCACTTTATGTTTCAATAGTTCAAAACTTTTGTTTTCTCTAGTGGTCCACTTGAATACTTTCTTATCTCCCCTCATTGTCTCAGTCATAGCACTACAAATAGAACTAAATTTGTGATAAACTTTTGGTAAAAACTACCCAATCCATGAAATGATCTTACCTCTCCAATGCTTTTTGGTGTAGGCCACTCAAAAATTGCTTTTACTTTCTCAAGGTCCATCTTCAATCCATCCACATATATCACAAAGCCCAAATATACTAACTCTTCCTTCATGAAAGTACACTTCTTCAGGTTTATCAACAACTTCTCTTCTCTCAACCTCTGCAAAACTTGTCTTATAGGAAACAAATGACGCTCTTTTGTCTTATTAAAAGTCAGAATGTCATCCAAATATATAATAATAAACCTACCCAAGCATTTCTTCAATACCTCATTCATCGATCTCATGAAAGTACTTGATGCATTAATCAACCCAAAAAGTATCACCAACCATTCATACAGTCCTTCATTTGTCTTGAATGTTGTCTTTGACTCATCTCCTTCTCTAATTCCGATCTTATGATATCCACTCTTCAAATATATCTTTGTAAACTATTTGGCTCCACTCAAGTAGTCCATTATGTCATCCATCCTAGGAAAATGAAACTAGTATTTCACTGTGATATTGTTTATGGTTCTGAAATCAGTACACATCCTCCATTGTCCATTCTTCTTAGGTGCTAATACTGTTGGTACTACATAGGGACTTAGACTTTCCCTGATCAAACCTTTCTTCAACAACTCCTCATTATCTATCAGTAGCATCCGGTGTGCAACTTTGTTAGGAAAACTAGATCCAGGAATCAAGTCCATGCAATAACTGATACTTCTTACCGGTGGTAATCCATCAGGTACATTATCTGAAATAATGTCTTCATACTCTGTTAGCAGCTCCATTATCTCTTTCGGTTCTTCTTATTTATGCTCTATATTCTTAGTCTACCTAGGAACTAAGGAAAAACACACATTCTCATGTCTCATTTCATCCAGGAACTTTCTTCCATCTACCAAATAGAATCTATAATTCTTATAGACTTCACTCTTTAAAGGCTCCTCCAAAGGTAACAAGGTTTTCTTCATCCCATTTGCTACAATAATGTATATATTATTTCTTCATGATGTCTTCTTACATTTGAAAGCACTATGTCCATCTCCTCCACACTTAAAGAAAGCACTCCTAAACACTCTCTTGTCTTGTCTTCTATGATATTTTCCAAAATCCTCATTCTGGTAGCCATATGGTTCTCTCCTCTAGTAGAAATTTTTGTCATCCTTCTAGTATGAATTACCTTCTTTTCTTACTTCCTTGTCCTTGTTCTGATCTATACAAGTTCCTCGCCCTTCTTGAAATCTTCCTCTGGTAAACCTTCCACCTCTATCTCTTTGTCTCTTCTCATATCTTTTGTTCAACTTCTCTTCTACTTTCAAGGCATACTGGTAAGCTTCTTCAACATTGCAATTTGATCAAACTGAGTTCATCTTGTATAGACATCTGCAATCCATTCAAATATCTTGAAATTTGTTCGACCTCATCATTAACATGTCCGGATATAATATTCAACTTGTAAAATGCTTCAGTATACTCCTTCACACTAGACTCCTTCTACTTCAAATTCTGCAACTTCTGGAATAAATTTAGTTGATAATAAACTAGCATAAACTTTAATTTTAACTTAGCAACCATCTGATTGCATGTCTTGATCTTATCTTTACCTCTCCTCTATCTATCAACTTGCAAATGTTCCCACCATAGAGATGCATGACCTTTCAATTGGGTACACACATACTTCACCTTCCATACCTCTGTAGTGTTCTCAAAATTAAAATATTTCTCCATCTCCGAGATCCAATCCATCAACTCATTTGAATCCAACTTTTCATCATATTTTAGTGGGATAAAATGTGGTTGAGTATTCTCCCTACTCAAAAACCTCAAAAACCTCTCTTCATCTAGATCGATTATCGGTGGGTTTTCTTGTTTTGTCGGTGCTTCTTCTGCTTCATCTTCACTCACATCTTTAATATATCAGCCTCTTCTCTAAGCTATCTAAACTGCTTCCAAGAAGACTACAATTCCTCTCAAGATGTCCATCACAGTCAGGTCTGCATTCCCATGCGGTCCACAATTCCTATTTCCTCCTCATGCCATCATCACTCCAGTCCTTTGTAGCTGCAGGGTGGATCCATAACTCGTCACCTTGAAACAAAATTCTCAGAACAACACAATCTTCAGAACGAATCTACTTTGATACCACTTGGTAGTCATGGATTAGGAGGGAGCTCAAAGAGATCAGTCCAGACTAGTTAACAAGAGTAAACACAACAGAAACACATGGATATGATGGAGGAAATGAAGAATAGAATAATTATATCATGAAAACTTATTACAATCAACCGGTAACACTCGAGTTACAAAAACTGGCTCACGGGCCTGCTAAATCATTCTAATTACTGAATAGGTCACAACCAGGACCTTAAAACTAAAGATCTAGCTTCTATGTTTTATGTACCACCATCGATACATTCTAATGCTTAATTACAATGATTTGAATAATCCAAGGGGATCCGGTCAGTCCAAAAAGAGATCAAAACCCAAAGAACAAGACCAAACATGTAAAACCAAGAAGGTCGGCCTCCACCAAAGAGATTCCTCTAGAAAATACAAAAGATGAAGTGCAGATCATAGGGAAGGTTGGCCACATTTGAAGGAAATTCAAAATCAATGCTCAGGGCTCCACAAGCCATGAAAGTGCTTTGATAGATCACCAATGCAAAATAGGTCAAACTAGTTTCGATGCCACAAAACTGTCAAGGAAACTGGTAGCGATAACTTGCCAGAAAATAATCAAAATAATTTATGGTTTGGAAATAAGGTAGATGATCAAGTATTCAAGCCAAAATCTAACTCCATAGGATCCAGTGAGCCAAAGACAGAAAATACAGAATGAAATGCTCAAACTTCAAAATAGAAAGAAAAACAAAAAAGAAATATTTTTAGTTGATGCAAGATTGCCAACAACCGAGGATGCTCCTGCATCAGTTTGGCATACCTCCACCCTTTTGGTGTGGACTAGTTATGGGCTTTACTCAATGCATTCTCTTCCCTTGAATCCATGTTTGTGGGTGGATGTTCTTCATTGTTTGGCCATCCATTTTTATTTGGAGCCTTCTCTTCACTTATTTTCTAGTGTTATGATCTCGCTTGATATTTTTGTGGTCGCTGAGATAGGGTCACGTTGCATTCATGGAATGGTCATTGTTCTTTGGCTACTTCACTCCCATGTGTGCTATGTTTTAGGTGATCTTGTGTGGAGTTTTGAGTTGACGTTTCTTTCCTAGATGTAGTTCATCCATTCTTGAGGTATGGTTATTTTTAATCTGTTTTTTTTTCGCCCTCTCTCTAGTGTGGTGTTCTTGTGGTCTACTAGATCTATTGGAAATTGCTAGCCTTTTTCATCACTATTTGTTGGATTTATTTTTATGGGGTTTCCCTTTGACCCCCTTGCTTTCTTTTTTGAGATCCATAGTTTGGTTCTCATGTAATCCTTATTCATGCAGACGTTTTACTTTCATGTTTTTACTTCTTTGGCTCTGTCGTGAAGCCATATGGAGGTAGGTTCTTCCTGGTGGTATTACTTCCAAGAGGGATTCATTATCCCTTTCAGTGGTCTTAGCTTTGGTCTCTTGTATTGAAGTGGAGAGTTCCTGGCCAGGCTAGTTTGTTTATTACTGTCACTATCTTTGGTCTTCTTTAAATATTTCTATTGAGGTGGAGATGTTTATTGCTAGAGAAGATGAGAGGTGTTGGTGATGAATACTAAGAGGGGGGGTGAATTAGTATGCCAAAACATTTAACCAAACTCTTAAGCAATTTTACTACAGACCGGTATAGTAGTTTAAACAACAAACCGGTTAAAACATAGATAAGACAAATAGAAAATAAAGAATTCACCCACAGAAGCACAATCACCATAACACAAGATATTTTGACCTAGAAACCCAAATGGGAAAAACCATGGTGAGTAAAACTCACAAGTCAACTATTTGCAGAATAGTAACTAGAATAGTTAAGGTCAGACTTTTTAAGGCCTTACAATGTTCTTCACTAAAATAGATCCTGTTAGGAATCCAAATCTCTATTAGGAGATAAGTCATGTTAAAGACTATCCTGTTAAAGGATTTCAGATCCACAACTATGAACCACCTTATTAGAGGATTTACAATAGGCTTGACTAGGCCTACCCAGTTAAGGGTTTCAGACTTGTCGAAGAGATTAGTAATCAACAAGTGAATGATCTAGAGAGTAGTACATAATTCTTTATTAGAACCTTGACTGCTCTTTGTTAATGCATTGCAGCATTACTTCAGTCTTCTATCCTTTACATGTTAAATCTCTATCGCACGATGCTTCTATAACAACTTACTTTTCAACACACATACACACACGTTAAAACCATAGAAATGATGTCCTTAAATAGGAAGCTGATTTCATGTCCGTCCAATAAGATTGGATTATAATTTCCTAGGTTCAAAGAATCTAGACACATTTCGTAACATGACACAAAAGCACCGCCAAAGTG
Organism: Cryptomeria japonica; assembly: GCF_030272615.1. Lineage (NCBI taxonomy): Eukaryota > Viridiplantae > Streptophyta > Pinopsida > Cupressales > Cupressaceae > Cryptomeria > Cryptomeria japonica. Next base: position 71,457,193 of record NC_081408.1, on the reverse strand, counting down.
TCAGTGGATGATAACTCATCACACTTCACAATTTTACCAATTTAATACAGTATACCAATTACCAGTTAACAAACAAAGACTGGTAAACTAGAACATAGTGTTCTGATCAAAAAAATTAACTGCTGCTAGGGGTCCTCGTTTCGCTTGAGGTCTTCATACCGCTTGAGGTCTTCGGTCATGCTTTGACCGGTAAGCATTTTTAGCAAAACATCGATAGTCTTCTACAAACAAAGACTATACATACAATGACATATAATATCGTTGTGATCAATACAACACATATTACTGGTGGATAATAACTCATACATAAAATAAGTGTGTGTCCGTCAATGACAATCACAACTAAACATCATCAAAATGCCAAAAATCTCCCCCTTTGGCATTGATGGAAACACTTAGGAAAATTTGACAGCTAAGTGCTTACAAAACAAAAATGATGCCATAATTAGAATTACTCCCCCTAAGCATGTACATCTTCCATTTGTATGAAATTTTCTATACCACTCCCACTTTGCCAACAATGACAAAGTAATGCAAATACTCCTTTCATAGAAATTTACCAAAGTTATATTGCATAACATAATAAAAGAGTATATGTTAATGACAATAAAGAATAAAACTTCTCAAAAAGGAATTTCAAGTTTTTCATATAATCCTTCATGTCTGAAGACTAGGAATCGAGAAGTGAGGCAGCAATTTCACTCTCGGTCTTCATCTAAAAAGCTAATTCTTCCATGGCATCGATAGTGCACATCTCCTATGTGACAATAATAGCTTCCAAGTTCAGAAAGCACTTCTGAATAACTTGCAACTTAGGTAATAGGAGTAGCAGTAGCTCCTGTAGATTTACAGTCTGCTTATAAATCTCTGCTTCAATCTTTGTAATCTGTTGCTGGTGATTCTGAATGGTCTGCCCATATACTATGAAAGAATCATATGATACGTTAAAGGTCTCCACATACTGCTTCAGTTTCGATTGGATTTGATCTTTCTTCTTCAAAGCATCATCATAGAATAGATCAGGTTGACATATAAAGCATTTGTCCTTCATCCATTGCTAGACTGATATCATCTTTCTGATGGATCAACTTGGTCCTATCCTCCTCAATTTTCTTCACCAGTACAACGTTCAGTTCCTTTTCATGGTTTTTCTTTGTAGTGGTGTGGGCAACATCTTCTAGTGATTGAACTTTATCATCCACTACTATGCATAATATTCTTAGCTTGGCCAACGAGGAATTAGTACTGGGGACGTTAGTATCGGGAATTAGATTGGAAAGAGTGTCAACAACAAATTGAATGACATCTTGTTCTTTCTTTTTCTTAGTTCTTCCAATCTATCTTGAGCCAGTTGAATGCTCCTCAGTAGCTCATTTTTATCTACCAATTGGGTAAGACAGGCAAGAGTCAAATCAGTGTGACCGATGTGATCAACCTATTTGGTTTGATCACTGGTTTCCTTAGGAACCTTTCCTCCTTCCATTGATTTGTTCTCCTCTTGATTCCTCTTCTCCCGCTCTTCTTTTTTCTTGGCCTCCTTGTCGGCCTTTTCTTTCTCCTCTTTCTCCTTCTCCGCTCTTCTCTTCTCTTCTTCTTTCTCTGCTCTCTTCTTGTCTTCTTCCTTTTTTTCTCTCTTCTCTTCTTTTTCCTTTCTCGCTCTCTCTTTGTCTTCTTTTTCTTTCTCTTCTCTCTCCTTGTCTTATTTTTGTTTCTCTACTCTTTCTTTCTCCTGTTTCTCTTTCTCTTCACTCTTCTTCTCTTCTTCTTTCTTCCTCTCTTCTTCCTTATTCTTCTCTTCTTCCTCCTTATCCTTCTTTTATTTCTATGCTTTCTTCTTCTCTTCTTCCTCCTTTTCTTTCTCTACTTTCCTCTTTTCTTCTTCTTCCTTGTTTTCTGTCTCTGCCTGAATGTTAAGTGCAGTATCCACTAGTGAAACATCTAATGAATCTACATCAATAGGAGCAATTTCCTCAGCTTGTCTATTAGCATCAAAAACCTTTTTTTATCTGGACAGCTTCTTGATCTCGCAGATGAGTGTCTTTTTCTACTTCATGAATTTTTCCTTTGTGTAGCTGAAGTCTTCTTCTTCTCATGAAAATGATTCCTTTGAATTGATCAATAATCTCAAACAATTCTAAATTTGAGGCATCTGGAAAATATTGAGCAAAAGTTTTCTCCCTAATTTCTTGTTCCTTTTCAATGGCAATGTGCCATTTATTGTCCAAAGAATCATACAAAGATTTATAAGTAACTAATTTAATATCGGTAGGTGACTGATCATTATCACATAAATATTTAATAAGTTCCTTTTCAACATCCTCCTTTTTCAGTATCATTGAAATCATCAAAATATTATTTTAAATCATCAAGAACTTTCCTTATAATATTCTTTATGGTCCTTTGACAATGTGTCGTAGGCTTGTAAGAAGAAATATCTATATTTACTAGTGCAGAAGTTGCAAATACATTACCGATAAGCTTGGTCTTCTTAACCGGTTGCCTCGTCTTCTTTATTTCTTCTTCCGATTCAGTGTCTCCTGAATCCTGTGCTCCATTCTTGGTTTTCCTCTTCCTTTCAAATACCTTAGGTGGAATAGCCTTCGGTTTCTTTTTGGCTGGTGACCACTTGACCACTTTAGGACTGGCAGCAGATGTAACCGATGTCGATACAGATGGAACAACTTTCCTCTTCTTCTACTTTGGTACTTAAGTAGGTTTGCTCATCTCTAAGTAAGTATTGGTCCTCTTCTTCTTTGGATCCAATGGTGAAGCAAGTAGGGTAGAGTCATACTCGGTAAGTATATCATTCACCACTTCATAGCCCATAGGCTCAACTTCCTCTTCTCTAGGCTCAACTGTTTCCATTATGCAGTGATCTACCTTGATCGTGAAACAAATGTCATCTTCATAGTTCTTGACCAGTTCACCTGATATCCTTACTCTCTACTTCATCTTCAATTTAAACTCATCAAAATACCTGTTTAGAGTCTCTGGATAAGTAGGTCCTACTGCTTGCAGACTCTCCTTGATTTGCCTTGAAACCGGTAGGTCACTTGACCATTGAATATCACCAACTCCCAGAAAATACCCTTGATAGTAGAAAAACAATCCAACCAGTAGTTGACCGAATTTGAATATTAAAGAATTATCCTCTTTGATAGATTTCAAATTCTACATGAGTTGTTTTTGCATATAGGTACACAAGTCATACTCATCATCATCCTTGATCATCCAATAAGCGGCATGCACCGCAACTATAGGAACAGAGTTCATCCTGCTAGCATAGAATACTCTGTAACCAAACACGATGCAAGCGTACTTAACCAAGTCATCTCTTATGGTGTTAACAGTCATTGCCCACTTGTCACTTACAGAACTGGTGAGCTTTGTCACTTTGGATTTGGTGATCTTGCAAATAGCAAGTACTTCTCCAATATTGCAAAAACCGGTCACAGCATGGATTGCCTTCAGTGTGATATCATGCGTTCGCTCAAGATACATCTTGTCACCATGAACCCTACTGAGAATGATTTTTATGTGATCATTTGTGAATTCTTCGAGAAAATACACTATATTTCTTCTTCTTCTCGATCACACTATATTTTGGTTTAATCTTCTTATCATCTCCACAGAACAAATTTAACTGGGAGTGAATCACTAGAGACCCTAGGTCTTCCAGTCTGCAATAAATATAACTAGAAAAATCCCCTTCGATAATAAATCTGGTAGGAATTTGTGATAGGGAATTATATTTCACCTTCTTCCTAAAGGATTCAGATGACTCCTCAGGTGCGGAAGAACTAGAAGAGGATTTGGATGCAAAAGCCATTACTAAATAATTTTGAATGATGAGAGTGATATGACAAAAAATACCTTTTCACTCTGAACTAGGGTTCACCGATGTCAAATTTGAACTAGGGTTTGCTGATGTCGACCACAAGACACTTCTCCAAAATCTTGTTTTACCGATCTGACTTCCACATTGATATCTTGAAATGGCTGTAAAATCTTGTGCTGGATTTCTTTCTGGATTCTTTTGAATACAAGATGAATCGCTCTTGTTGCGCTGCTCAAGCTTGATAAATTCTTCTTCGAAAAATAGATAAGTAAAAATGATGACAAGAGTCACTTTTAAACATACTCCTACCTACCATAATAAATGCATCACCGATAGGGTACAAACCCTAACTATACCACTTTATTTCTTTTGTTAGTTGATAGTTAACCGATACCGATAAAATTTTTTATCGATATACACCAAGGGTCCAAAACATTGTTACCGATATGTTCCCCCTTAAGATTTTTAAAGCTTAATTTGTCGGTTCAGAGGTTTCCACACTAGGTGCAGAAACGGGTCCATCTTGTGGTATCTCTTCAAACTTCTTCTTCCAATTTTTGTTCATATCTACCTAAATGGCTTCAACATTGACCTTTCCTTCTAGGTAGGCTAATATGTCTCTCAATGGATTCTTTTTTAGTGTGCATGTTTTGGCAATATGTCCCAGTTTGTGACAATGATAGCATACCATATCAGGTGCTCTCCATGGTCCGGTCTTCACATTTCCATTTTTCCTCCTGCATGTTGCACCTATGTGACCGCTACCACAATAGATCAAACAGGTTGGTCTCCAACTGTTTGCCACTCCATAAACATTGTAACGGTTTGGGTTTCGGTTCATAGGAGGTTTCGGGACAACTCCTTTAGATCTTGGTGCATAACTCCCAGGATTGTTCATACCTGATCTACACTCAAAAGATCTATGCCCAAACTTCTTGCATGCATAACAATGACCATTAAATCTACCAGTTCTAGCCTTGTGGTTATACAGATTGTTTTGCATGTAAGGGAAACTATTATAAGCCTTGCTCCTACACACATTGGTAGTATGTTCTTCCTTGTGGCAGTTAAAGCATATAGGTTTGAACTTTGGCTTACCTTTACTTCGATTTATCTTAGGTTCTAATTTCTCCTTTGATGCATCAGTCTTGGTTCCAGAGGTTTCACCTTCCTCATATGCAGAGAAACCAATTCCAGAGGTATCCGTTGATGGTTTCATTAATTCTAGATTTTGGTCCAACTTCACAGCACTCTGGTTGAACTTTGCAAGTATCTCCTTTGTCTCAGTAAGTTCCTTGGAAAGAGCATTATTGGTTTTCATCAAGGTTTCATTTTGAGAAATGGCTACATTGAGTTCTGCTTGTATTTCTTCTTTCTCTTCCTTACCCTCTTGCAGATAAGTGGTAATGGTACCAATTTCTTGGTTTAACTTAAATATCTCATGCTCCTTGTCCTTCACTAGACCTTCAGGTTTTCTTCTATTTTCTAGATCCTGACTCATTTTGATAGTTAGTCCTTCCAGCTCCCTCCTTAGGTTAGTTTTGGACTCATTCAATTTCTCCACTTCTTGGACTAGGGCATCCATGTCTACTTCATTAGAAGAGTTTTTCACAGTAATTTCCATCATTTGCTCAGCAAGATCTCTCCTTTTGGCTAAAGAGGCTTTATACTTGATCTTAAGTTCATCATAGGCTCTCTCAAATTTAGCCAAATGGTGAGTGAGTTCCCTCATAACGTATTCCCCCATATCTCCTTTCAAGTGGTTAGACTTAGAGATAGGTAGGCTCTGATACCAATTGATGAATACCAAGAGGGGGGTGAATTAGTATGCCAAAAAAATAACCAAACTCTTAAGAAATTTTACTGTAGACCAGTATAGTAGTTTAAACAACAAACCGATTAAAACACAAATAAGCCAAATAGAAAATAAAGCATTCGCCCATAGAAGCACAATCACCATAACACAAGATATTTTGATGTGGAAACCCAAATGGGAAAAACCACGGTGAGTAAAACTCACAAGTCAACTATCTGTAGAATCGTAACCAGACCGTTTAAGGTCAGATCGGTTAAGGCCTTACAATGTTCTTCACCAGAACAAATCCTGTTAGGAATCCAGATCTTGTTAGGAGATAAGTCCTGTTAACGACTACCCTGTTAAAGGATTTTAGATCCACAATTGTGAACCACCTTGTTAGAGGATTTACAATAGGCTTGACTGGGCCTAACCGATTAAGGGTTTTATACTTGTCGAAGAGATTAGTAATCAACAAGTGAATGATCTAGAAAGTAGCACAAAATGCTTGATTAGATCCTTGACTGCTCTTTGTTAATGCATTGTAGCATTACTTTAGTCTTCTATCCTTTCCATGTTAAATCTTTATCTCACGATGCTTCTATAACAACTTCACTTTTCAACACACATACACACACACATTAAAACCCTAGACATGATGTCCTTAAATAGGAAGTTGATTTCATGTCGGTCTTATAAGATTGGATTATAATTTCCTAGGTTCAAAGCATCTAGACACATTTGGCAACACAACATGAAAACACCACCAAAGTGTCGGTGGATGATAACTCATCACACTTTACAATTTTACTGGTTTAATACAGTATACCGATTATTGGTTAGCAAACAAAGACTGGTAAACTGGAATATAGTGTTCTGGTCAAAAAGATTAACTGCCACTAGGGGTCCTCATTCCACTTGAGGTCTTCATATTTCTTGAGGTCTTAATACCGCTTGAGGTCTTTGGTCATGCTTTGACCAGTAAGGATTTTCTGCAAAGCACTGATAGTCTTCTACAAACAAAGACTATACATACAACGGCATATAATACCAGAATGATCAATACAACACATATTACTGGTGGAGAATAACTCATACATAAAATAAGTGTGTGTCCATCAATGACAATCACAACTAAACATCATCAAAATGCCAACAGTTGGTTAGTAGGGTTGAACGGTGTTTGGTTTGTTCAGCTAGCGGTTTATTTCTCTATAGTCCCTATTGGCATAGGTCTTCTTCCTATTGAGGTGGAAAGGAGTTATGTTTGGAGGGAGATGACTTTTAGCCAGATTGTCTTTGGTGGTTTCAATTGTATGGTTTTGGGAGCCAAGTCAAAACCCAATATGAAGGTTCGAGGAGCCTTTCAAAATCCTTTTGTTTCAAATTGGTCCTTTTATGCTTCTCTTCATGATTCTAGTTGTTCCCAATGTTCAGGTTATGGGTGCCTAGAAAAACCCTTGGTAATTGGTGTAAGTTAACGGAGCCTTGATAAAACCCTTGGATTTTATTATATTGACATCCTTTGAGGTTTAATGAGTTTACTAGTGAATGGCTTTGGCCTCATTTTTCAGTTGGATCTTCAAATATTACTTTTTAAGGTTAGGCTAAGTTGGGTTGCTAATAGTCTATGCTAAATCTTATGGAAATATTTTTCTTTAGGTTCTGGATCCTTGCAAAATCCAAGGGTTTGAGGTCCCTCAAAACTTGTTTGATTTTTAATCAAAAACAATAATAATACTAAATAAATTAATGAAAACAAAACCCAATATCCATAATTCTCACAATACTAATATCCAAAACATGAGAAATCATGAAACCTTCACCTGCAATTATAATAGTATCCAAGCACCTATACTCTACCAAACTCTTTTAAGCATACTTCATCACAATTGCATCCATTCTTCTTAGATCTCTTGTTCAAATGTAACACCAATATTAGATAAATACTATCAAATACAAGATCATGAATGATAGGAGAACAATGGAGACAAGCCTTTCATGGATGTAGAGGTATAATCTTTATTTGTTATACAATTTATTTACATTGCATGATAATTCTATATTGAGTTTTTTTGAATTAGTTTGTTGCTCTAGGTTAGTGTTTCTATCATAGGCAGTTCTTACAAATAGGTTCAAAATTCAGCATAAACAATATCATCGTTAAAATTATATAAAGAGAGGGAAGAGAGTGGACGTTATAGTTACTAACGAGAGCTTATTCTTATTGTGTAAGTTATTTATTTTTTGTGCAATTATTCTCTACTACGACACAACTATCATAAGTTGTGTTCATTCATTATTATTTTTTATGGAATACTTGACATTCAATGTTATTTCAATTAGAGAAAAGTATATAGATTTCAAGGGTTTGAATCAATATGACATGAATATATTTTTCTAGAATCAAGTGAGAGTTCCAAACTTGAGAAATATTGGCTTTAAGTAACCCTTGTATTATGATAAATCAAGCATAGAAAATGAATGATTAGTTATTAGAAATAATCTCCCAATCATCATTGACAATATTTAAGACTAAAAAGTAAAGAAAAATACCATTTGGAAGAAGAAAAAGTAAACTTGTAGAAATATAATAAACATTTTAGAAAAAATAAATCCTAAAACATGGTATTCTAATATATTTGGAAATAAAGAAAAAATAAAAAATTAATGATATAAAGAAAGACAGTTAATCATTAGGAGAAGAGATTAGAAAAATAAAATATCTAGGTCAATCCAAAATATTTCTAGAATAGTCTATTATTTAACAGTTTTGTGGTTGGACAATTTAGTTTTCTTAGAACCTACTTGTAATTTCTAAAACTATGTTTTAATATACGATTAAAATAATAATGGTATATTTTGTTTCATGTGAGAGTTTTTGTATGGATGTGTGGGGATTTCTATAAGTAGGTAGCCATTCACTTGATTTCCTACATAAGGTTATATGCAATAATTTTTATGTTCAAGACATGGAAATTAGTTTATAAAGATATTATAGGTCTTGAAATATAACATGGTTCTATCATATCTATAATACACTTTACCACTGTTTGCATTCCATAGTGGGTATGAACCTCTACCAAGAACAAAATTCTTTTATGTAATAAATTAACATGAAATTTCAATTATATTTCTCATATAAATATAATAATCATCTTATACATAGGATTGAGTGGGTCAATAAAAAAAATATATAGGTCTGCCTTTTTATTGGTCTAATTTTCTTTATAACTTGATCTCTTATGTTTTTCATACAGATAAATTGGTTTTACAGTGGCCCGAAACCCAAAGTTTTACAGACCAAGATCATTAGCCAAACATACATTAAACATAAGAGAAAATGGGGACAAACCCCACATAGACCCAAAGCCAGAAACAACACGAAAAACCCCAAAAAATAGGAAAAAGCACTCAATTGAGAGCATGCACCAGTTCAGAATTCTTCTAAATAATCTTATTATTGATTTTCTCTAGATCCTCCATGATTAATCTAGAAGTACCCTGGTCTTAGCATTGGCTCCTCATTCTTGTACAGGGACTCGAGATAGTCTTCTCTTCAGCAGCACTCTCGCCACCCTTTGAAGTATTCTTTTTTCTGTTTTTCCCCCAAGGGAGGATCACTAGCTATGGGTCTGGTTCTATAGTCTTTAATCATGGCATTAATTTTTTTAAAACCCTCGGTGCTATTACTCATTGCCTCCCTATTGATTTCCACCAAATTATTCAGGCTATCTTTGATGCTATCCACATACTCTTCCAGCTTATCAATTCTACGCTCGTGGTTGATCTGCATATTTTCAACATCATCAGACAAGTTCTGAACCATGCTCATAAGCTTCTCAGTTTTCCTAGGCCCTGGGGAATCCGTGAAAGTGCTAAAAAAAATCCTTAATCCCATCTTTCAAGGTTCCAATTTCCTTGCCAACACACTTTCAGTAGCTCTCTTGGCTCCTAGTGACCTCCAAAATCAGGTCTTCCAACACCTTCTCCCCCTTTCGACCACCTTCATTTTCTTTATTCATGGTCACCTATTCCTCAATATTCACATTGATGGGGATGTCTAACCTAATCTCGTGGTCCTTGTCTTTGGACCCATTTGTCTTGGTCAATTTCATTTTCTTCCCGATGGGTGGCTCCAAGTCTTGAATTTTCCTATTACTTGACTTAAAATTTTGTGTCACCCACCTTGGAGGATTAATTTTCCTACTGATGTTAGTTGCAGGGCTCACCATAGACTCCCCTTCTTTCTTCGGTCTATACTCAAGGTCCTCTGAATCCTTGATATCACACCAATCAAGGGCAATGCCACTATTGTCCTCATCCATCTCTATATCAGAAACAAACTGCACCTCAAGATTAGAAGAAAAAATGTGGGTTTTATCCATGGGGGAAGGTTTCACTTCATGAGCTTTGGCATAGTCCATGATTAACATGATAATCCCTTCATGAAGCACCGAATTATCCTGGTTCTCAGCATATTTGGCTAAACTATTTTCCAAGGACGAGACCAAGTAGAAAGTGATGGAGATAATTTTACCATGCCTAAAATGGTTTAAAATTGTAAAATGATGAAAAAATACTAGCAAATCTACCATCAAGAGTGATATACCTCATGATGAATTTTGCCATGTCAGCCCAGAGAGAATTCACCTCTTTTCGATTGTAGCTACCATCCACCATTTTAGTCACCCTCACTTACTCCTTTTCCTTGTCAAAAAAAGAAGCAATGGCCTCCTCACCAGAGTTCCTCTCTCTATAAAATTTCTTTCCCTCAGTATCAAGTCTAGTGACAGTGGCAACCAGGGTTTCGTCAACACGGAATTTCACCCCATAAACAACCAACACACCCCTCTTCCACCCTTTGATAAAGCTTCCAAAAACCAGGGGAGAGTTACCATGTAGTCTCTCCCGATAGGGAACCATCCCACCATTAAAGGTTTCCTCCCATACCTCCTTATTCTTCTAGCACTTATCATAGGTAGTGGGTTCAATCCTATTCTTGTAACCACCCATTCTGTTACACAAGAAATCCAAAAAATTGCAAACCAGGTGCAGAACCTCTTAAAGTGGTTATATTTTGAAATACCTTCCCAACGATGTCCATCCTATCATATTCATTTAGCATTAAAATCATTTGTAAGGCCGAAGATATCAACATCATTTTTTGTTAGGTCGCACAGAGTTTTAAGGAAGGTTTCCCTTTCTCTTCACCATCTAACCACCATATTTTCAATAGCCAGGTTGGCAACATGATCCTCTGGATTATTTCCTTCCTGAAAAACGTGTGAAATATTGAACTCCTACACACCGACAATCATTTCAAGATAATCCCTAATTGGGTTCAAAATAGTCCAGCCCGTACTACCCTTGATGTATTTCACAATTTTGAGCAAGTCACTTTACAACTAGACCCATCTAAAACCCAAGTGATTCCTCGCCACTCCCCCACAACCTGTCAGCCTAGGATTTCCCTTGGCCATCCCATCAATATTGATTTTGATCCACCTCGAAGGAGGCAAATACCATAAAATATTCACTCTACTATGTTTTATTTTAAATACTGGAACAAAGATATTCCAACAAATCTACCATCTTTTGATAGTGTCACATTCCTCCTGGTTAGAATCATGTAGAGGGTCATTTTTTCTACCATGGAAATAATTGAGAAAGTTTTCCTTAATAACATTCCTTATTTTGATCGCCACCACTTGGGTTGTGGACTCCATATCTCTCAAAGCCCTATTATTTCTTTCCTTCCAAATACCCTAGGCAATATGGGGCAGGGAGATATTCCACAGAATACCAAGAACATGGTTACCAAAGGGGTACTTCCATTGGCACCAAAAGTTCTATATAGATTCAGGGGAGACCCAGTTAGTATTCCACATATTAAGGAAGAAAGCCCAAATATTCCTAGCAAAGGAACATTGTAAGAGCAAATGTCCAACATTTTCAGCTTCTTCTTTACATAAAAAACATCTATTGATGATGGGGAGACCACATTTAAATATATTATCAGTGGTAGAGATCTTATCCTGCATAAACATCAAGAATAAAATGTTAATTTTAGGAATTAAGAGCTTATTCCAAACTCCTGCCCAAAAGGGGGTAGGAGAAAAGTTCTGGTAATGATCCTATAAGCATTTGCCACCATGAATTTCCCAGAAGTAGACCCATTCCAAATGGCCAAATCCTCCACTTGAGAGGAGGGGATGTGGATCAGGTTAAGCCAAGATTGCGAAGGTGCCAAAGAAGCATCGAACCTTCCGAGATCCACTTAGACTCTATCTCTAATATAATTCACCACCTAGGCACCAATCAATATAATGCATTGTTCTTTGAATTGGGAAGCCCATAGCAAATCAAACAACGGTCCCTCTCCCATCCACCAATCATCCCAGAACCTAATATTTCTCCTAGTCCCCATAACCCATCTACTTCCCTGATTGATAATGGGATTGGAACTAAAGAAGTTGTTCTATAGATCAGAAGCCAAAGTCAGTAGGGTATAATTTTCCAACATCCTTTGGAAACCATGAATTTGGTATGTGCCCTTGAAAATATCAATCCATTCATTAGTCTCCTTTAAACACCTCCAAAATTGTTTATCCATTAGAGCCCTGTTGAAGTCTCTCAAATGCCTTATGTCCAGACCTCCCCTATTTTTAGGTAAGAAGACTTCGTCCCACGCAACTAAATGAAGTCTATTCTTTGATTCAGTATCGGACCAAAGAAAATGCTTTTGTATTCTTTCCAATCTATCAGCAAATTTGACAAGGATTTTAAAGAGATTCATAATATAGACCAGAAAGTTCTTAAGGGAAGCCTTGATCAACTCAAGTTTACCAGTTGACCTAACAAAGCCCCTTTCCACCTAGCCAACTTGTTTTGGAATCTATCAATTAGACTAGATCAAAAGGAATCTAGGGCAATTCCCACACACAAGGGTAAGCCCAAATATGAATCAGGAAGGGCTCTTATCTTACAACCCAAAATATTGGCAATCTTCATTTTTGTATGCTCAAGGGTATTCATGAAAAAAATGTAGCTTTTAGAAAGGATGATTTTTTTCCAAATTCCTTTCTCATATATATCCAGGATAACTTTAAGAGTTTTTGCTTCTTTAATCGATCTTTCCCCCATGAATAAGGTATTATCCACAAATTGCTGGTGGGAGCAAATAGTAGCTTGGGAGGAGGGTCGTAAACCCAATAGGTTTCTCTTTCGGACTTCTCTTTGGATAATTTTGTTAAATGCTTCGCTCATCGGAATAAATAGGAAAGGGGAGAGAGGATCCCCCTATCTAATACCCCTCGACATAGAGAGGAAACCAAATGTAGAACCATTGATCAGAACTAAAAATTTAGAAGTGGATACACATTGATTAACCAGCTGGATGAACTAATTTCCAAACCCAAAGGATCAAAGCACTTTAAATAAGAAGTTCCAATTGACCCGATCATAAGATTTGAGAGGATCCAAACTTAACCAAAAACTAGGCTTCTTATTGATACATAAGGAGTGGATATTCATGATCCACAATAATAGAATCCAAAATATATCTCCGAGAGATAAACCCGTTTCGATGTTTTGAAATTAAAGAAGGGAGGATTTTCTTAAGTCTGAACATGAGAATCTTAGTGAAGATTTTATAGATCGAATAGCATAAACTAATGGGTCTAAAGTCCTGAAAATAGTTGGCATCAGGATTTTTGGGGATAAGGACAAAAAAAGTGGTATTCAACTCCTTGAGAAGAGATCTGGAACCAAAAAACTCTCTCATAGCATCCACAACATTAGAACTGATAATCTACCAAAAGTTTTGGAAAAAAAGATAGGGAAACCATTAGGGATAGGAACCTTATTACCTTCAAAAGAAAAGACAATAGATCTGACCTCTTGATGGTATGGAATTCTGGTTAGCTCCTTATTCATGTCCTGAGAGATGGTGCTACAAAACTCCCGCACGATCTCATCTTGCACATTATCATCAAGAGGACCATCATCATAAAGAAGAGCGGAGAAATATCTAATAGATTCCTAGTTCAGCTCCTCATTCTTATCAATCTGGTGATGATCCACCAAGATTTTGTTGATTCTGTTTGACGCCCTATGTTTGAGAGTGGTCATATGAAAAAAAAAATTATTTCTATCGCCACATTTGAGCCATAAAGCTCTAGACCTCTACTTCCAAAATTCCTCCTCCTTGAGATGATATCATGAAGTTTGGTTAATAACTCAATTTCTTTATCCATAATCACAGGATCATACCCATCATCTTGAATTTAAGTTTGGACATCATCTAAAAAATATTTCTGAAAGAGGCTTTGTTCTAGTGTTGAATATTGGACTTGACATTGGAGAGTTTCTTAGCCACTCTAAACATCGCACTCCTCTAAATATCAATATTCCACCATTCAACAATTTTGTCATGTATTTAAGGAGCTAACAACCATGTCTTCTCAAATCGAAAGGGGAAATATTTCCTCCTAGTCAGAGGGGACACACTTAGGCTGATTGGGAAGTGATCAGAGCCAATTTTGGAAAGCGCATTTAGCCTACAAGAAGCATCCTGGATCCACTCATGAGAAATAATACTCTGGTCCAGCTTAATTTGAATGAGGTCTGCCCCACTTCTCCTATTAGACCAAGTGAACTTAGCCCCAAGGAATGTCTAACAATCCCAGAGATTTAATCATATACGCCAGGTCCTATCTGCTGTCATCCAAAATCGGCATCCCACTAGACTTCTCTAGATTAGATAGAGGAGTGTTGAAGTCCCCCAATAAAATCCATTTCTCATTAGTGAAGGCTAGTCTAGCATTAATGATAAAGGACCAAAGCACTTTTCTAGCATTTTCGGATTTGGGGCATAGATATTGGATATGATCCAAGGAAACCCATCTTTAAGACTGGTAAATCTAGTAGCTATGTGATTGGAGAATTTAAAACAATCTTACTAGTTAATAATCTAGGATTCCAAAAAGTGGCAATTCCACCAGATGCCCCATCAGCATCAATACAATGAGTCCCGCAATCTCTAAAAAAAAACCAATTTAATCTTTTCCACTTTACAAACAGGAATTTTGGTTTCTTGAAGAAGACATATATCCGACTTATGATCTCTAACCAAGTTGGATAGAAGATAATGCTTGTGGGGATGATTCAGTCCTCTAATATTCCAGGAATTAACTTTCATTTGACTGCATAGGAGAAGACAATCCCAATGTCCTGTAAGGTTCTATGGGCTCTATTAGCAATGGATGCTTGACTATGTTTGTCTCTGCTAATCTCATTGGATTGCCTTCGCACTCCCCTCAAAATAGACCCATAGTCTGCCTTTTGTCGATTTCTAGTTTTAACTCCACTGGACACCGGTATTGAATTATGGACATTTGGGAAATTCCTTCTCTTGTTCTTATCTCTAACCTCTATAAACGGATTTGAGTTTTCTAGAGAATCTTCGTAGGAATCATCATCCTATAGCGTTGTCTCCATAGAGTTATCAACTTCAACAATTAGGTGGATGGGGATATCCTTCTCCCCTTTATCCTTCGTCGAAATCTCATCCCCTTGATAAATCACCTCAGGAATCCAAATTTACCCTACAAACCCTTCCTTACTCGAAGGATCCATTTTTTAAAGGGTTTGGATCTAGCACAGCAACCAGAGCAGTCGAAGCATCACTTGGAGGGGAACCCAAAGGTAAGGGTTCCACCTAGTCCACTCCTCACATCTCATCTTTCTTTTTCCAGATCTTTCTAGACTTAGTCTTAGAAGTGCATTCCCTGGCCCAGTGTCCATCTTTTTTAGAGTAAAAGCAAGCAAAGGGAATAGTTTCATACTCCACTTTCTGAACCCATTTGCCCAGTTTTGAGAATAGGTCAATCTCATTCAGTAGGTTAGAAGATTGTTTTACATTCACACATATTCTAGCATACACCAGGCGCCTCTTAGCAGAAATCATTGAATCAACTGAAAGGAGCTCATCAAATCATGTCACAATCCCAGCAAATATTTCTTCACCCCAATACTCCATATACAAACCTGGAAACCACACCCATATAGGAACCTCATTACATTCCCATTCTTTCGATTTTAAGCCTAGTTCCCATTTTTTTAGAGTTGACGAGTATTTGCCCAACATCCAGGGGCCACCTACCAAGACAGAGTGTAGGTCTTCCTCACAGGCAAAGGAAAAGGAGAAGAAACCATTCGACATCACAACCACATCTATCAGACCCTTTCCCTTCCATTTTTGAGTCACCCAAGCTCTAACAACTTCAATATTAGGACGAGGTCCAACAAACTTACCAACTAGGATAGAGGCCAGGTTAGCCATATTCATTTCCATGATACAATCCAGAATAGAAATGAAATAAGACCCAAAATCCAGGTCCAATTTATGGGGAATAGGAGAAATGGCCTTACCTTTAAGTTTTGACCCAAACAAAGTAGTCCATTTCCTGTTGTAGTCTAAAGAAACTAGAGCCCTATGAATCTCTGTAGAATCCCTGGGTCCCTCCACATCACAAGGTTTGTCTATTTTGTTAGCTTTTCCTTTTGATGGAGTGTGCAAAGTACCCCCATCCCAAGTTCCATTGAGACTGCCATCAGTAGCTTTAGATTTTGTTTCTCCTATGGAGGAGATCACGTGGGATACCCTAGAACCTCCATCGCCTGAAACTCCTGCTCCTACTCCATTCAAATTCAAACTAGTCACTCCAGCCGCTCCTGCTCTCGCTCATGCCATTAGCTCAATCAATAACTTGATCTCTTATGTTGTTGTGTTAAATGATATATATTTATTGTTTTAGTCTTAATATTTTTTAAAATTCTTATAATTTGAGTGCAATTTAATTTTTTTTAATAATGTAACTTATATTATTCTTCCAAAAAAGTTAAATAAGATATTTTATTTAAATTGGTTATAACATAATCATATATAGAAAAAACAACATTATAAAAAATAGTAAATTAAAAATAGTAAAATAATAAATATAAAGATAAATAAAAACATATATGATAAATATATGAAGTTACTATTCAATATAATAAAAAACATTTTAATAATATAATTACACTTTATAACTACATTTTCTTTCAATGTTTCTTTATCTCTATTAATTACATGTTAGTGGAATCTTTGTATTTATAAAGAGTTTAGTGTAATATGTTTGAATTTAATGGTAAAATATTTTTTCAATGAAATATTTTGATATTTAGTACTCATACCTAATCAAGAAAGCTATTGAATAGTAAAAGTATCAACAATATTTATAATGAGTTTGATTAGTTTGTAATTCAATTAAATTTCTTACAATTCATAGTAGTTTATGATTAAAAATATATATAAATATAATAAACCTTCAAAATATTTTAGAAACCGTTATCATAATATTATTTCATAAAACATCACATCTCATAAATTATTTTCAAGAGAGTTTTGTATTAAGACAAATTCAAACTCCATGGTGACGCTCGCATGACAAGACCTCCGGCTCTACATGAAATGACCTGGAGTCCAAAACTAATCATGAAAGCTATTTTATACTTAAAGCATTAAACAATACAACTTTTATTAAAAAATAAATTAAAGAAAAGTACAAACCTTTTTTCAAGGAGTTTGATTAGTTTTTAATTCAAATAAATATCAATTCGTGGTAGTTTATGAAATAAGTCATCTTCAAAAATCTATCCACTACCACAAATATAGAATCATTCCAAGTACAAAATCCATGCTTATATCTTCCCAAGGTCTTACTGGTACTATCAAAGGTTTATACAATCCTACATTTTGACTACTACCTTTTGCAATTTGACAAACTGCACAAATTGCCAGATATCTCTTAACATCCTTATGAATCTGGGGCCAAAAGTACTTCTCACTCACAAATACAACTATTTTGTCAATGCCAAAATGTTTGGTTAAACCTCCACTATGTTTCTCTTTTATCAAGTTCTCTCTCATGGAACTCTTAGGTATGCACAACTGAACTCCCCTGAATAACATCCCATCCTAACCAACCATTTATTCCTATCAACCATAACCGATTCTCTACATACTTTCCAATTTTTTGCAAATTCCAGGTCTTCATCATACAAGGTCTTCAAATCTTCAAGACCTAATACTGTCACTCTCATCTCTCTCAGCAATTTTCTTCTCCTACTCAATGCACCAACAACTTTATTAGATTTTCCACTTCTATACTTCAACACAAATGTGTAACTCTGCAAGAATTTTACCCCTCATATGTCTTTGATTCAACTTACTCTAACTATTCAAATAGTGTGAATCTTGATGATTTGTATACAACACAAATTCCTTAGGCAACAAGTAATGTCTCTACTTCTTCAAGGTTTGGACTATGGCATAAAATTCCTAATCATACACTGAATATCTCTTTTGGGCATCATTGAATTTGTCACTGAAATAGGATACTTCTCTCCCTTCTTGACTTAAAAATTATCCTATTGTTGTTCCACTTGCATCACAATCCACTTGAAATACTTTATTCAAATCTAGTTAGGCTAACACAGGCTGCTCAGTCACTTTCTGCTTCAACAATTCAAAACTTTTGTTTTCTCAGGTGGTCCACTTGAATTCCTTTTGATGTCCTCTCATGGTCTCAGTCATAGGGTTACAAACTGAACTGAAATTTTTGATAAACTTCGAGTAAAAACTAGCCAACCCATGAAATTAGCATACCTCCCGAATGCTTTCTAGTGTAGGCCACTCAACAATGGCTTTCACTTTCTCAAGGTCCATCTTCAAACCATCCTTAGATATCACAAATCCTAAATAGACTAACTCATCCTTCATGAAAGTACACTTCTTGATATTAATTAGCAACTTTTCTTCTCTCAACCTCTGCAAAACTTGTCTTAACTGCAACCAATGTTCCTCTCTTGTTTTGCTGAAAATCAGAATGTCATCCAAATACAAAATAAAAAACTTACCCAAGAATTTCTTCAATACCTCATTCATCAGCCTCATGAAAGTACTTGGTGCATTAGTCAATCTAAAAGGCATCACCAACCGTTCATATAGTCCTTCATTTGTCTTAAATGTTTTCTTCCACTCACCACCTTCTTTGATCCTGAACTGATAATATCCACTCTTCAAATCTATCTTTGCAAAGTATTTTGGTCCACTCAAACAATCCATTATTTCATCAATTCTAGGGAAAGGAAATTGGTATTTCACTGTGATCTTGTTTATTGCTCTTGAATTGGTACACATCCTCCATTCTCCATTCTTCTTAGGTACTAATACTGTTGGTACTCCACAAGGCCTCAAACCCTCCCTGATAAAACCTTTCTTCAATAGTTCTTGGTTTTGTCTATTCATTTTTTCATTCTCTATTGGTGTTAACCAGTGTGTAGCTTTGTTAGGCAAACTATCTCCGAGAACCAAGTACATGAAATGAATAATACTTCTAATAGGTGGTAATCCATTAGGTACATAATCTGAAACGATGTCCTCATATTTTGTCAGCAAATCTCTTATCTCTTCTGGGTGCTCTTCTTCCGGTTCCAATCTCTCAGTCTTCTTAGGAATTAAGGAAAAACACACATTCTCATGTCTCAGTCCATCCATGAATTTCCTTCCATCTACTAAATAAATTATGCCATTTGTACAAACTTCATACTTTAAAGGTTCCTCCAAAGGTAACAAGGTTTGCTTCATCCCATTCGCCACAATAGTGCATGTATTCTTCCTCCCATCATCTATTGCATGTCTATCAAACTGCCAAGGTCTTCCCAACAAAATATGATAAATATCCATAAGTATGATATCACACAAAACTTCATCATGGTAGTTTCCAATTTTCAATTTCACCAAACATTGTTCACTTACTAACAACTTATGTTCATCCTAGATCTATGCTATCTAGTAAGGCTTAGGGTGTTTCAATCTCTCCAATTTCAACTTATTCACCATCTCTTCTGAAATAAGATTATCTGAACTACCACTATAAATAACAACTTTAGAACACTTACCAGATGCCTTACATCTAGTTTTGAACAAATTCTTCCTCTGCAGGGGTTCTTCATCTCTCCGCTATGACACAACTATCTCCTCATCATCTATAGTTCTCCATCTTCCATTTTATTGTCTAATCCAGTGGGGTTTTCTTTCACCACTACTGCTCTTTTGGTAGCCTATGTCTTCTTACACTCAAATTCACAGTGTCCTTCTCCTCCACACTTAAAGAAAGTTCCTCTAAATGTCATCTTGTCTTGTCTTCCAAAGTTCTCATTCTGGTAACCATTTGGTTCTCTCCTCCGGTAGAAATTTTCATCATCCTTCTGGTATGAATAACCTTCTTTGCTCACATCCTTGTCCTTATTCTGATTGGGACTAGTTCCTTTTCCTCTGGTATATCCTCTTCCTCCTTGAAATATTCCTCTGGTAAACCTTCCACCTCTACCTCTATATCATTGCTCATGTCTTTTGTTCAATTTCTCTTCAGCCTTTAGTGCATACTGGTACCTTTCTTCAACACTCTCCAATTTGATCATACTGAGTTCATCTTGTATAGACATCTGCAATCCGTTCAAATATCTTGCACTTTGTTCAACTTAATCATCAACATGTTTGAATCTTATGTTCAACTTTTAAAATGCTTTGGTGTACTACTTCACACTAGATTCCTTATATCTCATATTCTACAACTTTCAAAATAAATCCACTTGATAATTCGTCAAAACAAAATTTGATTTCAACTTAGCAATCATCCAATCCCATGTCTTAATCTTTTATTTACCTCTTCTTTGTCTATCAACTTGCAAATTCTCCCACCAAAGAGATGCATGACCTTTCAATCGGGTACAGGCATATTTCACCTTCCTCTCATCTGCTGTGTTTTCAAAATTGAAATACTTCTCCATCTCTGAGATCCAATCCATGAATTCATTCGAATATAACTTGCCATCATATTCCGGTGGGGTAAAATAAGGCTTAGTGTTTGCCCTACTTAAAACCCTTAAAAACCTTTCTTCATCTAGATCAATCATCGATAGGTTTACTTGTTTTGTCGGAGCTTCTTCTCCTTCATCTTCACTTACATCCTCAATATGTCGACCTCTTCTGTGGGCTATCTCCACAACTTCTAATTGGGTTGTTATTCCTCATAACATCTCCATCATAGTAGGGTCTGCATTCCCACATGCTCCACCATTCCTAGTTCCTCTTCACGCCATTGATTCATGCTAGTCCTCTGCAATTGCGAGTTAGATCCGCAATCCCCCACCCTACAAAAAAAAAATTAGGACATGTAACCTTTGGAAGGAAACTTCGCTTTGATACCACTTGAAGTAGTCATCGGTGAGGAGGGACCTCAAAGAGATCATTTCGAACTGGTTAGAAATAGTAAACTCAATGGAAACACACAAATATTATGGAGGCAATGAAAAATAGATAGTTTAAGTGCATGAAATTTGATTACACCCAACCAATAACAACCAAGTTACAACATACTGACACATGGGCCTGGTAGAATAGGTCACAATCGAGACCTTGAATCGAAAGATCTATCTTCTAGGCACAGTCTATCTATCTGATACTTTGATTGATTCTAACTGATTACATTATAAAACATGATTACAAATATATTTATCGATCCAAAGGATCCAGTTGGCCCAGAAGAGATCAAAACTAGAAGAACAAGACCTAACTTGCAAAATAAACAAGGTCAGCCTTCGCCAAGATATTTCTTCAGAAAATCCAAAGGATGAAACGTAGATCATGGGAAAAGGTCGGCTATACACCAAAGAAATTTAAAATCAACGTTCAAGGCTCCGCAAGCTTCGAAATGGGTTTCGATAGATCACCAGAATAGGTCTCAGGAAACCGGTAACAAAGGAACAAATGGTACCGAGAAGCTTTCATGAAAATCGGTAGTGATATCTTGCCAAAAATTGATCCAAATGAGATGCGGTCTAAAAGCAAGAAAGATGATCAAGTCTTCAAGTAGAATCCAAATCCAAAGGATCTGGTGAGCCAAAACTGGGACACACAGAAAGGAAAACTAAAACTCCAAACAGAAAGCAAAACAGAAAGAAAAATGTTTTTGGTTGATGCAAGTTTGTTTTGAATCGGGGATGCTCATGCATCAAAACGATAACACACACTTCTAAAGACCAAAAAAGTATACATAAATGATATAAAGAACAACACAAGGACTGCAAATGATATATCTTAATAAGGATTGATTTTGTTATGTTAATCAACATTTAATAGAAAAGATGATGTTGCTTAGTGAATCAATAGGTCACCAAACCCTACAATTTTTCCAATTCTAATATAGTTTAGTCTGAGTCCTAGATATGATCAACAAAAAAAAAACAGTTAAAAAAATTAAATTCCTCTTCAATTTAGGCTCTACAAGACCTAGAAGGGTAAACTATTTGTAAATACCTTTCTTTATTTATATTTGTATAATTTAGGTCTCACTACATAAATATACTCTGTTATATAGATTCAAGAATCCTAGAGATATTTAACAATTTGGCAACAATTCTTGAAATTTTCGCCTTTTTAATTTTGAGAACATGTATGATTGAAACTAAACTTCCTACACTAATTAAAATAGAAAGTAAAATGGATTTTCATATATATATATAGGTGATTGTATTATAATAAAGACCATAAATCATGACTTATGCGCATCTAGGGTTATAGTCATCTAAGAAAGTACAAAAAATAACACAACAAGAGGTTTTGTGAACAATACATTAATACCTTATACTAACACTCTAAATTTTGAAAAAAAAAACAATTCTTCTTTCTAGATACTAAATACTCTACGCAAATCCTTATGATTTTTTCTAGTCTATTTTTAATCTTTTACACTAAAAGGAAGCATGTGTGTGTGTGTGTGTGTGTGTGTGTGTGTGTGTGTGTGTGTGTGTGTGTGTGTGTGTGTGTGTGTGTGTGTGTGTGTGTGTGTGTGTGTGTGTGTGTGTGTGTGTGTGTGAAAAATGTACATGGATGAAATAGAATGAATCCCTTTCATTAATACTTCAAAATATATGGAATACAACATGTAGGAGACAATTTCCAAGATTTGGTATATATTCATTACACATTATGACCAATAGCACTACATATAATGATATCAAAATGTACAGCCTATTAACCTTTATAAAAAACCTAGAGTTGGACACATACAGAACAAGAAAACCTAGGATCAATAAAAATATTAGAAACCCTACCAAAATTCCTCGACTTTTTGTTTATAATAATAAAGGATTTGCAAGCTTCAAACCATTTGCAAATTTAATTTTCTGGGTAGTTAACCATGTAAAAATTCAAAAGACAAAAAACCTTTTCAAAAAGTTGAACAAGAGACAAAAATACTGCTTTACTATTACTAAATAGTTGAAGAAGTTAATTTTGTTGATGATTCACCTTATGGGTCTACCTATCAATTAATTTTATTTTTTATTATGTTGAAAGATACTTTATCATATTGAACTCTTTGTTCTAATGGTGTAGCTTTTCAAACTCCTCAGATGATAACTTAAGAATGAATAAAAAAATTCCAATTTCTTCTTCAAAATCAAAACATGGTGGATGTATCAGTTTTGACAACCCTTTCAATTATAGAGACAATCGCCTTATCTCATTCAAAGTTCTTCAATCTTTCTTTTGAATGCACAAGTGGTGAATTCTATACAATGACTTAAAATTTGTTCACTAATCATGGCAACTAGGACAATCATTTTTGCCATTAATTTCCTTACACAAGCCATTACTTACATGAATATTTATTTCATATTTTGAATTTGGACCATAGTCATCCTAATCAAATGGTCAAAATTAAGCTTACTATCATTGACCATTTCTGAACTTTCTTAGATGAGTTAGAATTAGGCACAACACCTTTACGTTGCAATGTAAGTGAACATCTCATTTCTTTTATACTACACTCACAAGCCCACAAGACATCTTGGGTCCCACTATGTCTACTTGTGGGGATCGTGGGAGATTTTGATCCTCTACCATTATATCCTTACTATTGATCTTCATTAGTTACTAAGTGATCATCATTGACATCATCCCATAGGTCTATGTTGGCTACCTAACATTTGTTTCATAACCTACAAGGATGCAACAATCATATAGAAATTAAACATTTTTTCTTTTTTGCATTAGCTTGAACAATGGTGACCTAACACTTGTAGGGCCATGAGGAACATCATGTGGTTATATGTATGGTTTCATTATGCATTATCTCACCAACACACATCAATTTGGAAAATGGTTTCTAATATCTTGTGGGACTTGTGAGGAGTTTAAAGGTAGCAATAATTGTCAACTCTTATGACTAATGAGAGGGGTTCCCCTCTACCTATAGGGGCTAAAGGCCAAAAAATACGCATCATGCAAGGAAGTAAGAGTGCTAATAAATGAAGTAAAAACTAAAAGGCCAATAAAGAAAGGAATTCACTCCCGCCTATAGGGGCTAAATGTATCATGGTAAATAGCTTGGGAAGGCAAAAGAGGCTAAATGACTTATGCAATATAATTCTACATATGCCTTTTTTCATAACATAATATTTTTAAGTGAGAATTAGGAAACTTGATAAATGTTTTTCCTATAAATAGAAAATGGTCTATGTTGGAGGGTTGGTTAAAAAATGGACACTGTAGGCTCAAATTATAAATTAAATAACTGGTAACCCCCTATATTAATCCTATGATAAAATGTAAAATTTGACCATACTCAACATGTCAAGGGTTTAGGATTTTAACAATGAGGAAAAAAATTGTTGAACACGCCTTAGGATTGAGACGCGGGGTGAATCAGTTTGAACCTTAAAATGTTTAATCTTAATTTTAGCAATAGCTATGAAGAATAGAGAAAAGAAACACAATGCACAAGTGCACATCATATTTATGTGTAAAACCCAAATATGTAAAAAGCATAGTGAGAGTCAACTCACAATATATGAAATTATTAAAATTTTAATTTAGGCTCACCATCAAGGAAGCACACTACACATATAGGACTTCTAGGCTGAGATGCACTATCTTAAAACAAGATACACAAGGATGTGCAAACTAAAGCTCACTGCTCTAAGGCAAGATAAAAAAAGGACTTGCATGTTGAAGCTCACTACTAGAGGGAAAGATGCAAAGACTTTCAAACTAAAGATCACTTCTCTAGGGAATGATACAATACCCCAACACTTGAATGAACAAGATAAAGTCTTCTCCAAATTAGAGATTCACTTAAAGTATTGTCACTATCATCACACAACTCTATGTCATATGATAAAAAAGCACATTCACACATACTTTGATTTATTCACTTAGATCACAACACCCACAAATCAAAACATCAAATTGATATTCTACATGTACCATCTTCTTCATTGCAAACATCAATTAAGTTGGCCAACACAAAGGAAAAGCATAGGTCCTACTTTACTAGCCACCAAACATAATTGTGTTGAACGCGGCCCAATCGAAGATATATAGAGAACCTAAATCATCATATTACACATCTCTATGTAGATCCAAAAGATATACATGTGAGCACACATCATTGAAGGACAACAACTAGGTAACGTGTAAATAAATAATGTAGCACATAAGTTGTCAACCCAGCAATATAGTATCCAAATGAATAATAATCAATTTCAATCCCTACACACCATAGGTAGGACCCAAATATAACTTAATTCATTTTCCAAGGTTGGCAATTATCATTAGGATCATAGAACAAGCTAAAAAATAAAACTCTATTAGCCAAATTGCAACAATTTCCTAGAAGACAACATTAGACACAATGTAGCACAAACCAGAACATTCAACAACATGTGAACAACATAGGGACGTTCCCAGAACATCAATTGTTCCCACATACATCTTTCTCATTGTCACATCTATACATGTTGGAGTAACATAAAGACACAAAACACTTCACAGTTAGAATGCCAAGAACACAATCTTGAACGTTAATATCCATAAAACTTCTTGCATAACACTTCAACACCTAAAATTGGAATTGAGACAATGCGCAAACATTGCAATGATTTCCTCCAAGTCACAACACCTAATACACCAATATGGAGAAACGCGAAGCATTTTTTGAATAGACCAATCAAATCCTCTTTTGACAAACAACCAAATTGTCAACAAAAAGCAATCACTAGCCACATTAGCTACAACAACAAGAACATGAAAAGGATAGTAGTGTAATGTCCACAAAACATAAAATTTTTATCCAAATCTATAATACCAAATTATGAAATGTGAAGGAGTGTGGAGTATTCTTCCAAGCAGACTTTAAATACTCTTTCCTGCATATCACATCTCCTCATACTAAAAACATTCCAAAACCAATATTAACCTGAGCAAAAGTGTCAGGGCCAAGGAAGGCACATGCACACCATCATCATCCTTATGCTACAAATCCACAACATATCATTATTAGCACATCAACACTTCACATAGAATGTAGATATTAGACACCAAGAAGGTAGACGCCCACACACCAAAGCAACTGCAACCATCAACCATTTGTAATGTATAACATCTACCTCAAACATAACAACTTTATCTTCGTCAAACCATAGCAACATAATCTCCATAACATTGATGACCATATTAATAACAACATCCCCAATCATCTAGAACAACATATATTTGTCAAACATAAGGTATATTTACTACTACAATAAAAACTGAACAAGTATAACTATACTTTTATATTCTACGTCGATAAAATATTTTACAACTAATATTCTATCTTTTAATTTACAGGTAGGTGAACTGAAAAATGATGCACATTGCATCATATTTAATAATTACTTAAAAATTAAAAATATATTATATTTTAATTTTTAAATAATAACTACGATAAAAAATGCCGATTGATGTCTGAGTAAACAGGGAGCGAATTTATCTAGCTTCAACTTCGGTATTGGAAGCTTCATATCCCGAACGAATCCCTGACAAAGATGATGTCGTTCCATTTTTATGCTCATCATTCCCCCAGCTTGACCCCCAGCTTGATTTTGATTCTGGTTTTAAAGCATGGCTCTCACCTGTACTAATAAAAGCAGGCTTTGAAGGATTTGGCAATGTCACTGAACTGCTAGAGATCATCGTAATAACATCAGACATAACTGGTCGAAGTGTTGCATTTGCTTGTACACACAGAAGCCCAACATGAATGCATCTTAAGGCCTGCTCCTGACTGACTCCTGATGTCTCTGAATCTACCATATTCAGTGCATTTCCTCCCTGGAACAGTTTCCATGCCTGCATTACATGTCATTAAATAACTAGAATCTGACTGTCTAACACTATAAAGAACAGTTGAGGGAAATGGGTAGGGGGAAATCAAGTTTGTTACCCATTCAACAAGGTGTTGCATATCGTATGGAAGATGATTATCATTGTTTTTCCTTCCGCTGACAATCTCAAGCAGTACTACTCCAAAACTGTAAACATCTACTTTAACTGACAGCTTCCCTTGCATTGCATACTCTGGAGCGATGTAGCCACTGCATTGAAACAGAAATTGTTACAACCTTTATTTTCATCTTGAAATATGTCCAACATTTTTCCTACAGCTAGCCTCCACTAAACTAACAATAAAATATCAAATGCTTAATCAAGATCAATTGATATTCAAAATCACATCGATTATATTATTACCATGTGCCTGCAACTCTTGTATGGATATGTGTCTTGTCTTCAGGAAAGAGTTTAGCTAAACCAAAATCAGCTAACTTTGGATCTAGTTTGTCATCAAGCAAAATATTGTTTGCTTTGATGTCTCTATGAATAATTTGCAGCTGAGACTCTTGGTGAAGATAGAAAAGGCCACGAGCAATTCCAATGATGATGTTATAACGCTTTTGCCAATCTAACTCTCTACGCTTCTCTTGATCTGTAAGCCAAAATTTGAAACTATTCACGCCTTATTGTCTTTCCCAAAGAAAAATTAAAGTTAATGATGACTTACCAAAAATAAATGTGTCCAAACTCTTGTTGGCAAAATACTCATAAACGAGAAACCTTTCATCTCCCTCTATGCAACATCCCAACAACCTTGCAAGGTTTCGGTGCTGAACATTTGCCACCAGTTTGACTTCATTCATAAAGTTTTTCTTGCCTTCCACAGATTTGGCAGAAATTTTTTTCACTGCTATCTCTTTTCCATCTCTTGTTGTTCCCTGAAACATAAAAGGAGAATTTAGAGCTCTCCATGTGTTGTTAAAATAACTATACTTTGGACTATGAAGAAAGTGTCGACCCACCTTATATACTAAACCAAAGCCTCCCTCTCCAAGCTTATTGTTGTCATCAAAATTATCTGTGGCTTCTGCTAACACTTCAAAGCTATAAACAAATTTTTTATCTTCCATTAAGCCGACTTTAGGGGAAAATCCATGCATCTCTGTAGTTTTAGAAATAATGAGATAAAAGTGGGTAAGCTTAGAGAATTTGGAAAAATCCATACATCTCTGTGATTTTAGAAATAATGAGCTAAAAGCGGGTTAGCTTAGAGGATTTGTTACACTAGAAACATAACATGAAAAATTTATATATGAAAAATATATTTTGAACGGAGCACCTTTGTTTACAGTAGCAGAAGTTACTTGCTTCCCAAAAATGGCAGACCTAACCGATTTTCTCAATACAATCACACAGACAGACAAAAGTAGAATCACAGCTACAATAAGCCCCAATATTATGGGTACTGCTTTTGAAGACTTTTCTGCAAAATACAGTTCAATAGTTATTTATTAGAATCGTGCCAGTATTCATTAAAAACTGGAAACAAGAAAACTGGGTTACAAATTCAAGTCACAATAATGAGTTAAATCTTTTCTCATTATTGAATGAAATAAAAACCCAATATGTATATGTTGATAATGTGTTATAGCTTCAAGTCAAGATGGATATTCAAATGGCATTGAAATTCAGGAGATCTCCATAACCATTCAATCTTGGATCAAATAAATAATACTGATTATGAAAAGAACTGATAATACTTACTTCCTGATCTGGAATTAGTTGGATGTGTGGATGCCGCAGGGGAGGGAGAGGGAGAGGGCGACTGTGCAGAGTCGAAAAATGGGTATATCTCATATCTTACCTTGCAGCTCCTGCTCAGAGACTGGGCTCCCTCTTTTTTAGCACAGCATTTGCTCAGATTTGCTCTTGCGGCAACTAAGCATTTTCTGCAATCTTGTATTGATATATCTCTCCAACACTGAACTAAACCATATAATTTTCCTTTAGCCGAATAGTTGGCTGATCCAGCAGCAAATCCCTTATTTTCAGGGATGTAAGCTTTGTCTGACAGATTGGACAGAAGGCTGCTGGTTGTGGACACGAAAGCATCCTTACTGCTATTAATATCCATCGTGTTGAGCAAGCGAAATCCGGTAGTATCTAGAATTGAGATAAAATTAGAGTTCTGATAGCGCATGAAGCAGTCATCCAGCCATATTTGCCCACTTATGTCGTTGGAGCAAAGATCGTGCATACTGTTATTTGCTTCCTTCACACAGTTTGAGCAGCTCGCTGCTGATATATTCCCAGTGCACTGGAGCAGACCATATACCTTATTGGGATATTGGCCATGGGAAGAAATATTAAATCCTGAACTTTTAGGTGCATTAAGAAATAGATCTTTGACAACCAGGTTTAGGTTTGTGGAGTAGCTGCTGTCATTGGTGAATGTTGAGGAATTGTCACATCTGCTCCCTACGTAGATACATATGACAGAAGGAAAATTCATTACAAACAACAAGAGGAGGAGGGTTGGAAGAAAAGCTGTTCCTCTGGAAAGGTTGTACTTCATTTTGTTAGTCTCACTTAGTTCTGAACTTAATTGCTGTGTGCCGAATTCTCAGAGGTTGCAGGGATGAATTAGGTAGGGTTATTCTCAAACATCATTCATTTCAGAAAAATGTTAATTTTCATCAATAAAAAATAGAATAAATATTTGTCTCTTTAGTATACATAGGATGTTAAAATATCTTATTTGCTATTGGACTATTAAAACTGATGATGTTAAATATTTATACATAAGATTTGAATATATTATTCACTATATGACTAATAAAACGGATGATGTTTAGGTACACACTGTGCAGATAGCAGAATCACTTCTTTTCTTTAAAGAATTATTTTAATTTGCACAAATATCTTATAAGATAAAAAAAGAAATTAAAAAATAAATTGTAATTGAGAATATAGAAATGAAAGGTTATTAGCCTCTATCATATCTTTAGATTCAAAATTAAGATTATTATTAGAGTCTATAAATAATTAAAAATTAACCTTTTTATAATTTATAATATTTTTTTATCTTCATTCTAAATCTTATTCAATTGATATATTAATCACCCATACATTATTTTATATCTAAATTAAAAATTAAAAAGAAAACAAAAAAACCATTATCTTAAACATAAATTTAAAATTAAAAAACAAGTCATTCAAAAGATCCTCTAAATATTTTCTGATCGAGTGCATTATCTTGCATTTAGATTTAACACAAAACAAATTCAAAAATATATTAATCACTTATTATCACATCGATAATAATCAATACATTATCTTGAGCCTATATGTAAAGGAAGAAAGAAACCATTCAAAAGATGGATTGGACCCTACTGATCCGTCACTCGTGATGAATACATTGTATTCTAAATCACACATAAATGGGTGGACACAATTTTCTGTGCCAGCTGCCACTTTTTTCTTCATTCAATGATTTGACTCTTTGACATGCGTGAGTAGTGCACGAGTAAGGTTAAAAATGTGCCAAATTAGATTTGAAGAATATTGTTTTAAAAATGTTTTTTTTCAAAATTTATAATTAATGAAAAATAAAATTAGATTTGAAGAATATTGTTTTAAAAATAATTTTCTTATCAAGTAGTTCTTCATATAAACATCATTGTCTTATTTTATTATTATCAATGTTACAAACATTTTTAATATTGTACATTCATTCCAACATTAACATAACTAAGCAATGTGATATTTTGAAACACAAACACATAGTTCTATCTAATAGTTGTAAGAAAAAAATAATAATAAATAGTGAACTATTCTATCTAGACTCCCATAACTATATGAAATCTTATCACTAAGGTAAAATATTTATTAAACCTACATATAGCTTTAGGTTCAATTGAATACCTTATGAAACCAATAGGAAGATCAAGATGTCATGAGGTGAATTATAGAACTATAATTTTAACAATTTAGTACCCTATAATTTTTTCATTTTTTTTCATCCAGTAAAATCCCTATATGTGTTTGTACCTGCACATAATGCATGAAAATTCATGTAGTGTGATTCCATCTCTTGAATATATGACCATACAATTTTATTTTTTTATAACTTGCCAATGACCTTTTAACTTCTAAGCATTCTTTTGCAACCATCATACATCATACAACTAGTGTTTGAAAGGCCAACAACCATTTTTGTATTTTGAATTATTATTAGACTTCCATCTCATTTTGTGAACATCATTTCTCATTCCATCAAGAAAGATTGGCATTGCCAAAATAAGTTATAAGTTATAGCTCTCTCCTTGGCTCTTGATAGCATTTGCTAGTACTCTGCAAAACCTTGTAGCATTTGAGGTTTTTAGTGCACCTTGTTTTTTATTATGTTAGCAGGGAAAGGGCCTTGAACCCTACAAAATAGCAAAATCAGAGAGTAGCAACAAAGAATCCGTCTTCAAACAGCCAAACAAGAAAACTGCACCACCCTCTCTCAAAAGTAATAATAAATCATCATGTCCACATAACTAAATATACTTACCTTATCAAGCCGTTGTCTGTAACCCATAATATGACTACGAATAACTAAACATACGGAGTCTATAAACTTAGCAGAGCAGATAGTTTTAATAAAATTATGAAACATATGACACGTAGGCATATTCATAAGAAAATCATTATAACAACTATGCTATACAAGAAATCTTGAAGAGAAAAAAGTAGAACATAAACAACACATTCTCGTATCTATTAACACATTCTAGGGTAATGATCTTTAGTAGACAACAAGTATAAAGTTTATATATATATATTGATGTTCTTATCCAAATATTATTATCGATTATCTTTATATTTCCAAAAAATAGTATTTTTTCAAGAAATTATTTATGGTTGCACAAATATCTTATAGTGCCATAACAAAATCAGAAATATATATCAAAAATGAGTTTTAATTCAAAACTGTTATGCCCTTACATATCATATCATTAGAACTAAAATTGAAACAATATTGTTAGTTACAATTAATAAAAAGTTAAAACTTCTTTAGAATTATAATAACTTTGTTGTCTTGCCTCTAAATC
Organism: Cryptomeria japonica; assembly: GCF_030272615.1. Classification (NCBI taxonomy): domain Eukaryota; kingdom Viridiplantae; phylum Streptophyta; class Pinopsida; order Cupressales; family Cupressaceae; genus Cryptomeria; species Cryptomeria japonica. Next base: position 71,425,196 of record NC_081408.1, on the reverse strand, counting down.
TTATTCAAAAGATGTATGGATCATATTAATAGACATCAATCCATTGTCTCTTTTTTTTGTATTGAAATAATGTAGGTAACATTACAAGTTACATTTGAGTTGTAGTAAGAAGTTGAAGGTGAAAAACTAAATCAATCCATTGTCTTAAACCAAATAATAATCAATACATTATCTTGAATCTGAATTAAAGATAGAAAAAAAAGACCACTCAAAATATCTTTTGTTCATGTCAATAACAATTAATGCATTATCTTACATCTAAATTAATATAAATAATAGTCAATAGTGATGACATCAATAATAATCAACACATTGACCATTATCTTGATTCTGAATTTAAAATTATAAAGGAAACCACTCAAAATATGCTTTGATCACATCAGTAACAATCAATACAAGAAAAATAAAAGTAATATTCAGTGGTGATCACATCAGTAATAATCAATACATTGACCATTATCTCTAATATAAATTTAGAATAAAAAAAGGAAGCCACTCAAAATATGCTATCATCAGTTAGAAAAATAAAAATAGCATTCAGTAGTGATCACATCAGTAACAATCAATACATTGACCAGTACATTGTGTTTGCCATCACACGTAACTGGGTCGAAACATTGTGTTTATCTGCTAGTTACCACTTTTGCTTTATTCATTGATAAGACTTTTGATATGCCCATAGCAATGCATCAGATAGGTTAAAAATGCCGCACTCAAAAAGAGTTAGATATATTTCAATTCAACTTCACCTTTTTCTTGTGAAACTTCAACGTCCTACATAAATTTCATATGCAACATGACAACAGCCGAGGAGGATTAAATTCAAGACTTGAAAGCAGTTGCACGCCACAAAGATTTTGTTTTTAAATTTTGTACTTTTTCTATAGAAGTCTGGATTGCTTTCAAATTTATGATCAAACAAAGTGAAAATTAAATTTTAATAAATAAAAAAAATATAATTTAAGAGATACTTTAGTGTATTTAATAATTTATTTGTATATATAAATTTATAATTAATTAGTATAATATGTTTAATTAATTTTATATATAATTTAGAATAATGTCTTGATGTATTTACATAGTTAATATAGAAATATTGAATACATCTATCTAAAAAATGTTAAGAGATATCTATTGGGAGATTTTTCTTTTTACTAGATAATATTTTATTTTACTCTAGAATTATTAAATTTTAAGTTAATTCATGTAGCATAAATATTAAATACTAATATTTTGATATGTAAATGACTATTAAATTTATGATTAAAAAGTAAGTGTTTTTGTTAACACGCTCACACCATTACAATCCATCTCTTGCTACCATTGTAGAGTGTCTCTAGGCATTAATTATAAATGGTACATTTTGACCCACATACTATATGTAATATGGGAAAAGGATTTCTAGACTAATTAATGTATTAACTTAAACCAATCCTTCTCCCATATAACATTAAGGGAATTTGAAAGAGATTAGCTATTGTCCTCAAGAGAGATCTAATTTGCTTGGGTCCAATCACCTTTTTTTTTGTTGCAATAAGGATTGTTGAGTGTGTGTACTGAAGTATGCTAACAATGACTAAATTGAACAAACTTAACAAAACATTAATGATACAACGTAGAAATATATGAATAGAAAGCATGTATGAGAAAGGGATACCAAGATGAATCTAGTGCTACAATGTGGAATAGACTATGCAAGATGCTAGCATGAGGCACCAGTATCCAAGTGTTGTGAAATTTGGAATCTTGAATTCGAATAGACTTGAAAGTGGTTTAGACACTTGTCACTAAAAAATAGGGTAGAACTTGCATGACAATAGTGCTAGGCACTGGTATCTTTAAGGTTTTTGGTATTAACAGTTTGACGATGTCTTTCATATTCCTGTATGTCTTCTCCTGACTACTCATGGGTAGAATATTTTACATCTATGCTTGTTTGTACACATGAAAGTGGGGAAATAATTTTTATTTCTAGGGGCTTGTCTCTATCAAACCCTAATTTGGTTTTCTTTCCTCCACAAAAGTGATGATGATGATAAAATTTTCCCCCTCTTGAGGGGTATTAGGCAAAAAAAATAACATAAATACTACAATGATAAAATTATCTTTAGATGTGACACCTTCACTAGGAGTCCCATATAAGGCAATGTTGTAGTGTTCCTTGAATTTTTGCATGTGTTAGTGCATAACATGACACAACAATAAATAAGAACATCATCAATACTTGAGTATAACTTTATTGTATTAAAATTTATAGATCATAGTGTTGAGCATTTTCCATAGATAGATTGCATGTCTAGATAGATTCTCTCTTAGAAGTTAGATCCTCAAATAAGAGAGAGAGAGAGAGAGAGAGAGAGAGAGAGAGAGAGAGAGAGAGAGAGAGAGAGAGAGAGAGAGAGAGAGAGAGAGAGAGAGAGAGAGAGAGAGAGAGAGAGAGAGAGAGAGAGAGAGAGAGAAGCTATTTTATATGTATGCCTCTAAACATATTTCAAAACCCTTATTGAGCTAGGGCAAAAGGTACAATTATTAAGACACCAAAAGTTGACATTTGAGTTTTTCAAATTTTTGAAAATCACATGTAGGATACTACCACCCTATAGAAGTTGATGATTTAACCTCACAAGCCAAGAATCATCTACAAACACACTACCTATCACATAGAAAAATCAAGCAAAAATAATTTGGTCAATGAAACTTGATAATTTTGTATTGATTGCACAAAAAGATTATATTACAATGAATGATGAATTCTTATGAAAGGATGAGTAAAAACCTAGATGCAAACCATAAAGCTAGATTAAAGTAGCTAGCTCGAACTATCACAATCATAATAAATGAGACAACTTAAGCTATTATTAGCCTAATAAAATAAAAGGAAAAAGACCCTAAATTTAGCTTAAGTGAATAGAGTAATTAGAGGACATAATTAATTAATAATTAGAAAAATATCCTAATTACTCCAACACACTCAACGCTAGTTTCCTAGCATTTTTCACTTCTAAAGTGACAAGTGTCAAAGGATTTAGTATAAATATGTAATCAAGCTCCAAACCATATTCATATTACAAATATAATTAATCGTGCATTCAAAAAGGCTATCAAACCTAATATGAAATTGCTAAGGGGGATAATTTATAACTCTACACATATTTAACTTTACTTACTTCTATTATTAATTATAATGATGTCCCTTATGCATATATATAGGTAAATCCAATTCAATTATCTTATATGTTTAATATTTGATCATTTATTCTATCCCCATCAATCTAATCAATCGTAGGCATGAATCCAACTTCACTTTTGGACCGAGGTTAAGTTTCTGGGTGTAAATTCATCATTGCAAGTGTGTTCTTGATCACCAAGGTCATGTTTGTAGGTGAGGTCATCCTTTGCAAGTGGAACTTGATAATTTTAAATTATAAAAATATAATATTTCATTTATTTCAATGGACCAATATCATACTTTTCTCTCAATTTAGTATCACTGGAATCCATCAACACTTGAGATCCCCAAATATAACAAGAAAACTCATTTACATTTGCAATCAAATCATGCAACAAATCAATCACACTCTATTGTACTCATCAAGGAAGGTGTTATTAAAATTTTACTCCATTTATTTTTCTGTTTTTGCATATGTATAACAATTTCAATTGTAAAAACAACACTAAAATTGAGAATCATAATTTGTAAAATTCTCTGCATGGCATTATTTTCACCTAAAACATTTATTCTACTATGCAAACCTTAAAATATTGTCAAAAAAATCATTCACACATCAATTATCAATTTTCCTGTTTTTAATGAGTATTTCTCATGCTTACTTTAAATGATTAAAACAAGTACTCATAGGCAATATTATTTGATGAATCATGTCCTGAATAGAAAATGTGATAGTCTTTTTTATATTTTTCTATCTATATTATCATTTTTATTGACCATTTATTACATTTAGTGTAGTTATATCTACTACTTTTGTATATCCTAGTTGTAAAACTTCTAATGAATATTTAGATTTTAGTATATTCTCCTTCCTAATCCACTAATATACAAAGTTGTCCCATTTAAACATAATCATTTAATATGCCAAACATTACACTCACACTATGTTTTCCATCACAAAAAATAAACAAAATAATAAAATAATTCAAAATTCAAAATATGCTAAACCTTATAACACATAGATTTTAAAGAAAATAAGACACATAAATTTAAAGTATATATACAAACAAAGCTCTCATATAATTTCAAATTGAAATCTCTATAATTTCCTCGAGGTTTTTAGTTTGGAAGGAAAATAACCTTTTTAACTATTCTCCTTTTTGCCAAATATATTAGCACTTCGTTAGAAAAACAAAATAAACCAAAGAGTAACTATCCAAAAAATCAAACGTAAAAGTACTACTACTTTCATATTTAAATTTTTTGAAGATTCAACCTAAACTTAAACTTTGAGAAGGGTTTTACCAAATGGAATCTTAAGGAAAATAGTAAATTTACATGTTGCTGGAATACTAACAAATCGTATCAACACTCCTTTCTGTTTAGTTCTTCACAATAGTAATGGTCGTTGTCTCATCTTCAATGCCAGTGTCGTACAAGCTTTAAACGGCTCCCTAAATCCACACCAAACACTAATTTATTATTAGTTCCTGCCCCGCATGGAACTACTGGGGAGGCTTTTTCTTAACTAGTGATTAATCTTCATTGCTCCAGCCAATCAAATATTTAGATTCGCTTCTCTAAATTTCTTTCCTATATTTGTTATGGATAACTTGCTAAAATTTTAATTAATTACAATTATAAATTAATAATATTCAATTTTGATTGGTTTGTCAGTTTTTTCAGATGCGTTTCAGAGGTGTTCACGGTTCCCTATAAGAGAGAACGCACAACTATCAAGCTCATAATTCTTGTGCACAATCCCGTCCACCACTCAGGTGCGTTCTGTTTTGGGAATGGGCGTCCATGCAGGAGACAGTTACATGTAAAAGTTAATTAATATCTCTGTGCCTCATTCCACCACAGTTGTCGACCTCTCACCTGCAAGAGCAAAATACAAGCTGGAATAACGCAAAATTATTTGACGCGTGGACTGCTCAAGATTTTCAAGAGGGTATTTGATATTTTTCATGGGTTAACCCTTAACCCCAAATTTACATGTTAGTTCTTCCAATTCTTCTCCTCTACTTCTTCAAGCAATAAAACTATTACGTATCCAGCTAACAGAAATTACATTTGGCTAATAGAATTGTTAGCAGAGGATTATATTTGAGTAGATGTTTGCAGTGTAGTATTTCTCCCAACTATTATGGTGAGCTATAATTTACGTCATGTTGCTATCTGCTCTTAATTTCAGTTGTGTGTTTATTTAATTGATTGGTTTGTTTAATATTGCAGATGAATGGTTTCAATACAGATGACTATTGGCCAAAAGTAACATAATATATAATCATGATTTCACTAAAACTTTCCATTTTAGAAGAGATTTTAGAATTTGAATGTTGCTTGTTGTAGGAATATGTACCCATTCATGCCAGCGTTGCACCCAGACAAAGCTGGGAGATGGAAACTCAAAACTTAGGATATTCCAACGCTCCCAGCACTTCTTGACGGTAGTTTAAACCCAAATATTAGGCACTGATCAGAATTCAATTGCTCGAAAATATTCTAAACTAAATTCCAGGCATATTTCCAAAGTTAATGTTTTTCATCTCAACTACCTAGTCATACAAACCCATTTACAGCAGAGATCTCAAATTGTTACCTAACCTCACCTAAAACGTTTGTGCAAGTACTAGAGTGGTTTATATTGTTGAGCTGCAAAAATACAGAGCTAGGACTATTTGGGTTAGTTCATGCCACGCTACAACTTTGAGGTAAGTTGAACAAGAAATGGTAAAATTTTACATAAGATCTGAAATAAATTATAAAAGTGCCTAATCAAATTGGGTTATTCAGTGGTCAACTGTTTTTTCCTAATTGCTTGACGGTTTTGAGTGTCTACTATATTCTTTGTTCTATTATATTATCCATTGATAAGGTAATAAGGTTGTCTTTTAGATCACTGTCAAGCCTGGCATTATTTTGTGCATTAGATCTTTCTGTAAGAAGGGAATTGCTTTGCATTTACCTTTTGTATGCAATGCACTATTTGCCACCCATAGAGCTACTTCTTGAAAAAAATAGTTGCCGTGAATAGATTGCAGCAAGTTGTACTCATTGAGATTATGTGGCCTTAAACAAAAATTATAATTGATTGCTAGAATGAATTTACATGTCTTTGTCTATTAGTTTTTGGGTATTGCTTGGCTTCAGAACTTCTCAATCTCTTTACATTGCTAAGCTTTAGGATGCCGATATATAAAATGCTAAAACCTTGTGGTAGCCATGCCCCAGAACAATGAACTACAATGACTTTACAATGGCTAAATCTCTAACTATAAATTATGACAAAAAATTGTTGCAGATTAACAATCATCTTAAATGCATGTGCAAGTCTTGTCCATAAACATTTCTATTCAACAAAACCAATCCACAAAAAAAATTTGCAGCGCTGGGCAGGAACTACGCTGCCCTGCAGCCCTTGTTTCCTAGTAGCCATGCCTCATGACAGCACAACTGAAATTTCATAACGGTGGCTTTGATACGAGATGCAAAAGAACTTCAAATGAAATCGATCAAAGTATAAATAGGCTAACCCTAAAAACTTCAGCTTAACAAGAAATCCGCTACGCCCTACTAAGCTTTAACATACAATCCATAGTAGTTTCATTTTTGGTCACCTTGCTTCCAATTCAGTAACGGTGGTTTCGTTTATCTGCGATTTTTCCTTTTCATTGTACTCAACCACGAAGCTTGACACTGGCTTTGAAGCATCGCTCTCACTATAATTTATAAAAGCAGGCTCTGTAGGACTGGGCAATTTCATTGAACTTCTAGTGAGCATCTTAATAACATCAGACATAACTGGTCGAAATGTTGCATCAGCTTGCACACACAACAGCCCAACATGAATGCACCTTAGGGCCTCTTCTTCTACGAGTTCTGATGCCTTTGAATCTACCACATTCAGTCCATTTCCTCTCTTGAATAGTACCCATGCCTGCATTACAACATCAAATTAGAAGAACTTAGCTGCTAATATTGAAAAACGTAACAGTTGAGGGAAATGGGTATTGGGAAATCCAGTTTCTTACCCATTCCAACAAGTTTTGCATATGGTATGGAAGATCAGCATCAGTGTTTTTCCTTCCACAGACAATCTCAAGCAGCAATACTCCAAAACTATAAACGTCTACTTTAACAGACAGGTGCCCTCGCATTACATACTCTGGAGCCATGTAACCGCTGCAGTGTAACAATGAAATGGTTTACTAGTTATGCTGGTTTATATATTTTTTAAACAAAACATCAAGTGGGTTGCAGCCCTGCTTAATTTTCCACAGGTTCAGTTTTCCATTATAATTTTTACTAGTAGAAAGTAACAATTTAGAAAAAATTACATAATGATTTCTAAACAGCAATAGTTGTCATAGGAAATAGAAAGAGGGAAAATGAAAAGAGGTTTCTCACAAATCTATTAAGCCTCAAAAACCCATAAATTAAATAGAAGATAAAAAGAGAATCCATGATCAAACTCTTATTACAATATATTTAAGCACACAATTAATGAATAGTTATTTTGTTAATTATATTTTTTTTTAAATCTGCTTAATTGTTCCCTGCTTTTGCTATGGCAAAAAGTCTACAAGGCCCTGATATTTGTGTACATTGAATCCTTTAATATATTATATAGATGTTTTAAGAAAATCATTTAAAAGAAAAAAATTGAAACTTTAGCTTAATTATTGAAAATAAATAAAAGCATTTGCCAAGCTTCTTGAATGCTTAATAACTACTAATTTAAACCTAAAAGAATAGAGATTGCACTCTCGTTTTGATGTTTACCATGTGCCTGCAACTCTTGTTTGGATCTGTGTCACATCTTCAGGGAAAAATCTAGCTATACCAAAGTCAGTGATCTTTGGATTGAGTTTGTCATCAAGTAAAATATTGGTTGCTTTAATATCTCTATGAATGATTCGCAGTTGTGAATCTTCATGAAGATAGTGAAGTCCATGTGCAATTCCAATGATGATATTGTAACGCTTTTGCCAATTTAACTCTTTGCGCTTCTTTGAATCTGTAATCCAAATTCTAAATACATCTGTCACATGTTCGTCTTTTCGAAAGCAAACTAAGGTAGAATGGTAACTTACCAAAAATAAATGTGTCCAAGCTTTTGTTGGGATAATAATCGTAAACAAGTAGCCTTTCATCTCCCTCAGCACAACATCCCAACAACTTTGTAAGGTTTCGATGTTGAACATTGTCCACCAATTTCACTTCATTCAGAAATTCTTTCTTGCCTTGTAAAGAATTCGTAGAGAGCTTTTTCACAGCTATTTCATTTCCATCTTTAATCGTTCCCTAAAGCATCAAGTAAATATTTAGATTTTTGCATCTATTGTTGAACAAATTTTACGTAAGACTAAAATTTATATGTCGGCCTACCTTATATACATCACCAAAACCTCCTTCTCCAAGCTTGTTGTCATCATGGAAATCTCCTGTAGCTTCTGCCAACACTTTTAAGCTGAAGGCAAACTGATGCTCTTGCATAAGTAGCCCGGATTCATCGGAAAATTCTTGCCTCTCTATAACATTAGAAACCAATGATATAAAAATGGGTAAACTTATAAAATTTGTCATAGAAAAAACTATGTGAAGAGAAAACAAAGTACTACAAATAGGTTTAAGCACCTTGATTTTGGATAGCTACAGTTATTGGGCTCTCAAAAATAGCAGATCTAACTCTTTTTCTCCATGCAATGAAACAAATAACTAAAGCCAGAATGATGCCTCCCACCAACGCTAATGCTATAGATAATGTTTTTGTAGACTTTTCTGCAAAATACAATTTAATATTTTTTATCATTATAAGTATACCTCTTTGAATTGAAGATCGAAACAAAATTAGAAAATCTTATCTTAAACATAGTTATAGTATCTAGGAGGTAGTCGCCACCAAAAGAAACAAAAATGGTGTAATTTAAAATGTCCCAAAAATAAAATTGTATAAATTTTTTGGATCATATAAACACATTAGAATGAGAACCAGTGGATAAAAATAGAAACATTCGAAGCCCTAATAATAATCAAATTAGAGAGTAGTAGTGCATACTTTTTGATGTCGTTGAAGTAGTTGGATTGGATCCCTCGGGGGAGGTAGAGGGAGATTCAGCAGAGTCAAAAAATGGGTTTGTATCATATTTTACCTTGCAGCTCCCTAATGGAACCTGGACTCCTGGTTTTCTATAACAACAACCCTTCAGCTCCTCCCTTGCTGTTACCAAGCATGTTTTGCAATCTTGTACTGATATATCTCTCCAACACTGAACTAAACCATACAACTTTTCTGATGCAGAATAATTGGCTACACCAACTGAGAATCCCTTATTTGCAGAGATATAAGCTTTGTCTGAAAGGGTCGACAAAAGGCTGATGGCTGTGGACTCAAAAGCCTCCCAATCGCTATTAATTTCAACCCCGCTGAAAATGGTACCTCCACCGCTAGTATCTAGAATTGAAAAGAAATTAGAGTTGTTGTAACGAAGGAAGCAGTCATCAAACCATATTCGCCCGCCTGTTTTGTTGGGACAAAGTTGATGAATACTGCTATTCGCTTCCAGCACACAGTTTGAGCATCTCTCTGCTGATATATTTCCAGTACATTGGAGGAGACCATAGACCTTATAGGGAGATTGGCCTCCGGAAGAAGTGTTAAACCCTAAACTTTGAGGTGCGTTATGAAACAGATCATTGATGACTAGATTTAAGTTTGTGGAATATGTACTGCCATCGGTGTAATTTGTGGAATCATCACAGGTGAACCATACATAGTCACTGCATATGGCAGAAGGAAAATTTATGGCAGATAGCAAAAGGAGGATTGGAAGAAACTTTAATCCTACATAAGGAATTAAGGGGAAAGAGTTGTACTTCATCTTGTTTTTCATTTCAACTCTGAATTTAATTCTGGTTCACAAAAGCTTTAAGCAATTACAGGGGATGAACTAGGCAGTAGGCATGTAGAGAGTGAATCACTTATTTTGTTCAAGTGATACTTAGATTGTAGATTTTTTTTCATTGTACAAAAAAACAAAATAAAAAATATCAAAGGCGAGCTTTGATTTACAACCATAGAAATAGAAGGCTGTAAACTGCCTGTCAAATCAAATCTCTAAACTTGAAATTGAAATCTTTATTGATATCTATAAGTAATAAAAATTTGTCTGTGGATAATTTATGCTCTTGAAAGAGAGGTCAAAAATTCAAATCCTACAAAAAGATAGGGTATGTAAATCTTATCGGCTTCAACCCATTCCCGATCAAAAAATAAATAAATAAAATAAAATAATTTTTGTTTTTACCCTTCATTTCATTTAAATTTCATATAGAACTCATAAAATCTTATTTCTTTGGCTGTAAATCAGAAAGTAAAACTAAGCCATTCAAAAGATGTATTGATCACGACTGATACGTCAGCAGTGATCAATACATTGCCTTCACCATCGTATGTAACTAGGTTGAGACATTTTTTTCTGCTAGCTGCCAGTTTTTCTTTATTCAGTGATAGAGACTCTTGGCATGCCTATAGCGATAGGCCAGCCAGAATTGAAATGCGCCACTTGACTAAAATAAAAAATATATTTCAATTCCACTGCGTATCAGATCGTTGCTCACTAGGTTTAAGATTGCGAAAGTTGAGGAATATGAAGGTACATATGACTGATGGAAAATTCATCACAACAGCAAAAGGAGGGTTCGAAGTAAAGTTGTTCTACAGTAAGGGATAAATGGGAAAGGGTTGTATTTACTCATCTTATATTTTTTTTCTCTGAATTTAATTCAACTGCTGTAAGAATAAGTTTTTAGATGGCGTAACGATGAGTTAGGTCTGGCTATTTTAAAACATTATTCTTTCAACAGTTAATATTAATTTTTATTAATGAAAATAAAATAAATATTTATTATTTTTTAATATATTTAAGGTGTAAAAGTATTATTGATTATCTTATTATTAAAATTACTGATGTAAAAGATATTTTGTGAATTATTTTTCATCTTCAAATAATTATTTATAATTGTACAAATTTCTTACAATATCTATAAAATTCAAAAATAACAATCAAGAACAAATTTCAATTCAAAATTACAAAAATAAATAGTTGTAAACCTTTCATATCATATTTTGAAACTTAAATTATTATTAATATCTAAAAATAATTAAAAAAATTATCAGTAATTTACAATAATTTTATTATCTTGAATTTAAATCTTATAAGAAATTAAACATATACAATTTATAAAAATTATATCATTTTGAATCTAAATTTTGCAAAAAAATAAATAAATAAATAAATTAAACTTGTACAACTCATAATAAATATATCATTTTGATTCCAAATTTTGTACAAAAATATATTAATCATATTATAAATTATTAAAAAATTATTAAAAATAAGTATATTAATCACTACTGAATGCATCAATCCAATATATTCTCTTAAACATAAATATGAAAAGAAAAAACAAGCCATTCAAAAGATGTAGTGTTCACTAATGATGAGTATCACACACTTGGTTGGACACGATTTTATGCCAGCTGCCACTTGTTATTTTATTTATTGATGAGACTGTGGTTGAAAATGCTCCACTTTAGTAACAAATGAGATAAATTTGAATTCTATTTCATCTTTTCCTTATGCTCCACTTTAGTAACAAATGAGATAAATTTGAATTCTATTTCATCTTTTCCTTGTGCAACTTCAATGTCAAACATTAATTGCATACGCAACATGATAAGACTTGAGGTGGACTAAATTCAATATAAGAGCTGCGGTTGCAAGCTTCCAAGGAAAACGTTTCGAATTTTGTATTCTTACTTAAAGAAATATGAATTCTTTCGCAATTATATCCAAAGGTAAGAAAATTAAATTGCAATAAATTATATTTTTCTAAAATAAAATTTAAGAAATATTTAACGTTTTAGTATAATTAAGACTATATTAAATGAATTCATACAATCAATTAGCATAATATTTTTTTAATGTAATATAGTGTTTAATTTGAGTTACTGTCATAATGTATTTATATAGATATATATAGTATATTTTTTGTGTATATGTATTTACATATTTATTTTTGGTTGTATTTTATTGTATGCTTATTATTTATTGGTTTATATGTTTGATTATTGACCATTTATTTAAGATTTATTCAATGAAATCTATTTCTAACATCGATTTAAGTTAGTGCTTTGATTGGGTCATGTCTCTAGATGTAAGGTGTTTTCAATAACCATGACCTTCATCATCTTAGAAAAGAAAATTTTATTTAAAATCTGATTCCTTAGAATTCCACTTTAGATATCCCTGTATGGGATTAAACTTAGGTTTCCTCAGTGAGAACCCAAAATTTTAGTCAATTAAGCTCAACCCCTTGGACTGTCCTTGATTCTCTTAAAATTGTAAAATTTTAATTTATACATTTAGCTAACTAACCCCATTTCATATCTTGGTACAAAAAGGAAATTAGAATATTCAGAGGGTTCATTCAAAATAGGTTTCCAACAAATTGGACAACTAGTGTTGTCATCGCCTTGCTGAAGAGTAGCGACATAAAAAGTCTCTCAAATTAGAAAGGAGATCATGTTTATGGGGTGGTTAAGCCCCCGAATATTCCAAGATACTATCTTCATTGAATAGGGGGGAACCAATGCCCATGTCTTGGATAGTTCTCTGGGATCCATCTGCGATCTCCGGTCTGCTTTTTTTATCCCTATTAAACATATTTCGTAGTCTTCCCACACCTCTTGTTTTTGATCCACAATCCTCTCTCTTTTTGTTCCTTGTTGTAACTCCAACTGATCCCGGAGCAGAAGTATTTCCCAAAGGGGAGTGGGAACCACATCGATGGCTCTAAGATTTGACTTCAATAAAGGGATTTGTTTCCTCATTTCCTAGATCAAACGTAGTCATTTCCAACTGTCCACCTGCAATCTGAGAGAAAGGGGTTTCGGGGCATTACCCACCTCAATAATCAACTAGAGAACTTGTTCTTTCTGGGTAGATGAATTAAGGGTACTCGACTTTAAAGTCTCACTCACAACTTGTGAAGCTTGCTAAGGAACCTCAACATGAGCAGGAGAATGTTTGATATTCAGGGGAACTCCTTGTTCATTGAGTGGAACACTCCCAGCAGAAGATTGATCTTGCATATCACTATTATTAATTATCTCCACAGATGGTCCTTCCTGGGTTGTATGCATTTGCCCACCATTAGTCAGAGTGTTCTGTAGATTATCCGGAGAGGGGATAGACTTGGAGGATTTATTTTTCCAAACTTTTCTCATGTGGGCTTCTTCGAGCAATCCCTATCCCAATGCCCCACTTTATTACAATGAAAACAAGCAAAGGGCATGGACTCATATTCCACTTTTTGTATCCATTTCCCCAACTTCGAGTTGAAATATATTTCAAAGGGGAGATCTGCTGACTATTTGATATTCATACAAATCTGGGCATAAACTAGTCTATTTTTTGCCTTAGTCATGGGATCCAAGGATAGGAGATCACCAAAACAAGTAGCCAAAATAGAAAAGATCTCCTCATCCCAATATTCCAAGGTGAGGTTGGGAAGGTGGACCCAAATGGGGGCTTCATTACACTACCAATATTTAGGATTAAAGTCAGGTTCCTATTTTTTAGAGCTAAAGAGGACTTACTCAACATCCAAGGGCCCCCAGATAAGACAAATTTTAGATCTTCATCACAGTTAAAGGAAAAGGAAAAAAAAGTCATTGGCCATCACCACCACCTCAATCTGACCTTTCCCTTTGCATTTACCGGTGACCCAGGATATAACTAAATCAATATTAGGGTTGGGACTCCCAAATTGCCCAACTATAATATAGGCCATATTTGCCATGGTTTTATCCACAATACAGTCCGGTATTTAGATGGCGAAAATACCTGAGACAAGGTCTGTACTATAAGAAATAGGGGAAACTGACTTACATTTGGAGTGAGAACCAAAAAAGTGAAGACCACTTCTTGTTGTTGCATTTGAAAGAAGACAACGAATCCACCTTGTTGGTGGATTCTTTGGGCCCCTTCAAGGCACATGAGCCAACCAGTCTGTCAGTCAATATATCATTGTCACATGTTGGAACTTTTAGAGTACCTCTGTCCCACATAACTGTAAACATTTCATAACATATTTTTAAACATAAATTATTATTAATATCTAAAAATATTTAAAAAAATCTTCCATAATTTATAATAATTTTATTATCTTGAATTTAAATCTTATAAAAAATTAAACATATATAATTTATAAAAAATTATATCATTTTGAATCTAAATTTTGCTAAAAAAAAAATAATAAATTAAAATTTTACAACTGATAATAAATATATTATCTTGAATCCAATTTTTGTTAAAAAATATATTAATCGTATTTTATATTATTTAAATATTATTAAAAATAAGTACTGAAATCATCAATCTAGTATATTCTCTTAAACATAAATATAAAAATAAAAAACAAGCCATTCAAAAGATGTAGTGATCACTACTGATGTGTCATAAGTGATGAATATCACACACAATTGAGTGGACACATTTTTTTGCTAGCTGCCACTTCTTATTTTATTTATTGATGAGACTGGTTGAAAATGCTCCACTTTAGTAACAAATGAGATAAATTTTGAACTCTATTTCATCTTTCCCTTGTGCAACTTCAATGTCAAACATTAATTGCATACACAAAATGATAAGAGTTGAGGTGGACTAAATTCAAGATCCGAGCTGCAGATGCAAGCTTCCAAGGAAAGCATTTTAAATTTTGTATTTTTACTTAAAAAAGTATGAACTCTTTCACAACTATGTCCAAAGAAAAGAAAATTCAATTGTAATAAATTATTATTTTTTAAAATAGAATATAAGAAATATTTAATGTTTTAATGTAATTAATACATTTATACCATACTAAATGAATTAATAAAATTAGCTACCATAATATTTTTTTAATATAATGTAGTGTTTAATTTGAGTTAATGTCATAATGTATTTATATAGATATATATAGTATATATTTTTGTGTATATGTGTTTACATATTTAGCTTTGGTTGTATTTTATTGTATGCTTATTATTTATTAGTTTATATATTTGATTATTGACCATTAATTTAAGTTTTATCTAGTCAATTTTATTTCTAACACCCATTCAAGTTAGCACTTTGATTGGGTCACGCCTTCCGATGTCAGATATTTTCAATAACCATGACCTTAATCATCTTAGAAAATTAAATTTTATTTAAAATCTACTTCCTTAGAATTCCACTTTAGATGTCCCCATATGGGAATAAAGTTGGGTTACCTCAATGAGAAGCCAAATTTTTGACCAATTAAGCTCAACCCATTGGACTAACCTTATCCTCTTAAATTGTAAAATTTAAATTATACATTTAGCTAACTAACCGCATTTCATATCTTGGAACAAAAGGAAATCAGAATATTTAGTGGGGTCATTCAAAATAGGTTTCCAACAAATTAGACAACCAATTTTTTTCATCCCCTTGCTCAAGAGTGGCAATATCAACAATCTCTCAAATTATCACACTATAATGATCAATCCTATTTTTGGTAAAAAAAATTTAGAGCATGATAGAAAGACAAAGTAGTATTTGGGTTGAAAAGGAGGGAAAGAGGGTGAAAGAGTAGGTGGGCTTTAGGCCGAAATCTTCTATCATCAACCATTGCTTTACACTCAGACACATGGTTGAAAAGGTCTAGGACAAACAAGGAGGGAAGACCTTTTGCTTCTTTGTTGATTTCAAGAAAGCTTTCGACATGGTACCTCAAAGAAAAATATGAAGTAGACTGGAAGAATTGGGAATTCTAGAACATTATAGGGATATTGTTCATAGGTTGTATGACCAAGCCTAGGCCAAAATACAAACCAAACAGGGACTATTAGAATACTTTGGAAGTGACATTAGGGTCAAGAAGGGTTGTGCATTATCTCCTACTTTATTTGGGTTATACATTAGAAACTAGAAGAATGGATAGACAACTTTGATGGTGGTGTAGTTCATTTGACCAATTATGTAATAAATTTCTTCTATATGTTAATGATCTTATTTTAATGACAAAAACAACACAAAATTTGAAGGAACACTTGAAGGCTCTAGAGCCTTATTTCATGAGGTGGAAATCTAGGTGAACACTGTCAAAATTAAGGTCATGATCTCTATTTTGAAGAGAAAGAAGGTCCATAGGGAATTTTTTTTGAGGTCAGCCCCTTACAAATGTTCAATGAATATAAATACCCTGGCCTTGAATTCCACAATAAAATCAACTAATAAACATGTAGAGAAAAAAGGATTCAAGGAGGATGCAAAACCTTATACTCATTACAAAATATATGTAGAAGAGAAGAGTTGTGGGATTAGAAAACTAAGAAAACTCTTTTTGGCCTTCTTGTGGTTCCAATGGTGGTATACAGTTGTGAGGTTTGGGGTAGAATACTTCGGCAAGAAAATGGAAGCAAGAGATTATGAAAACATTTAATCACAAATAGCCTCAAGATTAAATCATCTATCCCATACGAGATTTTTCTAGCAAAAGCGGGGTCTTTTTCTATTGAGGCGTTGACTATGGTATATTTGCTAAGTTATCTAAGAAGATTTGAAAACATGGAGATACATCATTGGCCAAAAATGGTAAGGGAAGAGAAAATAGAGAGAATGAAGATCACCTGGATGAAGTAAAATATTAAATGGATGAATAAATAGGATATTAGCATAAGAGATTTCCAAAATAACAATAAGGAAATAAAAAAGTACATTCAACAAAAATTTAGAGAAAACATGTGACAAGACAACTCAAGAGGAAAAAGGAATTCTATATCAAACATTTCAATCCGAGACATGACCATACACAAAAGAACTAAATAGGAATGGAAATAAAATGGACAACAAAAATGCTAATTGCTCAAATAAGAACCAGCTCACATCAACTTAGATGCAAAACTGGAATATGGATGATAACTTAAGAGGAGTGGGCAGATAGAAATTATTGATATTGCACTCAAGGAGTGGTGGAGATAGAATGACATTACATCATAGAGTGTCCAACTTACAAGGATATTTAGATAAACTATATTGAGACGCTAAATATAAACACCTTAAGCAATCTATTTGAAGAGGAAAAAATAACACGAGTTGTAGATTTCTTGATCAAGTTACATAGTAGAAGATCCAAGATGCATAAGGAAAAGGAGATTTAGCAGGCATAGTGTTTTGGGCTTTGCATGATTTGGGTCCTATAATATTTTTGGCCTCATGGGAGTTATTAAAAGTATTCATTTTTCATTTATTTTAAGAAATATAGCACATGATATATTCTCTCATGCATTTTTCCTTTTACAAAATATAATCTTTTTTAAATATATATTTTTTCTCTTTAACTTTCATAGATTTGCATCACTTTTCAAGATGATGACTTCTCTCCTTTACATTATAAATTTAAATCTTCTCATAAATTTATCTATTCTAAATCATTTATGGTAGTTACATTTCTCTATATTCTAATTCTTAATTTTGTATAGTTTAATTTTTTATTTACTTGTCGGGTATGTGATTGTTCTTTACTTGTGTTCCAATATGTACTGCTATCTGAATAGAAGGTCTTGGTTCTGACATGAGACCAATGAAGGAAAATTGAGCTTTGTAGAAAAGCCATCTAATATCAGTATGTACATCAAGCATCGAATACAAATGCACATTACTATGTTATAAAGAGAAATAAAAAAAATCATTTTTTTCCCACATTAATCCTTAGAGGTTCAATGATATAACAATTTGAGATCTTGCTAGATCAAATAATAGTTTTAGCAGCATGCATACATCAAGATTCAATAACATAAAATCATAAAACAGAAGAAAAAGACAGATGATTGAAGAACACAAAATTTATGTGGGGAAAACCCTTTCAGGTAAAAAACTCCACACTCCAAAAATAGAGATACATTGCATTATTTAGCAACAAAATACAGTTACAATACAATCTTCAAGCTCTAGGACTTTACATGGAGATTTGCATCTTTATCCATCCTAGAGAAAATACGGTAGTATAACGTCTCCAAAAAATGATTTTTTCCTCTAGAAATCCTTGTATTTATAGAGATTACAATGCTAAAAACATCAGCTTCTCAAAAGCATCCACATTCAATGTATCTACAAATGTGTCCAAGTTCAATGTATCTACAACATATAAATACAAACCTCCTTTTGCATAAATCTTGCATAAATAATATTTAATTTTTAAACTCAAATCTTCAAGTGGGTGCCAACTTAGGATATTACTAAATATGCAACATATTAAAGAAAGAATACCCAAATAATTAATAACATTCAATGTATCTGTCAATGTGTCCAAGTTCAATTTATCTACAACATATAAATAGAAACCTCCTTTTGCATAACTCTTGCATAAATAATATTTAATTTTCAAACTCAATTCTCTGAGTGGGCTCCAACTTAGGATATTACTAAATATGCAACATATCAAACAAATAGTACCCAAATAATTAATATCATTCAATGTATCCGTGAATGTGTCCAAGTTCAATGTATCTACAACATATAAATAGAAACCTCCTTTTGCATAACTTGCATAAATAATATTTAATTTCCAAACTCAAATCTCTAGTGGGCGCCAACTTAGGATATTACTAAATATACAATATATTAAACAAATAATACCAAAATAATTGATAATAAGACTCGAATATTGATACACCTTAAATAGAATAATCAGAATATAACTAATTTGTTTATGGTTTACTTTGGTTTGTAAAACATTTTTCTTGGTTCGCATAATTAATAAAAAAAAATTCTCTATATTCTGTGTAAGGAGATTTTGCATAGGTGATGTAATCTATATGAAAGGTGGAACATATATGTGTTGGGTAACAGTTCTATATGTGTTGGGTGAAAGGAGGAAGATAAAGTTTTGTAATCGTTTTTCTTCGTCCATGATTATTCAGTCGACTCTAGTCAACAATTGGTTGATGTTAACATTTTTAAAATAATATTGGTCAACAAATTACTTTGACTAATTTAGTGCATTGTAAACAAGGTGTTAAGTAGAAATTAAATATTTTCATTGGTAGATATAAACACTCATATAAAAAAAATTGCTTATATTGTGTCTCAAGGTGATATTTATTGGTTTTTCATTAATAATTTGCAAAATAGCATTATAAATAAGCATTTGTTTTCTAAACTTATATTTGTAGAAGTTGATGATACAATCACAAGAGCCAAGAATCATTGAATTCTATATTGATGAAACAAAATAATATATTACAATGAATGAATGGATTCTTATAATAGGATGAGCAAAACCCTAAATGCATAACCCCAATGCTAGATTAAATTAGCTTGCATGAAGTGTCACAATCATAATAAATGAAACAACTTAAACTATTATTAACTTAATTTAATAAAAGGAAAAAGCACCCAATTTTAACTTAAAACTAATTTTATTATAAATTTGAAATAAGTCAAACTTTTAATTTATTTACTTTTTGGTGGAAACATGTTAGCATACATAGATGTTGACTTCTCAATATTTACGTAGTAGATTACAATAACATTTCCAAAAAAGCATACATCTAAAGGGATCCCATCTATCTGTCCATTTTCACCAAGGGTCGAACCTAGCCCAAACATGACTTTAGAGGTTTGAACCTTGATGGATGGCATCTATATCTCTTACCATCATCCTCACGAGATGTCCCAACAAATTGAACTGCAAGTCTTTGACAATAACTCATATTAAAAAAATATATATATATAATTATATTTTTCCTCGAAGTCGTGCAACTGCATCGAAAGTCTTGAATTTAGTTCTCGTCGGTTGCTATCATCTTCCACGTGTAATTTATGTTTGACATTGAAGTTTCCTACGATGAAGATCAAATTGATGGGAAACATATCTCTTCTTCGAGTGGCTCAATTTTTCTATCTTGCTGGTGCGTTTCCGTAGGCATGTCAAGAGTCTCATTAATGAATGAAGAAAAAGGGGCGGCTGGCACTGAAAATTGTATGTACCAAGTTACGTGTGATGGCGAATGCAACGTCAGTTCTAATAGTCAAGATAAACATCGTCAGTTCTAATAGTCAAGCAGTCGGTAGGCAGTACCAACAAATAATAAATATTTATTTTATTTTTATTAATCAAAATTTATAAAAATAATCATAGCTAATTCATCCCTGCACCATCTGAGAGATTGGCTAAGAGCCAAACTCAGACTTAACAAAAACAAGAGGATGAAGTACAACTGTTTACTCTGTATTCCTTACAGAGGAACAATTTTTCTTCCAACCCTCCTCCTTTTGCTGTTTGTAATGAATTTTCCTTCCGTTATATGTACTTATGTAGGGAGCAGATGCGACAATTCCTCTACTTTCACTAATGGCAGCACCTATTCCACAAACTTAAACCTAGTTATCAACGATCTGTTTCTTAATGCACCAAAAAGCTCAGGGTTTAACATTTCTTCTCGTGGCCAATCTCCCAATAAAATATATGGTCTGCTTCAGTGTACTGGGAATATATCAGCAGAGAGATGCTCAAAATGTGCAGTGGAAGCAAATAACAGCAATCACGACCTTTGCCCCAACGACATAGGTGGGAAAATATGGTTGGATGACTGTTTCATGCGCTATCACAACTCTAATTTCATTTCAAGCCTTGATACTACTGGATTTAAGTTGCTGAACACGATGGATATTAGTTCAAATAGAGATGATTTCAAGAACATAACCACTGGGCTTCTGTCGAATCTGTCTGACAAAGCTTACATCCCAGCAAATAAGGGATATGCTGTTGGATCAGCCAATTATAGTGCTACTGGAATAGTATATGGTTTAGTTCAATGTTGGAGAGATATATCAATACAAGATTGCAGACCATGCTTGGTTAAAGCAAGAGTAAATCTGAGCGATTGCTGTTCGACAAAACAAGGAGCCCAGTTTCTGAGCGGGAGCTGTAAGGTAAGATATGAGATTTACCACTTTTTTGACTCTGCACAGTCACCCTCTCCCTCCCCTGAGGGGTTCATACCTCCACCTCTTTCCACACCAGAAAGTAAGTCTACTCAGCTCCTCCTGTAATTAATATTATTTATTTGATCCAAGATCCAATGGTTTGGGCTATTATGCTATTCGAGTCACCAACCCAATTGCATATTGATTTGTTGGTATATTTTTTAATGTATGCAAATGTATTCTCTTCAACATTTTGTTTTATTTTTTATTGCTAACAGCCATCTCCTTGAAGTCTAACCCAGTTTTCCTCTTTTCATTATACTGCTACAATTGTAATAAATAAAGATTGAACTGTATTTTGCAGAAAAGTCTTCAAAAACATTACCTATCATTTTGGGGCTTGTGGGAGGCATCATTCTAGTTCTATTTATTTGTCTGATCATATTCAGAAAAAGAGTTAAATCTCTGTGTTTTAAGGAACCAATAACTATTGCTACTCCTAACCAAGGTGCTCCTTTCAAAATGTATTTCTGGTTTTCAGTTTTGCTGGTTGTGGTTTTAGTGTAACAAATTCTGCAGGCTTACCCACTTTTCTCTGATTGTTTTCTACAGCTACAGAGATGCATGGGGTATCCCCTGAATCTGAGTTAATGCAAGAACATAATTTGGTCTTCAGCTTAGAAGCTCTAGTAGAAGCCACACAAAATTTTCATGGCAGCAATAAGCTTGGGGAGGGTGGCTTTGGTGCGGTATACAAGGTGGGTTGACACTTTATTTATGGTTTAGAGTATCATCGATTTAATAACATATGGACAGATCTATGGGATATCTAGAGATGGAAATGAGATAGCTTTAAATCTATTTTTTTTATGTTTCAGGGGACCACTAGAGATGGAAATGAGATAGCAGTGAAGAAGCTTTCTGCCAAATCTAAACAAGGGAAGAAAGAATTTATGAATGAAGTAAAATTGGTGGCTAATGTTCAGCACCGAAACCTTGCAAGGCTGCTCGGCTGTTGTGTAGAGGGAGATCAAAGGTTGCTTGTTTATGATTATTTTGTTAACAGGAGCTTAGACACATTTATATTTGGTAAGTGGCCATTGAACTTCAATTTACTTTGGAAAAGATGAATAGCTGATTAATATTTTCTAATTGGGCTTGCAGATGTAGAGAAGCGCAAAGAGTTAGACTGGCAAAAACTTTATAATATCATCACTGGAATTGCTCGTGGGCTTCTCTATCTTCACCAGGAGCCACAATTGAGAATCATTCATAGAGATATTAAGGCAAACAATATTTTGCTTGACCACAAACTCATTCCAAAGATAGGTGACTTTGGCTTAGCCAAACTTTTTCCTGAAGACAAGACACACATCCATACAAGAGTTGCAGGCACATAGTAAGCATCATAAAAATAGTGCAATTTGTGTGCTTTGAGATTTAAATAGTTCATGGTTTAACATTCATAACAATTTGAATTTCAATGCAGCGGTTACATGCCTCCAGAGTATGCAATGAGAGGGCAGCTGTCTGTTAAAGTAGACGTCTATAGTTTTGGAGTAGTGCTGCTCGAGATCGTGAGTGGAAGGAAAAACAATGATATTGATCTTCCATACGATATGCAACACCTTGTAGAATGGGTAAGAAATTGGATTTCCAACTACCCATTTCTCTGAATTGTTACTTTTCAGTGTTAGGAGCCAGATTGTAAAGATTTAATGGCGTGTAATGCAGGCATGGAAACTGTTCCAGGGAGGAAATACGCTGAATATGGTGGATTCAGAGGCATCGGGGGTCAGTGAGGAGCAGGCTTTAAGATGCATTCATGTTGGGCTTCTATGTGTACAAGCAAATGCAACACTTCGTCCAGTTATGTCTGATGTTATTACGATGATCTCTAGCAGTTCAGTGACATTGCCAAATCCTTCAAAGCCTGCTTTTGTAAGTACAGGTGAGAGCCATTCTTCAAAATCAGAACCAAAGTCAATGTCAAGTTGGGGGATTGAGGAGCATAAAATCGTAACAACATCACAGATTTCAGCTCCAACTACGTCATCTTCTTCAGGTATTCGTTCAGTAAATGAAGCTTCGATTACCGAAGTAGAGGCTAGGTAAAATTATCAAGTCACCGCTTTTAACAACCGTAAATCTGATTTCCATACTGGTCTTGGTATGTATGCAATTTATGTAAATGCTTCCTCAAATTTCAATGAGGGGCCAACTGTCTTAGTAGGGCCGAACTCATTTCTTGTAAAGCTGATTTTGATGGTATTTGGACAGCTTCTACAATTTCAAGTGGTATTTTATAGTTTCAAATCTTCTAAAGATGTATGCGATGATTTATAATTTCACAATTTATGGATAATTTTCAGTAATATTATATATATATATAAGATTAATAATGTTTATATTTAGCTAGAAAGTTGAAATCATTTAGGATTAGAGATCAATTTAATTATTTCTGTTAAATCGGAGTAAAAACTATCTTATTTTTGTACAACTTGAGTTGGTCTAGTGGTGAAAAAAAAAAAACAATCAATTTTTTTTTAAATCTATTAAATTAAAAATATTTTTAAAATATACAAAATAAGTTTAATAATATTTAAAAAAATAGAATATACAATTTTAATTAGATATTAATAACCTTTTTTCCCTCATTATAACATTAAATATATGAATTTATATTCTTTTGAATTATTAGAAATTCATAATATTAAATTATTTGTAAATGTTTTAAAAATTTTCGATATTTTAATTTCATCATTTTAATTTAATCGCAATATTAAATTTAACTTATTTTTCAATAAGTTTTAGAATAAAGAATCATTTTTATTTTAAATGTTGAAAGTGTTAAAAAAAATTTCAAACATTATTTTGGAGTATGTTATACAATTGCACACTTGTTTAGAAAATATGGGTTTCTTTCCAAAAGGATAATATATATGAAGGATTTTTTTAAACTTGTGTTATAGTAAATGATAGAAATTAACAATTAGCTATTAATATGAACAAATATTTAGCTAATCCTTTCCTATGTGGCAAACCTTAGGATACAAACTTCAAGCATCGTTGAACTGGCAATTGTGTATCATGGATTGATCGCGGCCAAGGAAAAGGGACTTAAGTGTATCATTTTTGAACGTGACTCGAGTAATACCATCATGATGCTTAGAAGGGCAGGGAAAATAGATTGGAAAACTATCCCACTCATTGCCAAGTATCACAAGCTCATTCACTTTCTGGGAGATGTTAGGCTTTGCCATGTGACATGAGAAGGAAATTATGTAGTGCAAATGTTGGTGTGGATGGGCCCATATGTTAAGAATTTGAAACTTTCAACCCACTTGCATGATATCTCGATGGAGTCATATGCCATGATCTTGAAGGACTTGTCAGTTAATGATGCATAATCCCAAAGTTGGCTTTCTTGTACTTGCCCTTCTTTCTCTTTCCTTTCCTTGTTGGTTAAGTCACTAGGATTTAAAAAATCATTGATGGTATTACCTGCCATTGTATCCCTAGGCTTGTCACTTTCTCAACCTAGTTTTGTATATTGCATATATGGGTAGCAATTTGACCGATATCTTTTCTAAACATAAGATAAATGGGGAGTTGTGGGACAAGGAGATTAAAGGAAACCTGGATAATTATTTTGAAGGGATGATAGGCCATGACCATAAGCTCTCTGCCGATTTTGTTAATGCTTGGGACAATGGAAATGTGAAGATTGGTAGTGTTACTTTCATGGTTTCGGTGGAGACTATTGTGAAGGTGACATGGCTAGCCCTAGATGCTTTCTCATTTCCCCAAAAAACCCAAAGAGAATTACAAGGGTAATTTTGATTAGTTTTTTCAACCGAAAGAAAGAGTTTCCAAGCTCCAAAGTGGCTACAAAAGGGAGGATCTCCCCAAAAATTTTAAGGATGTGGCTCTATTGATCATGAAGTATGTCACCTTGGATGATAGGGAAAAAGGGTTCCACATGTAGATTTTTCCCATACTAGATCATCTACAGTTTGGAGTAAGAATAAATTTCCCCTTGTAGATTATGCCTTCTTTGTCTTAGTCTATTTGTAAAACCATAGAAAAGGGTAAACCCCCTCTCTACAAATGTCTTATTAGGAGAATGTATAACTTCCACCTAGATTTATCCCCCTCTTGTGGGGTCCCTTCCATTATGGTTGGGTTTACCTATGATCCTAATTTTATTGTTGACCTTATTAGTACCCCCTCTAATTGTCAGGAACAAATTATGCCCCAATTTGGCTCTAATATGCCCACTAGGGAAAACCTTACTCGAATGGCCAAATTTAGGGTCATTGCTGCTACCAAAAAGGAGAAGGATGTGGTCGAGAAGATTGTTTATTTTAGCTATAAGTATCTATCTTTGGAGGATTCAAACTTTTTAGATACCTCAAGATTAGATTGGTCCCCTGCAAAAATCACCCCTTTCTTGGTATTTGTAATCCTCAAAGCACCACTTTGTCTCTAGAAACAAAATGTGAATGACTTGCATGAAGATTTTCAAAGACATGAAGAGTTGATTAAATGACTCTTTGTGTAGATGAATGAGGTCGTCAAAAAAATAAATCGACTAGAAGTGGCAACTAAGGATGAAGCCAAGATTGATACTTGAGTTGATGAGTTGGATGAGGAAAGAGTTTGGAAAAAAACCAATGATCTTG
Organism: Cryptomeria japonica; assembly: GCF_030272615.1. Taxonomy (NCBI): domain Eukaryota; kingdom Viridiplantae; phylum Streptophyta; class Pinopsida; order Cupressales; family Cupressaceae; genus Cryptomeria; species Cryptomeria japonica. The sequence goes on along the minus strand of NC_081408.1, from coordinate 71,399,337 downwards.
TGGGTGTAATGGGACAGTGTGAAACAATGGATAGAAAGATTGGTGAAATGGACTTTAGGATCAAGAAACATCAAGAGGCCTTTAAAAAACATATTGAGAAGGTTAAGTGCACTTGCAGGGAAGTGGATAGCAAGAACAATGCCTCCCTACAGGCTATCCATGATGAGATGTAAAGGAGAAGGGGAAAAAAAAGACACATAGAGTCCTTGGCCATGGGCTTTGGCCCTACCACTTTGCTGGTCAAGGCCACCCTGACTCTACGTTGGTCTCCTCTAGTTCTGGGATTGGTTGAAGAATTTTTTTTCCTTTTTTGATAAAGAAATTAGTTTGTGCCAAGATTGATAGGAAAAGGATACCCCCAAGTACTAGACCATCATTTTGTTTCTATGCTGGGCCGTTGTTTTTTGTTCTAGTGGATCTGATTTTTTACTGTATGCTAGTTTTTTAGTTTAGTTGTTGGCTCTTTATTCACCTTGTTGGATTTATTTTCTATATTTGGTAGTGGTTTCTTTTTACCAGTTGCACATCCTTCATGTAATTTTGTTGTTGCTTTGAGATTATCTATTGATGCGGGCATATCCAACTTTAGTTAATCAAAATAAACATTTAGCTAAAACAATCTGACACCTCATCAATTGATATTTATTTTTTTAATTAATCTAACGCCTTGTGAGGTTCACCCCATTTTCCTTGATGGCTAAAATGTAATGGGTCCAAGTCATTTCCATGCTATTCTAATAAAGATCAAACACTTAACTAAAAGTTTATGTTTTTAGTATTTTGATTTACCATATAGATTTTATTGCAAATGTAATATGAAATAAAAATTGATGAAATTAATAAAAATCAAACCAATAAAAGGTGAATATTGGAGTAGGTTTTGAGGAAGGATCTAATATTTTAATTAAGAAAAGAGTAGGGAATGGGAGCTTAAATCTGAATGGCAATAATGGTGATGGGGTTGGAGACAGTAAGGGAGGGGTTGGCAAAAGTGGTTCTACTAGTTTGGTGGTGATAACTTAAGGGCATGATGCCTTCTATCCTAGAGATTCTAGTTCATGGCTTAGAATTTAAAGTTGAGTTGGCTTTGAAGGTACCTCTAGAGGTAAGAGGTATATCATCAAGTACCTTATCCAGAGTTAATTTTTTATCTTTAGTAATTCTGAGGAGGGTAAGAAATTCCCAAAAAAGTCTTCTCATTTTTGTGCTAAACATAAAGGTAAAATCTCTTCCCCTCTTGTCCTTTGTGACTCTGATCCTAATAGTGGTGATTTCTCTATCTCTATTCTTAATAGTATCAATGAGAAGAGTATTTCCATAATGTATATAACTTTGGTGGGTAGATTTATGTGTCTTATATAGAATATCAACATGGTTAGAGCTTTAGCCCTTAAAAAATTGAAAACATAAGTATATGTTGATATTTTACCTATGGCTAGAAGTTTTCTTTCTTTCTCTTTTTTATGGGAGGAGTATTTGTGTTATATTATTTCTATAGAGCCATCGCTTATTGGAAAATCTATTTCAACTCTCAAAAATAGGAACTTAGATTTAATACTACTAAATTTTCTTTTAGCTTGATTCTAGTTTGGGTTAGATTCCCCAATCTTCCAATGTGTCCTAAAGGGTAATTTTGACATTTTAGTTAGTTTTTGACCATGGATGAAATGACTATATCCAAGAAGAACTTAGTGTATGATAGAATCTATATTAGTCTGAAGTAGTCTTCGAAACTACTCACATGAATAAGAATTAAATTTACACTTGGTGGATAGGACCAATTGGTAGAGTTTGATTTAATTCATTTGACTATTTTTTTTGTAAAGAAGTACGTTATTGGGCTAAGAATTTCCCAAGTAAGATGGACAAGCCCATAAAAGAGGTGCGGAAGGAGAAGGTCAATGAAGCTGCTAAATAAAGGGGTACCTTGCTGAGGATTTTTCTTCGATAGAAAATTATTTTATTATTTTCAATGTTTCTCTTAGTGATGCAAACATCTCTAAAGAACTCCAAGATCTTTCTCACCCAACTTCAAGTGTAATACTTAAGAATGAGGCTCCACCCTTCAATATAGAGTCTTGTTTGAAATTAGGCTATGGCACTCAGTTTGTTGTCTAATATCCTAACTCAGATTCCTCCTCAAAATATAATGAGGGAGGTTTAGAGGATTACAAGGATAGACCCCAAAACTCTATAAAGTTATGCGAGCATGAAATTTCTATTGAGAAGAGTGATGTTCATTAGGTTCTGAAAATGGTTGCAATTTCTATCACTATTCTGATGGGAGAATCAAATTAGGCTCTTGTATAATAGTTAAAACCAAGAATAGAAAAAACCCACATTCCCCTACCCTATCCTAGGGACCGATCACTAGGAATAAGTAGAAGGTAAATTTTGGGTCACAACCTAAGGGTAAGTGTAAACTATTATCCCAAAATAATAGGGAAAAGGAGAGTAAATTAGAAACTGTTGAAGGGATCTTGAAACCAGTATTTCATATATGCTCAAGGGAACTCTATAAATTATAATGAAACTATATCATGGAGTAAAAGAGGGTTAAATAAACTCCACAAGCATGATCTCTTATCAAATTTGATTTGGGATCATAAGATTGATATTTTTCTTATTCAAGAAACTAAAACATAGTATGATAAGATGGAAGATATTTAGAACCACTATTTCAAGGAATTTGTTATTCATGGACGTAATGTAAAGGGTTCTTTATGTGGTCTTTCAACATTTTAGAATATGGAAATTATTAAAGGTGTGGATTTGACGAGATTCTAATTAATTAACTACTCAATCTTACCATTTAAGTGGTGATAATTCCTGCATTATTTATGATATTTATGCTCCTAATAACAATAATGTGAGGAAGAAGATCTAGAAAAAATTGGGAATTTCCAAATTTTCTTTTCAAGTATAAAATTAGTAGGCTATGGGGGATTGCAATACTTATCTTAAAGAAGATAAGAAATTGGTGGAATCTCAAGCCTCTATGGATAATAGGTATAATCTGATTGATTTTATTAAGTAGCAATATTTATTTTATGTGGACTTGTAAGGTGTCTCAAATACTTTGTCTAATCATTATGTGCAGGAGGATCTTATTCAAGTAAAACTAGACTTTACTCTCATTTATTTTGACTCGTTCACCTGTTTCTCCTATTCTCTCTTGGCCCTCACTAGGATAGAATCCAATTATTTTCTAATTTGTTTCACTATTAAGTTTTTGGATACAAAAAAAATTCCCTTTTATTTTTATAAAGATGTGGTTCATATGTCAAAACCTTAGATGAAGGATTAAAGAACTATGGCAAATTAGGATTGAGGAATTGTCTATGCTCAAAGTTCCTTAGATATTGGTCTTTCGTGAAAGATAATGTTTAGAAGTACAATTAATGGTTCTTTGACCAAATTTTTAGAGAAAAGGAATCTATCAGGTATAAATTTAATGGGTTGTAGAAGGAGATTTAGATAAAAGGTTTAAATTCACCAATTTAGGCTTAAGAGAATGATCTCTTTTCCCATCTCCACAATATTATTTCTAAAGAAGAATATTTTTAGAAATGATGTTAGAGAGTTAATTCTTGTAAATTTCTACAATCCATGATAGTAACAAGAGTAAATTTTGGATGTTCTAGAATTGTTTAGATTGAAAGTGGCAACAAGAATATCATGTTTTACCATATTTCTACTCTCGAGCATCATGTAACTAATCAAATCAAATTTATCCATAATAATGATTCAATTCTTGAGGATGAACGAGTTATTCTTATGGAGGGATCTAATTTTTTCTCTAATTTTTTTTTTTTTTTTTTTTTTGTATATGGACCTCAAACTTCAGTGTTAAGCTTAACTTTGATTTAAGTTATTCCAAAGTTTCTATTATATTTTTGGGTAAAATTACAAAGATATGTCACACTTTTATAAAGGAAATGACCATCTTTGATCGAAGTTTTGACTTGAATTACTAGAAAATAAAAATATGTATCATATTGAAAATGATGTAAACTAATAAAATGTGTATTTTTCATGTATTTAATATTTTTATTCTCTTAAAACAAAAATATTATAGTATAGTTTTTAAAGAAACTAACACTATAAGTTAATTGTTGATACAATTTTGAAAAACAAAGTTACATAAAACATTTCTTTTTATATAGTAAGTTTTTCATTTTCTTCATTTAGTTTTTTCGTGTGTTTACAAATTTGAATTTTAGTACATGATTTTTATTTTTCTCAATTTTATAAATGCATTTTTTAAAATAAACATAAATATGCACATGTATTGAGAATAAAAAATTTCCATTTGACATCACCTTTCTAATTAACAATTTATCTAAAAGAAAAAAAAAACTAAACCATCTTGACATGAAATCTATAATCTAGTGTATCAATTTTTTCTAATTTTTAAATAAGTTTAATAAAAATTAAAAAATTAAAGATAAATAATAATCAAAATATTTTTAAAAAGTTATTTTTTTTAAACTACACTTACAGATTTACAAAGGGTATTTTTATAGTTTTAAATAAATATTTTTCAAATAATTTCATACTTTTTGGTAAATTCTCCTCAATGTGGTGTTAAATATGCATTTAGTTAATAGTTTTGGTTGGAAAATTTGTAGACATATCTAACATAAATAAATCTATCCACCTCATATGTTTGACTACAATTGATTTTTACATCGAAATACTAAAATGCACTTTTGATGATAAGTTGACGTAAATTTGATAGGGCTTTGTAATTTTACCCTATTGTGAAAGATGTTGTTGATACTACTAAGGGGATCTTTTGTATTATAAATACTCTCAAGGAATTATACACTACTTTCATTGTTCTTATCCCTAAATACTTACAACTAGAAGTTTTGAAGGCTTTAGACCCTTCAACTTATGCAAACCCATTTATAAAATCTTCTCTAAATTTTTGCTAACTAGATTGGAATCTATTGCCTCATATATTATTTCTATTCAAGAAATTAGATTTGGTCCTAATAGGGATATTCTTGATTGCAATCTTATAGTACATGAAAATATCCATTCTCTTTCTCTTAAAAACAAAACTATTTTTTTGCTTAAAATTGATATCATGTATACTTATGATAGTGTGAATTGGAAATTAATTTTGGGATTTTTATATGGTTTTGGTTTAGGAATAAAATTTGTGGATATCATTTTGCAATTTATTTATTTCCTAATATTTTTTTTATTATTTATGCATCTTCCTTTAGAATTCTTCAAAAGTCATAAAGGAATTAAGCAAGGAGACTTTATTTCTCCTTTTCTCTTTATTATCATGGTGGAATCTTTAGGAAGAACCATGAAAAGGGCCATTAATGATTATTTTGTAAATCAATCAAAATAATTTTATTTAAAAATGATTGATGAAATTGATAATAATTGTTATCCAAAGGCAATATGATTCATTTTTTTAATGATAATAAATGATGAAGACTTAAGGAATGAGACCCTTTTTATTGGCTCTTGTACATCCTAAAATAAAATAATAATATTATATTGGCTGTGAGAGGCTCGAAACTCTAAATTAGTTGGAAAACTAATATCAATAAGTGAATACTATCCCACACTATCGAATATCTTTCATCACAACCTTGACTCTTTTTATCCCAATCTTTTGGAAGGCTTCTTGGTCTCTTCTAACAAGAAATTGCTCATTGTCAATATTAAGAACATCATGTCTAATTTTCAATGGACCCTTGTTAATGTCTATGCTCCTAATGTTCGCAGTATTAGGGCCCAATTATGGAGATCCATAAATACCTAGATTGATAATGAAGCTGATGAGTTATGGATGATTGCTGGAGATCTTAATTCTTCCCTCTATCCCTTAGATAAAGTTGGTGGTATTGAAGATTTTTTGAATAGTATGGGTGAACTAGCTGACTTCATAGCCTCCACTAGTCTCTTGGATATACCTCTCAGTGGTTTTAAATTTACCTAGACTAATAGAAGACATGGAGATCGTCTTATTTAGGTAAGGCTTGATAGATTCCTAATTTCTTCAAATTGGAACTTCCTAGACTCTTTCTACCTTAGATCTTCTCCTCACTCAAGATTGGATCACAATGTTATCATCCTAAGAATGGGTGAACTAGGGATTAGAAATCCCTAGCCATTTAGGTATGAAATGAAGTGGGTTGAACATTAAGACTTTAGAGGGTTGGTTGAAGAATGGTGGAACACTTCTGTTGTGGGCACACCCATGTTTAAAACTACCCAAAAGCTAAAGATTCTCAAAGAAAAAGTCAAGGGCCAGAATAGATATTCTTTTGGTAATATCTTTGAGGAGAAGAAGACCTTAATCGGAGATCTACAAGATATCCCATCTAAAATTGAAGAACAATAGGATTTCAAATAAAATTCCAAGGAGGAATTGGATATTCAAAATAAGTGGCTTAGACTCAACAGAAAAGAAGAAGTTTACTGGAAATAGAAGTTGAGGATCCAGTGGCTCTTGAATGGTGATAAAAAAATGAAGTTTTTTCATTAGTCCACTCTCAAAAATAGAAGTAGAAATAAAATTGGCTATCTTATAAGGGAGAATGGATCTAAGGTGGATGATGAAGACGAGATGGTAAATCTCTCCATCAATTGTTTTAAAACTAATCAACCTATGACCCAAGGGGTGAATTAGGATATGAGAAACATGCTAGAAATTATACCTAAAGTTATTGAAGATTCAAATGTCCTGGACATCAACAAAAGAATTTCTATGCAAGAGGTCAAGACTGCTTTGTTTTTCTTCTCCCCTAACAAGGCCCCAGGCCTGAATGGATTCGCTCCTGCTTTCTTTCAAGATTTCTAGGATATTGTCAGGAATGACCTATTTAATGCTACTAGAGACTTCTACAGATCAGGTTATCTCCTGAAACAACTTAATGCCACATTTTTTTCTCCTATTCTGAAGAATAACAATTCTATTTCCACCAAGGATTTCAGGCCTATTAGTTTATGTAATATTGTTTATAAAATAATATCCAAAACTATGGTCTATAGATTAAAACCCTTGCTTGACAAAATGATCTCCAACAATCAAAAAGCCTTTGTGGAAGGAAGACATATTATTGATGTAGTCCTGGTGGCTCATGGGATGGTTCATTCTATGGATTGTAGCAAAAAACCTTTGATGGCTGTAAAACTTGATATTTCTAAAGCCTATGATAATTTTTCTTGGGACTTTCTCCTTGATGTTATTAGGAGATACGGTTTTAAGGGTAAATTTTTAGACTCGATTGAGCAATGTGTTTGTACCCCCAGCCTCTCAATCCTTTTTAATTGTTCTCCCAAGGCTTATTTCTCCTATGGAAAAGGGCTTAGACAAGGTGAACCCCTCTCACCCTATCTCTTCATTATTGTTGTTGAAGTATTAGGGAGGAATCTTGAAAAACTAAAATGTGAGGGTTCTCTCAAAGGCTTAAAAGCCACTTCATCCCTACAACCTATCACTCATCAACAATTTGTTGATAATACTATCATCTTTGGTGTGGCTTTTATCTTTGATCCTAAACTTTGGAAAAAAACCCTGGAGAGTTATGCTTCCATCTCTAAACAATGTATTAATTTTGTGAAAAGCTAACTATTTTTTCTTTATGCCAAACCCTCACTACAAGCTAAAATATCATCCATTATTTGTTTCCAAATAGCTACTCTCCTGGACTCCTATCTTGGCTTACCCCTGTTCTCTAATCACCCTAGTTAGAAATTTTGGAATGGCTTGCTAGAGAGATTTCAAATGAAGTTGGCCAGTTGGAAAGGGAAACTTCTCAGTATGGCAGGTAAAATTCAACTTGTTAAATCTTGCCTTCAAAATGTGCCTATTTATTACCTCTCTCTTTTCAAGTTACCTTGTGTGGTGGCAGAAAAAATGAAAGGATACAAAAAAGGTTCTTTTGCTCCAATATGGAAGAAAAAAGTAGATTCTCCTTGGTCTCTTAGGACAAAGTGTGCAGACCTTGGAATTGTGGAGGATTGGGAATTAGAAAGATTAAAATATTTAATAAGGCACTTATTACTAAGATAGGCTGGCTACTATTTGAGGAACAAAAAGACTAGACATAGATCTTTAAAGCTAAATATTTCTTGAGTAACAATGGGGAAAAAATTATTTATTAAGAGGAGCTCCCCATGGGATCAACCATTCGGAATAGTGTGGCTAAAATAAGATAGGACATCATAATAAATGGGAAGGTCATTATAGGTAATGGAAGATAGACTAAGTTCTAGAAAGACACTTGGGTGCAGGGGAAACCTTTGTATTCTCTCCCACATCTAAACAACATCAAGAAGTGCCTAAATTGTCATCTAGTGGGACAGGTGCATGGCCTTCTAACTTGGAATCAGGGCCTTGCATCCTGGATTGATTTGAGAAAACTTGTCACCTCTCATCCAGATGTGATTCCATCCACCAGAAGTATGATCTTGAAGGAAGTCGCTAACCTCTCAGCCATGTTATGTAACTACTCTCTTTACACTCCTAGGGAGGAGGATGAATGGATTTAGAAATGGAGTACTTCTAGCAAGTTCACTATTAATTTTGTCTATCACCTTTTGGAGGATAACAATAACAAAGATGATTTATGGAAAGCTATATGAATAAAGGGGTTAATTCCTAAAATTAACTATTTCTGGTGGGTGACTGATCATGGTCAAATTCTTACTATAGATAACCTAAATAAAAGGGGGTTTTCTTTGGTAAATAGGTGTGAACTATGTTATATGGACTCTAAAAGTATTGATCACGTCTTCCAACATTGTAACTTTTCTCATGAAATATGGGATCAAATCTAGAGGAAGTTTAACACTTATTGGGTGCAACTCAAGTCTTTCAATGAATTCATCAAGGCATGGCAATTTCCCCCTACCCCCACTCGATTTCTAAGAGCATATGGCATCAAACTCCCCCTTTTATTGCATGGAACATTTGGAAGGAACACAACAATAGGATATTCAAAGAAGAGACGAGAAGTAGAAAAATTATTGCCAACATAATCATACAACAAATTAAAGAAAATGTGAATGCGAATTCTATTGGTTTCACCAAAACCCTCCCCTCTTTGCTAGATCTTAGATGAAAACAGAGTTGGCGAGTTCGACATAATTTTTTGAATGTTAATTGATAAAAACTGATCCTGAGAACCTCACGCTCTTGGCTACCCCTAGAAGTTGGATGGATTAAATGCAACTTTGATGTTTTCTCTAAAGGTAATCTGGGAATCTTGAGGGCAGGAGGTATAATCTGTGATCATAGAGGATTTTTAGTTGTGGGGTATGGATCTGGTTTAGGTACTACCACTAACAACAAGGTGGAAGCTTGGGTGGCTCAGATGGGTCTCCAATGTCTCTCTGACATCAAGAAAATAAATTTGATTCTAGAAGGAGATTATACACTCATTGTCAACTGTCTCAATAATGTCATCTATCCTTTGTGGGAAATCAAAGAGACCATTGGTAGATGCAAATGGCTGAAAGAGTTGTTCAATGAAATTAGAATACAACATATATACAAATAAGATAATAGGGTGAGTGATATTATAGTGAATCAAAGTCGCAATAGGTTAGATTGGTAGGTATTCAAGTTTGAGAAAAAAAATAGAGAGCTGAAGGAAACCCTTGCACAGGAAAGAAGAATCTAAAAAAAGAAGGTGGGAAATGGAATAGAGATGCTGGATTGAGTTTGTTCAACATGTTTAATGTGAGTGATCCTTTCTTTTTTTTAAATGATCAGGTCCACCAAGGTGGGGCCTTAACCTATGTAGGAAAATTCAAAGTCAGAAGAAAGAGCGTGATGAGGATATTCTTGGCAGGAGTTATGGCTTTTTCAAATTTTATACCTTAACGGACTTTTGTCAATATGGATTTTATGTGGTGGACCCCTACATGAGCTTATGTAGGCTTGTGATGATTCAAATTCATGATCCCATGGGTTTTCTTTCTAGTCAAATAACATATGTTGTCTATGACATGGATAAGAACTTTCCTAATGTGAGTACAATGGCTTCAGATGATGATTTCTCTTGGATCAGGAAACTTTTGGATTTCATGATAAAGATAAGGAGAAACTTATATTTTTACATCACCTTAATGAGTAATAATTTCAAATGGTGTCCAACATGCAAGTACCCTAGAAAGATTAAATTTTGGTTTGATAATTCTAAAAACTTATATTCCAAACGAAGCAAGAAATGGAAAATTTGTAATCTTCTGTCTGGTCGCTTTCACAGAATCTTTGTTCCCACTACTCAAATAAATTCTAAAATGGGAGGCCCTCTCAAATGCAATAAACCTAAAAATTATGATGGACTTAAAGATAATAAGGATTTGTGGGACATTTCTCATGAATTGAGTTTTACCCCTTTCTTCTTAGTGATTAAAGGCTACAACAAGGAGCTCTCTGCCAGGGTCTGCAACTCTTGGCATAATGGGAAGGTCATGGTTGGTAGAATCTCCTTCACTGTTAATCTTGAATACATTGTGGAGGTAGCTGGTCTTCAGAATGATGGAGAGCTGGTGGAAAGGAAGAGTGTGGGGGATTACAAGAAGTTTATGAGGAGATTTTCAGGAAGGATGAAAACTGATGCATCTCCATAATGGGTATGATCATTTTTCCTTACCTCAACCTTATCTGTTGGTTATTTATTATGTTATGAGATATTTTACTATTGAGGGATGGTACATAACTATGCATGGGTACCACTTCCCTATCCTCAACCATGTTAGGAATTTGAAGAAAATCAATATGCCCTTTTTTCTCTTTTCCTCCCTTAAAACCTGTATCCAAAATGGGGTGAATCCCCCACTCCATCAAGTCCTTAATTAGTTGATGTATAAATTTTTTGTTGATCATTCTTCCACTGTTAGCAGTCTTTCCCTTGCCTCTGTAAGTGTTGGTAGCTCCAATAAATTCTTTACTAAAACCCCTATCCTACCGCCCTCAATTCTAAAAACACACAACTCTCTCAGCCCTAGGAATTCTATGATAACTATTTCTACTAGTTCAGTTGCGGTATTGGAAAAGGACTCTTTGGAATTAGCCCTTCTTGATGTTAACCTTGATAAATGAAAGCTTGAAACCCCCAAAAACACCCCGAGAAAAGATAAGAAGACTAGCAGCGACTCGATTGGGTCTAGTATCACCATTGACTTAGAGCTCCGTAAATCTAAGAAAGAAGGGGAAAAAGATGAGAATCGAGAAAAGTATGATAGTGGCTTGGGAGAGAGAAGATCTACCCATCTACAGGCTAAAGGAGAATTAATTATGAGAAAAATGAGTTCAAACTAATGAATACCCCCTCTTGGAAATCTATAAACTTGATGAGGAAGAGGATGAGAAGGATAACCCTAAAGATGAAGATTTCCAAGTGAAATATGAAGAGAAGAACAATAACCCCAACAAGGATATGGAGGAAGCAGAGGAACTGAGGAATGAGAACAATAATTCTGAAAGTGAACCTGAGGATGAAGAGGAAAGGGAGGATGAGAGTAGTAAAATAGAAATTGAACGCGATTCCCTACTTAGAAGCCTGGTGGACCCTTATAACTCAGAAGATGATGAAATTGTTAAGTTATCACCCATGTCAACCGATCATGAGGAAATTTATAAGATTAAGGGGCAGTTAATTGAAATAAAAGAAATATTATCTACTTTGGAGCAGGAAAATGCGGAACATGACAAGAATATTAATTAATTATGTGATGTTAATTCTCTTTGCCAAATTACTAATGCGTCATGAACAATGCTGTTATGGGGCCAATCTTTGGTTATGGCAAAATTCAAAGGAATAAAAAGAAGAAGGCTAAGAGGGGCGAGTACGAGCTAAACGAGGAGGAGGACATGGACCAAGATGATACATGGATTCAAAATCTGGGAAGGTTAAACAAAAATTGGAACCTAATCAAGAAAGAGTAGCTCTTCTTAGTTATGTTTCTGCTTATGCTTTTACGGTTAAGACTTGTCTTTTTTAGAACAATTGTGGGGTCTTCAAACCCCTTTCGATTAATTGGTTAGTTTATTACTATACTAGAAAGTCTAATATTGATATGAACTCTATGATAATTCGATCTAAGGAGAAGGTTAATAAGTTAGCTACAGGGTGATGAAATCTTTTGATTATTTTTGAAGGGAGATCATTTTTTATGTGCTGATGGTTGTATGATCTTGTAAGTTCATTGTTGTATCTCCAGTTTAGGATCGCGTCCTTGCTAATCTAATAAAAAACTAAATAAAAAAATGCCTTTCAACAAATATTTTATTATGATCTTAATATGATATATTACTGAGTATATATTATATATTCCTATGTATGATATGTTGATCACTAGTGGCATGATTATCTATAACATTAACTATATTTAGCAACTTAAATACTCTTATTATGATTGCTCAGATATGTCTTTCCATAGGTAGTATTATGAATAATGGTGAAAATGTTTCTCATGGAGAATCATATCGTCTAATATTGAATTCTAATTTTGTCTTTATTTCAAAGAAATATCATAACAAGTGATATTATAGATACAATTTTGGCTAGCCTTCTTCTTTCTATCATAACATTCAAACCATTGTAAATTTTTGTGTCATTTTTTTGGGTTTTGAGATATTTATTAGACAACTATCAAAAGAAAGGAAATAACATTTGACACTAAGTTTTAAAGAATTTTACATACATTTTTTTATCTTAAAATTCATTTCTCTATAGGTTGTAATCATTGGTATTATTAAAAAATATTTACTTTTTTGGAAATATTATGAAAAAATAGATAGGGTTCATTCTTTCTATTGTTAATATTAGACAAAGTAGATGCTTTAATCTAGTGGTCAAACTTTAGACAATATTTTCATTAATTTTTCTCTATAGGCTACATTTTTGAGAATTTTTTTTAAGATTACATTCTTGGAAAGCTTATCAAAATTTGGATAGAGTTTATTCTTTAAGTTTTATTGTTGCACATAGTATATATTCTTTAATTTAATCTTCAATGTTTATTCATAAACCTAAATCTCAAATTCTCTCATACCAAATACTTTCCTACCATAATAAATCTTCAAAATAAAATATAATTGAAGGCTTGCCAAATTTAGGAATTTAGGACCTTTATGTACACAAATAATATAGAAAGAACCTTTTTATTTCAAACCACCTAAGTTGACAACAAGAAGTAGTGATACATTTCATTAAAGATAAGATTCTTGACCCATTTGTAAAATCATTAAATGAGGGTTTAGAGAAGTTTACAAAGAAATCATTATTTTAATTGAAGTTTCAAAGAAACCACAAAGTTGTGTGTAACCATAATAAACCAAACAAAGTGATAGAAGAAGATTTTGAAGATAAATAATTATAGCTACCAAGAATAAACATTCATACATTTGATGGTAGAAATTTAATTTCATGAATAAGACTTATGGAACAACAATTTAAGTTTCACAATATATACCAAATAATTACATGGTTATACATAGTTTGAAACTATGTTGAGTAGGACCTTACTAATGGTACCAATTGAAGATGAGTGATAAACAATAAAAAATATATTATCGATAAAAAAAGGGTAAGGAATCAATAGTCTTCTATGAACAACCATGTGTTGGCAACTATTTTACCGAACTAAAAATGTTAAAAAAATTAGATCTTTGGATAAATATAATGTTGAGCAATTGAAAATTGGTACTTGAAGCTTCTAAAGTGACATCTTAAAAAAGGCTAGAATTGGACATTAGTGGAATTAACAAGTACATTCAACATGAATTTCATTTGATGGAGCCTTCTATAGCTCTCCAAAAGCTATGCAACAATAATTACATATTAAGAAACAAAACACTACTAAAGGTGATATAATGAGATTAGTTGAAAAAATGGGACTAATCATACAAGTGAAAACATCAAAAAATTATCTAAACTAAATGGAAGTATAAAATTATCTCCTCAAGGAGAGGTAGAGAAACTTAATAAAATAGTATAATTTCAAATTGTGACAAAAAAGGGTCAAGGAGTCATAAGTGTTCTAGAATTAAGAAAATAAATGACCTTAAAGAAGAGGGAGATGTACAGGTAAAATAATAAAATATAAAAAATCAAGAATGGGGATTTCTAGGAAAATGAAAAAATTATTATCTCCTTGTGTATTGAAAAAAATAAATACAACACAAGCATTAAATGTAATTGGTAATATAAAAAGTAAAAATATAAAATTATTGGTTGATAGTGGTAGGGGAAACAACTTTATTGATAGAAGGCTAGATCATGAGCTATATCCAATCTCTAATTTTCAAGTCATGATAACCAATGGAAAACAACACTATTGGTGTTAAATGCCATCATATTAAAGTCTCACTAGAAAATATAAACTATTTTCATAAACTTTTTCTATCCCTATTAGGAGTGTGGATGTAGTTTTTGGTATGCAATGGATTAAACTATTAGGAATAGTACCTGTAAATTTTTAAGATTTACCTCTGAATTTTAGTACACATGGAAAAATATATGAACCCTTGGGATAAAATCATCAACAAGTGTAATAATTAGGTCCCATAAGATGGAGAAATTTGTCAAGAAACATTCTCATAATATAGGAGCACAATTATATTTAATAGAAGCACGAAATTGGATAACTTAAGATCAACCCAAAATTAACTAAATTATTTAATATCAATAGCAAAATATTTAATATTAATATGAGGACTAGGATGAATAGTTTAAGGAAGAAATCAAGGAAGAGAGTGAAATTGGAGGATTTTGAAATTTCTGACTAGAGCCCATTGCCCCCAATCATATGGAAGATGATGAGATGGTCCCCCATTCAAATAAAATATCGTTAGACAAACAAAATAGAAATAAGGTGGAGGTTCAAATAAACAGTCTCAAAGGGCGTGTTCTCAACCTAGAAGAGAAGAATGAAGATTGTAGACAAAATTTTGACAACTTGTGTGAGGCTTTCAATTCTCTCTGTAATATTATTGATGATGTAATGAATAGGGAAAAATTAAGAAGAAAATAAGGAAGTTTGCAAAGCAAGGGAAGAAAGTGGAGTGCACTGAAGGTAGAGAAGATGAGCATAAGGACACCTAGACAATCCAGATCGACAAGCTTCAGCACAACTAGAACTAGATAAAAAATGATTAGGCAATTCTCTCTATTTTTAGTTAAGAAAAATACTAGGTATAGGAAGTTAATGGTTTTGATAGTGTTAATGCTTTGTTGGGCTTGCGTGCCACCTAAAATAGACTTTATTTTGATGATGACTGTTACTACTGTGTTTAATTTTGTTAATGCTTGTAAATATGTTTCTATGATAGGTACATGGCAGTTAATTAGAGTTATCATGTTTAGTTATAGAGACATGTTAGCTTTTGATCAGTTTTTTAGGGTTGGCTTGGGATCTTTGTGATAGGCTATTTGAGCATAGGGTTTTTATTGTTGTTCTATTTCCCTTTTTTTTTCATAGGTTTAGGGCCTTCTCCCTACTAATATAATAAAAAAAAACATAATCTATAGAATCTAAGGTTTTACCTCTATTCAAAGACCATAATCATGACATTGAATTAATACCAAGAATAATTATTTATCCCAATAAAATATTTATTCCATATTATAATATTTAAGAAAATGGACTATCCATTTAGAACATTCTCTCATTCAAAGAAGCTAAAAAATATCACTTCGAAAAAGAAGTTTCATATTCCTATTTTTAACGAATTGAAAGATAATTAAATGTAACAATACAAATATGTCTTTAGATTGACATGAATTGAATAATCAATACTTTTGGTGTCACTTTAATATGTTTAAAGATGGACCCTAAGAGGAGAGTATTTTTTTTGTCTAATAGTAGATTCTATAAATATTCATTCATACCTATCATCTTAAGAAGAAAAAATATTTCTAAAAGATATTAAGGTGAATGTCCTAAAGTTTTTGGTGAAATGTTGATATCCAAACAAAATAAAAGGGAGCCAATTAATACATTGAGCCACTTAAAATATTAGGAATTTCCATACAACAATGGTGGAAATATTAGTAGATTTAATTATAAGGTTTTCAATGTCAAATAATCTTTGATGTAATTTGTCTTATATTGAATAAAATCATGAACAATACATATTTTTATGGACTCTATAACCCCTCAGAGTTTATAGGAAATTTATTTATACAAAATATACAAAAACTTGATGGAATTTCCAAAAACAATTTTTTTAAAAAGTAGCTCAAAACTCCTAATCAAATGAAATAATTTTCTAATTGGAGATGTAACATGGTATGATGAATAGTTCATACAATATATTTTAGAGTTGCTAAAAATCAAGGGTAATTATTTTCTAAAGGAGAAGAAAATTTTATGACCCTAATATGATATATTTGTAATTATATATTATATAATCCCAAGTATCATATGTTGAATGCTTGTGGCATGCTTAACCTTAACATTAATTATAGTTAGTATCCTATATAATCATAATTAGGATGAAGGGATATATCCTAAACAAAGATGGAGATGTTTCTCCTATAACATCATATCATCTATTATTAAATTCATATGTTTTCACTTAATAATTGGAGGTCACCCACTCAAAGTGATTCAATATGATTCTCTCTTTAATTTATTTCTAATAAATATTATAATATATTAAAAAAATCCATTATACACACAAATAATTTATGTTTCAAAATTAATATAGATAAATATCTTCTATTGTGATATGTATAATTGAATAACATGAGAATTAGGTAAGTCATAATGTTCAAATCAACTCTTTTAAAATTTCTATAGATAGGTTATGCGATAGTTTTCACATCTCTACGATTAACTTTTAATAGTATAATAATAATTTCTAAAGTCTTCTATAAATATCCCAATATGTCTTAGAGGTAAAAATAACATTGAAAAAAAAAAACTTAACATAATTTAATTAATGTGAAAAATTAAATAAAAAATTCTAAGTGTTATTTTTGTCAAATTGTGTAATAAAGTAGTATTGTACTAATAAAATGTGAAAATAGTGGATCACATGGAAGATTTTGACTTCTATGATCAATATTTTAAAGATATGTGTACCTATTGGAAAATTGATGATAAATTTTAATATCATAAAAATGTATTCATTACATATCTGCATATAAGTGACTCCATGATGATAAGATTTCAAATAAAGCTAAGATGTAAGATTTAATATGTTAATAAAATAAAAAATTATTTAAATGAATTGTAATATAGATCAATTAAATAAGAACTTAAAAGTACATATCCAAGGAGTAATATATTTGTGTCTAATAAATATATTACATTAAATGTTCAAAATTTAAATAAATAATACAATATACTTGAATCTTATTTTAAAGGAGAATTTAATGTTATTAGGTGTCTCAGATAGATCTATCACATTAGAAATTTTAGATATATTATTATAGTGTATCAAAATCAATAACTTTCTATTTCTCTACTCAAATCACTTTTGCAAATATAGATTCTCCTTCATCAATATCTAGATCAGAATTTGACCCCTTTGTGTGAACATAATATATGATAGTCCCAAATGTTACAAACTATTCACCTATATTTTTAAAGCTACATTAAGAAACAAAATACTTGGCTATATGGTTGGGATTTTAATGTGAAAGGTATAATATCTGCCTTATTTCAAAAACTATAAGTGAATAACTTTGAGAATGATTAAGGACAACTAGTACTCATCTAACATGTTCTTAAATAATGATGTAGTATTGACGTCATTAGATAGCTTATTTTAAGGCTTGTTAGTGTGTAGAAGAGGTGTTCACTTCATTGATATGCTAAGTGTTCAAAATTAATTAAACTTTCCCCTTAAATACAACCCATACATTTCATCCATAAGAAAACTCATAATGACTAGAAGCTATAATAAGAATAAATATGAAGTTTGAATATGAGATTTATAATATATTGGAACATTTTCTTATCTATGAATCTACCCAAAATCTTTCGTACAATTATAAATCTAACTTTGATAATAAATTAATAAAACTAAAAATTGAATATGAATCTTAAATATAAATACTAATAATCACAAATTACTAGGTTACATTAAAATTAATTATTTTGTACACCAATAATAATATTAAGAACAAACTAATCAAATAATTTTAAAATAAAATAAAATAAAAAATACAACTTTACAAATTTCACTATTACAATATTCAATACCTAATTTGTTTCCATAAGAATGAGAAATGAGACCATTCAAATTCACATTATTCAAAACATGCAGACACGTAGAAGATAAGGAAAAACCACGTCTTACATTGCTGCTTTTTTTTTCTTTCAAACTCAAACTATCGAATCAATTTGGATGATGCACGTTCCAATTGTTTTGATTTTCTTAATGTGTTATTATTGTCAACTTTTAATGTTACTTTTTAACAAACAATATGATGGGCCCCATTCTACCTAAAGAATTATAATTATATTGGGCAGAAGAAAATGTTAAAATTCTAGTAACAAGATCTGTCATACCAAGCCAAACTATTTCCTTTCACGTTTATATTTGAAGTAGTAGAGACGGGCAAGGGTTTTATTGTCTCAGCTCCGAAGAGCCTAGTCAAATTTAAATTGTTCTTTCAAGATACTTTTAAAAAAAACATATTTCTTTTCTTAATATATACATTTTTCTTTAAAAAAAACTCCAAACCAACTTCATGGAACCTACCTCCATATTTAAAACATTTACATTTTTCTCCGATGGCAACATTATTGCAAAAGAATGACGTGATACAGAGATCAGTAGAGCTCACCTTACAATCCAAGATTAAGTCACACATTTTACCTTTTTTTTTATAATAGTAAAAAATTTCAAAACTCTTAAATGTTAATTTAACGGTAGTTCATGCTTGACTGTGCAGCCAGTAAAAATATATTATTAATTTAAATTAGTTTGAAGACCACTTATCTATGCCTCTGTAAGCATATCAGCTGTTTGAAATTTCTCAGTTAAACGCGCAACTTTTCTATAAAATCTTAGAATGGGCCCTCAGTCTTAGCCGCCAGTATGTTGAAGTCAAGATAAACCAAATTCGAGGACGTTCAATAAACTATGCAAAACAACATTTATTTCTTGAATTTAATTGGTACCGAGTAAAGGGATGCCCATCTCTTTATTTCTACCCATCTCCTCATAACACTAGCCCATGCTATCTATGATGTCTTCAGAGTTTAAAGGAAGAACAAGATGATCCTCTTTATCTTTTTGTGTTTTTAATGAATTTTCGTTCGCTTATATGTATTTACGTATGGCACACCTGCTATAATTTTTCAACATCTATCAATGGTAGCCCATGCTATCTATGATCTCCAATTGTCTTCAGAGTTTAAAGGAAGAACAAGATGATCCTCTTTATCCTTTTGTTTTTTTAATGAATTTTTGTTTCCTCATGTATCTACGTATGCGATAATTTCTTAACACTTATCCATGGTAGCACTTATCTCATGTTTTCATGTGGTTGCTTAACTCTATTTTGTGGAGCAGCAAATTGTAGAGCCACATGACATTTTGTTAATAAGCAGTCACTATTTATTTCCAGCCCCCTTTTCTTCCATGGCTTATTTTTAATTCCTAAACAATAGCTGCTCCATCAAAGTAGGGAACAATTCTAAATTATCTTTTTTTCACAATTTTAAAGTTGCATGGAACACTTAACTGCTTAAATTTCAGAAAATAGAGTTAAGCAGCCCCATGGGAACATAAGGCAGGGGGGCTGGAAATAAGCAGTAAGTGCATATTGTCAAAAATGTCACATGGTTTCACAAATTTGTTTTCCTTTTTTTTTCTAACATTTTATTTCTAATTTTTCTTCTGCACAAATTATTTCTAATATTATTAATACTAATTTTCAATTTCCCCTTAAAAATAAACAGAAAAATAAATATTCATAGAACTACCAGCTCCACAAATATTTTCTAAAAAGATTTAGAATGGCTATAGCAAAAATAAGCTAAGAGCGGCATGGAAACATACTGTTATTTCAAAAACTTGAATCTAATTATCAGCGATCTGTTTCTCAATGCATTTCAAATTTCAAGGTTTAACACTTCTTCCCGTGGCCATCCTCCCAATAAGGTCTATGGAATATATCAGCTGTGAGATGCTCTCACTGTGTGCTGCAAGTGGAAAGCAGTATTTGTAAACGTTGCCCCAAGGACATAGATGGGCGAATACGGTTGGATGACCGCTTGCAGAGATATCAGAACTTATATTAAGATCTAAAGTTAGATTATCTTTTCAATTTTATCAAATAAGAAATTATTGTACATTTTATTTACAATTGTTTAATCATTTGATTTAAAATTGAATAGTTAAGTTTATTTTTTTTAGATTGGATAATTATTAATTTATTTTTTGGTCAAATAAGTATGTTCAGTTTTTTCTAAAATTACTTTTAATTTGATTCAAAATTTGATAAACAAGATGATTATTCATTTTTATCGAATAAGAAAGTTTATTCAATTTTTTTTATAATTGTTTTTTCATTTGATTCAAAATTGAATTGTGATGGTCTTATTTTAGATCTCACAACAATTCATTTTTATTGAATAATAAGTATGTTCAGTTCTTTTTAAGATTACTTTTGGTGTTTGATGAATTGTTATGCCCATGTTTTAGATCCATAGTTATTCATTTTTATCAATTAATAAAGTATGTTTAGATCTATTTATAATTGTTTATCATTTGACTGATAATTGAATTATTCGGCCTATTTTTTAAATTTAATAATTATTCATTTTCATCAAATATGAAAGTATGTTCAGTCCCTTATATAAAGGTTTATATCAATTGATAAAAAATTATTTGTTTAAGATAGTTATTATTTTTAATAAAATAAAACATTATGTTCAGTTTTTTTAAAATTTATTTTTCATTTGACTCAAAATTGAATAGTTAGGTCTATCTTTTAATCCCATAATTATCCATTTTTATAAAATAATAAAATATGTTCAATTCATTTTATAAGTGTTTTTCATTTCACTCAAAATTGAATGGTTAAGCCTATCTTTTAGATCTCATAACCATTCATTTTTATGCAATAATTTGTAATGTTGGTTCTTTCTATAAATTGTTTTTTCATTACTAATTAAAACTTTTCTTAATTTTATATGTTCAGTTCATTTTATAATTGTTTATTCACTTGATTCAAAGTTGAATAGTTAATTCTATCTTTTATATCTCACAATTATTCCATTTTATTAAATAAGAAAATATATTTAATTCTTCTTATATTTTTTTTTCATTTGAATCAAAATTAAATGGTCATGCCTTTAGATCTCACGATTATTCATTTTTATCATATTAAATAACAAGTTTAGTTCTTTGTATAGTTGATGTTTTTTTAAATTTAATGATTAAACTGGTTTAGACCTCATAGTTATTCAAGTCACAGGTTTGAATTAAAACTATAACCCTGTATATACATATATTTGTGTTAACAAAAAATATATATGTTGTTCTTTTCTTGTTTTTTGGTTGCAACCATTTCTTAGATGCCACAGTAAAGTTATATAAAAGATACTAATAAACTTCAACTTGCAATTATATATATATTTTTTGGTCGATAAATGGCCAAACCAAAAATTTAATTATTTATAAAATAGAATTTACATGAGTCTGTTCGTGTGGGTATCGATATGAAAGAACGGACAAGAAAACCTCTGGTCTTGCTAGGGGCTTAATCAGCCCAGAAACCATACTATCTTGTATTTTAACTAAATCTTACTAGGTAGACATATTTGCTTCTCAAATCCTTAGTCATGCATCACTCCTTATCCTCCTGTTACAAAGGATTCAACTTCCTCTCTAGTACTTGTGGAGATTTTGATGACTCGTGTCCAATATCAAGTAGAAGAACTTTGCCATTCTGTAATAAACAGAGATACATCTCGATTTGGTTGGTAGGCTCTCCTGTGAAATTGTCTTCTTGTCCCACTCCAATAGCCAAATAAGAAAACCAGTAAGAAAAACAAATGTTGCAGTCCTGTATTAGTATATGGCTATGTTAAATCTACCTCCGCGATGTGGCTTGAGAGTATTGTGATATCAGACACAACTGCATTAAATGTCTTATTTGCAACCAGGTCAACGAGGTCGCTATAGTCTGGATTTTCTTTGCTCTCGTTAAAAATATGAAATTGATAGTCAAAATGACAATGGAGATTTTCCACCGCTCTCTTAAATACATCCATGTTGGATCCCTCAAATTTTGATGTTTGTTTGACTTGATATGTTTATAAAAGCAGGAAAAACAATATTTGATGGTACTCCCACTATAAACTTGGGTATTGAAGATTCAATTGGCCACACAATCTCTGCTCCATTCAATTTGAACTCTTCCTTCATCCATGATCCCACAACTCTGATTGTCCTATTTACTACATTGACAATGTAATGAATTTCAAGAAACCCATTTATACTGAATCTTATGTTTCGACTAATTCCCTTGAAATTGTTGTTGATTTCTTTTTGAAATAGAGCAATGCCTTCATCTACTACTCCATATCATTCTGAAACTTTCAAAATTTCTCTATAACCCTTAGATCATCCACCCACCAATTTTGAGCTAGTCCTTTTACCGTTGCTTTGGATAGGGCATCTGCTTCAGTGTTTGCTTCCCTGTAGATGTGTCTGTAGGTATAATTATCAAATAGTCCCAATGTTGTCAAGATTTTGTCTAGAAATGATTGTAGACGCCAATTGGGAGTACTTGCTAACCTAATAGCATTGATAAGGATCGTAGAGTCCCCTTCTATTTCTAAATTTTTAATTCCTTTTCTTAAACTTTCCTCAATGCCCATTAGGAGGGATTTAAATTTTGCTATGTTATTTATATCTAGAGGTTAGGGGATTTGGTATTTCCATTGTGGTTTCTTATTATGTAGCCAATTCCAGAAGCACCTGGATGACCTTTTGATGCATTGTCAAAATTTAATTTAAGCCAACCATCTTTTGGAGGGGACCGCATGGCATTTACTCTATCAGAATTCTTTTTTCCTATAAATGGGGGAATTTTCAGACCATTCCACTTGAACCTAATTTTGCCATCCCAATTCGTAAACTCTTTTCTAGAATTGGGAGTAAGAGCTAGTTTGCAATTAATGTTTTCCACAATCAAGCTTTCAATGGAATTGAGGATTGACTCTATATTTCTTGCCTTATTTTCAAAGAGTCTCTTGTTACGTTCTTTCCAGAAGGAGAGATTTCTTATAATGGGCTCAGGAGACCATCTTTTGGTCTAATTGGCCAGCTTTGAAAAAGATAAACAATATCATTAGGAAGGGTCTTAATCCACCCAAGTTTTGTACACAACCATCTCCAACATTTCATTGAGAAAGGGCAGATTAGAAGAAGATGATCCACTGATTCCTCCTATGATTTGCATAAGATGCACCTAGAGGGACCTTCAAATCCCATTTTCTTGAATTTCTCTATTCTTAGAATATATTTTTGGGTTGCTAGCCATTCGAAAATGCTTGCTTTTGGGATGACTTTATTTCTCCATAAAGTCTTTTGAGGAATTTTGTCTTCATTGATGGGGATTTGATTAGCAAGAAGATTATAGCCTTCCTTTACTTTTTATTCACCGGATTTGTAAGGGGTCTACACTAGTGAGTCATTTTCATTTTTAATTACCAATTGCCTATCCTTTAAGATCAGTTGGAGTTGGTAAAATTCATTTGGAGGGAGAGGGAGATTATCTAGTTTCTTCCAACCCCATCTAAGTGTTGGATCCTCCTTGGAGATTTCAATATAATACCCCAATTTTGTTTTAACCATGCTTTTATTGTCTCAATAGATATTTGATTATCAATACTAGTATAACCACCCCAAGAGTCTTCCCAAAATAAACATTTTGAGTTATCATGGACATCCCAAGAGACAAAGTCTATCACTAAGTGTCTGCACCTAAGGATAAAATCCATATCCTTGATCCTTTTGGTAGATTTTTAATTCTCATGAAATTTGTGGAACCTTCCTCCCCAATGCACTTGGATTGCATTAGTCTAACCCATCTAGCTTTAGGGTCCTTTAAAATTTTCCAAGCTAGTTTAGCTCCCAAAGCCTAATTTTAAAGTTGTTGATTTTGGATGCTCAAACCTCCTAAAGGCTTGGGCTTACATATTTTTTCCCAAGCTATTAAGGCTATTTTCTGCTTTTCCTCAGTGTTTTGCCAAAAGAAGTTTCTCATTTTCTGAATAAGGAAGGAGTTCATCCCTACATTCAAGGCCATGATAAGTTGGATGAGAAGAGATGATTTCTTGAAGCATGACCAATCTTCCTGCCCATGAAAGTCATTTGCATTTCCATGGGTTAATTCTCTAATCCATTTTCAACTTAAGTGGACCCCACAATTTAGAATTCCTTAGACCTATGTCTATTGGGATTCCCAAGTAGATGCAAGGAAGGTTACCCTTCTTAGAATATAGAATCTGTAAAATCCTTTTTTCTATAGATTGGGGGGTGGAGAAGAAAAGAATTTCAGATATATCCTTATTGATAATTTGTCCCGAAGCTTTACCATAGAAAATAATCAGAGCTTTAAAATGTTCTACTTCACTCAATTTTGCTGCTCCAAACAAGAGATTATCATATGCAAATTGTTGGTGGGTAGCCACAAAATTAGTTGTGATCTTGATGCCTTCTATATTCTTCTGAGTGTGTAGGTTCTTGATAGCTCTACCAAAGGCCTCTGCCATTATAATGAATAGAAAGGGGGAGAGTGGATCCCCTTGTCTGATCCCTCTAGATATAGAGAAAAAGCCTTCCGGATTTCCATTGATAAGGACTAAAAATCTCAATGTTGAGATACATTCAAAAATCCAATTAATCCACTGGATATTGGAGCCAAACGCTTGCATAATATTGCATACAAAGCGCTAGTCCACATTGTCATAAGCCTTAGAAATGTCCAATTTCAATAGCATGCCTGCTCTCTTTGTATTTGGTAAAGTATGCATGGCCTCTTGAGCAACAATCATCCTGTCTAAGATGGAACGCCCCTGGACAAAACCTGTTTGCTCTTTTGATATGATGCTATTCATGAGAGGTTTCAGTCTATTGGTCAAAACCCTGGAGAGAATTTTGTAAATTGTGTTGCAGAGAGAAATTGGTGCGAAGTCCCCCAACCTAGTTGCCTTCTCTTTCTTTGGAATAAGGGCTGTGAAGGTATTATTGATTTCTTTGAGAATGTTTCCTAATCTTCTTGTAGATTCTAAGGCCACCACTAGATCTGCCCCTATTAGATGCCACCATTTCTTAAAGAAGCCCGTGGAGAAACCGTCCGACCTCGGGGCTTTATCAGAAGGGAGTTCAAGTAATGCTTTGGACACTTCCTCATATGAAAAAGATTTCATTTAGTGTCTTGTTCTTTTGATTAGTAATTACCTTGGGAATGACTGATAAAAATTTCATTTGCTCCTTCAAATCAGAGCCATCAAGATTGTTAAGCAGATTACAGTAGAACTGGATTATTTCATTCTGAATAATCTGTGGGTCCTCCACCATTTGGTTCCCCTGTGTCTCTAATTTAGTGTTCTTATCCCTAGCTTGTAGTCATATCTCCCTAGATTTTTGTGTCCAGAATATTTCTTCTTTGGAAATGATGCCCTCATAATCTGCTAGCGGTTCTCTTTGTTTTAAATATTCTACTTGAGACATACCTTCCTCCAATACCTTCTCATTCAGATCCTCCAGTTGGGCTTCCAATTCTCTTTTAGTGACAAAGATGTTTCTAAAGTTGTCTGCATTCCATTCCAAAAGCTTCCTCTTAATAAATTTCAGTTTGGACACAAAGCAGAAAAATCTGGAGCCCTCAAAACTACCTTCATTCCACCACTATTCTATTAGGGCAAGGAAATTCGGATCCTTCATCCACATATTCTCAAATCTAAAAGGAGGTTTTGAGACACTGGATTCACCCTGGAGGCTTAGCAAGAGAGGATAATGATCCGACCTTGAACAAGGAAGGACTTTACAATCTAAGGAGAAGAGTAAGGAAGAGAAATCCCACATCCAAAAAAATCTATCTATTTTCTTTGCTATATTACTAAAGCAAAACCTCCTGTTGTTCCATGTAAAAACTAAATCTCCTAAATCCACCTCAAGAAGGTCGTTCCTCTCTATTCAATCATTGAAATCTTGGTGGGCTCTACCAAGCCTAGTGATACCTCCTCTTTTGTCCTTCAAACTTCTTATGGAGTTAAAATCCCTACTAAAGAAAATATGTTGATTTTGGTTGAGATATATCACACTATCCAAGTCTGCCCAAAAGGCTTGTTTAGATGTAGAAGAAATTGGGCCATAAACATTTATTAGTAAGAAAGATATATTGAATGAGAGCAGCTTGACTGAAACCAACAACCAATTTCTATTTGAATCAATCTTTTCTATCTGAATCAATGAAGGTTTCCAAATTATCTTGATGGATTGAAAAGTATAAAAGGAGGTTTATCTCAGCTTCTAATCAGCCAGGAATTGATATTTTGTATTGATTGAGTTTTGTGGAGCCAAGGAGTTTTTTCAGAATATTGTCTTTGGGAACGAAAACTCCCATTGATAGCATAATTGAGGGAGCGAAAGATCTCTCGAGGGGTTGCATTGAGGAGGTGATACTTTAGTCATCTCATTTGAGCTTCATTGGTGGCCGAGGGCCAGTTATATTTGGGTTCATATTGGAGATTTTTCGGCATCAAAGTTTCTTCAATAATTCTACCATTTTGGAGTTGATTGCACTACATTTGTTGAGTTCTTAATCTCAGTTATTCTTTAGATTTATATCAGATTTGGGAAAAGCCACGATTTTGCTCAATTGGTCCTCACTAGCATCTATTTGAATTAAGGACATAAGGCGAATCACCTTAGAGGTTTTGAAGGAGAATTGAGTGAAGTTTGCAGCTGATAGACCAGTTTGAAGAAGATCGAGCCATACCCTTCTCTTCCACGATTTTTTTATTATCTCCTTATTGAAGCATCAAGACATTTATTGAAGGACAATGCTAGCATTGCAGACAAAAGGCGATTCACTTAGGAGCATTTGGGAGAAGAAATAAGAAGGCATCAAAGGTCAAATCAAATTTCAGAACGAGTACAAACCAATTCTCCATTACCCACAATTTTGCTTGTATTGCCTTGTGCAAACAACAAATCCATCATTGGAGGAGGGTGATATTATTTGGGAAGGTCAACAATAAAGTTTAATGATTGAAAGGTGAGCAAATTGCTGTCAATCAAGTGATAGTAATTTGCAGTCCAACAACAGGGGGCGATTTTGGGAAATAATTCAAATTGGCTTAGTGGAGACTTGAAATAATGGAATATTGCTTGCTTCTTCAACCTCAAGGCTAGGCAATTCATGTAAGGTTCATTTAGCATCAATATTTCCTTGTATTAATTAGTTATATGCATGTGTTCAAGGCTGCCATATATCTTCAGATTTTCTAAGTAAATTGTTGATAATTCTTAAGTGTGTGAGCATGGGACTAGTCATTGTATAGAGCACATTTGATTCATGAATAAGTAGTACTAAGTTTGCATATCAATTGTTGATTGTCTTATGGTTTCATGCCAACTGTTTGATGAAATTATAGTTAGCTGTAGGTGTGTGATTTTTGTATCCAAATTTGTGTGATGACATTATTAACAAGTTGCCAATCATCCTAGTGAGTTATGCTATCATTTAGTAATTGTTTGCAAGTCATACTTTAATAGAATCTTGTGGTTGAAGCCTTAAAAACTAGTTTGAAAAATCTGTGACAGTCATACAACATAACACGCAAGTTATAAAATCTGCATAACATACAGGTTGATAACCAACTATTTGTCAATATTCCTTGTATGTTCAGTCTAACAACTGCAGGGGATATTAGATGAGGAATATTCAAAACTACAGATTTTAGGGTCAGAAGATTAGAGCCAGGATGGCTTGGTTGAAAGAAGGGGATAAAGGCACTAACTATTTCTTCAAGGTTATAAAAAATAAACAAAAAAGAGAGCTTATTGAACAAATATAGGTCAACGAAGGCATGTCCAATGATCCCAATGAAATGTTGAGTGCTTTTAGGGATATCTATAAAGGCCTCTTTACATCAGAACATAAGACAAAATAATGAAGATATGATTAAATGCTTAAATATGATCCCCCCAAAAGTATTTAAACAGGAGGCTAAAGAGCTTGATAAAGATATAACAATCAAGGAGATTATGAAACTATTATGCCATTGGCCAATGGGAAATCCCTTGGATTGGATGGACTGCTTGCTAAGTTTTATAAAAAGAACACAGATTGGAGTAGATTGTAGCTTCTAGATTTGTATAAGGTTGCCTTTGAAAAAGGTTCCCTGAGGGGTAATATTAATAAGGGAGTGATCAAATTAATTCCTAAAGCGAGTGACAAAATCCAAATAAGAAATTGGAGGCCTATCACACTCCTAAACCTCTCATACAAGATCATTGCTAAAACTCTATCGAAGAGGCTCTCAAGGGTGCTTGGGAAGATTATTTCTGTAACTCAAACTGGATTCATTAAGGGCATATACATTTTGGATAATCAGATCACCAGTTGGGAGGCAATGCATTTGGCTAGGGAGGATGGTCAAAATGTGGCAATGATTCTGTTGGATTTTGAAAAAGCGTATGATTGAATCAAGTGGCCTTTTGAGTTGGGCATGCTTAAGGCTTTTGGTTTTCCTTAGTGCTTTTATAGATGGATTAACATTTTATTTCAAGAATCCTCTAGTGTGATTGATGTAAATGGTAATTTGTTAGACCCCATTGATCTTCAAAGAACTATTAGACAAGGGTGTCCAATTGCTCTAGTTCTCTTTGTAATTGCAGTAGATGCCATATACTATATTTTGAGATGCAGGGATTTGGGGCCTCTAGTTAGAGGGATTAGACTCACTAAGAATGATTCTTTGCTCAATGCTTAGTTTGTTGATGATACGACCTTGTATGTAGAACTTTCTAACAGTAATTTTGATAATATTATGATTAAATTACAAGTCTTCTGTGTAGCTTCTAGATCCAAAATCACCCCCCATAAGTCTACAGTAATGGGATGGACCGAGTCACCCCCTAACTAGTTGAAGGATATGGGATGGAACTGGTTTGGACCCTCCAATATAGTAAGTTACTTGGAGATTCCTTTTGTTGTATCCCCATCTACAAAAGATATGTGGGATTGGATTTATGCTAAAGTTGAAAGGAAACATATCAAATGACAAACTCATCTTCTTTCTCTAGCTGGTAGGATGCAAGTTGTGCAGAAGGTTTTTGGCTTCTCATGCTATAAACTACTCTTCTACTTGGTTATTTGCCAATTATTAGGTTAATAGATTAAATATGATTCTCAAAGACTTTCTATGGTCATATGTTAAAGTAGCAAAAGGAAAAGGCACTTTGTCTCTTGGAACTAGTGTTGCATTCTTAAATTGAAGGGGGTCTTGGGCTCAATGATGTAAAATCTCATGGGATTGCCTTGGCTTCAAAGTGGATTTTTAGTTCTCTCCATGGTGATGAACCTTGGAAAGTCCTGATTAGAAACACCATACATTTGTCCAAAACTAAGAAGGGGAAGTTTCGACAAGGTTTCAGTAATTGT
The DNA here is from genome assembly GCF_030272615.1 of Cryptomeria japonica. Classification (NCBI taxonomy): domain Eukaryota; kingdom Viridiplantae; phylum Streptophyta; class Pinopsida; order Cupressales; family Cupressaceae; genus Cryptomeria; species Cryptomeria japonica. The sequence goes on along the minus strand of NC_081408.1, from coordinate 71,369,701 downwards.
GATATTTTATTTGGAAATTTTGAAGTTGAAACTTTTGGATCTGTGATTTTTGCCTCTCTTTGGAAAGCTTGGACTCATGTTAGAGATATTTTGTGTGACAGGGGTGCCATTAGAGGCCCACCCTCATATGCTCTCTTAGACATATCTATTTGGTGGGGTATTTAGCTCAATAATAAGCACCTTGCCCTTACTCAAAGTTGCTCTGCAAAGATCTAGAACACATTGGGTATCAGTTCTATTAGTGATTTATTGGTTGAGAAAAGACTTGGGTCATGGAACAAGTTGAGCAGTAAGTTTGGGATCCCTCTTACCCACAAGAAGACTTATATACTAATTCAAAAGGCCGTTGGAGTGTATTTCCTAAGCAAAATGCACTCATCTAAGACATTTGTTGAACACCTTAAGTGGATAGATGGCACTAAGCTCCTTGATATTTCAGTTAAAGGGATCCATGAAATGATGAGGGATGATAATTAGATCTTGAGTTGGATTAATGAGTGCTAGAGCCTTGATTTGCCGAAATCTAAATGGACCAAAACCTTTAACCATATATGGTATAGTCTTAGAGAACAAAAAAAAACTTGTTTTCGATGGCTTTTATTGTTAAAAAAACTACTTGTTTGTAATGTTCTTAGTTCATATGGTCTCGGTCCTCAATCTTGTTTGAACTGTCAAAAGCTTGAGTTTGTTGAACATATTTTCTTTGAGTGTTAGTTTGCAAAGTCAATTTGGTGTATGTTTTTGGGTGATCCCGTTAGTAGGAAATCTCATCCCAGTTCGTCATTGATTGAAATTCATGTTGTATATGTGGATTATTTTGATGATAAATTGAATAAGTTCTAGTTTGTTCTAACTTGTGAAATTTTATGGTTTTTGTGGAAAAGAAGAAACGAAGAAGTTTTTCAGTGCAGAAAGAGGAGTCTTGCTTACTTTAATTGTAAACTCACATTCATGATGATTATGATCCAAGTCTCAACTGTACTTGAAATATTAAAGAGCAGGTTCATGATCTTAGTGCAAGGAGGAGTCATGTTGTAAGTTTGATATTTGGTTTGCACACTTTCTCAATAAATATAATGATATACTAAACCAAGAAGAGCTGGAGATGCTGAAACAATTTATGAATGATAAAAGAATTTCTAACTAGAAGATGTGGAAACAACGCACTAAGCACCCAAATATCCAGCTTACCCCAAGTTGGACACTATCTGTGAGGCTAATATTGAGCCTCCATTAGGAGCTTATGAATGTGATAGGGCATATTGTAGCAATAATGTAATTGGGCCATGGGATAAATGATGACGCGTTCTCTCTTGTTATGTTAAACAACTCTCGTATCCGTAATCTTTTTGGGGTAGTATGTAATTATATGTTTAAGTTGGCTGATAATTAGCAGTAGGTTTTTTTGTTTGGATCTGAATAGTTTCTTCTGATACTCGAACAAGTATATGATGTATCTTTGTCAATTATCTTTAATATATATAAAAACATGTGTCTATTTGAAATGCTCTCTTTTCTAAGAGATACAACCCCTCATGAAGGGCTATATGGAAAGTACATAAGAAGAAAGATTTGGAGAATAAGGGTGATGAGTGAGTGGTAGAGTGGATATTCCTCAATTTAACATCATATAAAAGGATAGTTTTGATGGAGACATTAAAACAAAAATGTATTAAGGACCAGTAAGTAGATATATGAAAAAGGGTAGATGTCTGAATACTTTGTGAAGCAAATTATGAAGGATCCATGAACAGATTTGATGGTTAAGATTGGAAAATATTTGTGAAGAGTTATAGGAGACTTGGAGCATACCAAATTAGGAGATTTAAAAGTACAACAATAATACAGTAAACAGATGAGGATTCTAAGAGATTTATAGAAGAATATCATTCGAAGATTATGATCACATTGTGGGAATTTAATGATTAGTTTATAGTAGATTTATGGTCAAATGATAGGAGGTTGAAGAAGGGAACTTTTGAATATTAGGATCATCCATCATCCTTTAAAAGGTGGAGATTTGAATGAGGGGTTGGTGCCTCTAAATGAATAATGGGTTGGTGCCTCTAGTGGGTTGATACCTACAATTTTGTAAAAGAGTTTGTTGTATATAAGGAAGCTATTTTATTGTGGTTTTCTATCCTAAGGGTTTCCACATATATATCTTGTGTTCTGTTTATCTTCATAATAGTTAGATCTCACGTGCATGTTAGTATGCAATGGATATGTTTTGAGATAAAGTTATTTTCTTATAATATCAAGCTGAAAAAGTAAAAGTTTGGTATATTGATATACCCCCCCTCCTGTCTCTGTGTAACCATGTTCTCAACAAAGTTTGCAAGTAACAATCAATAAATGTAGCAAAGATACAACTATGACCAGTAGGCTTGTGGAGAGCCATTGGTCAACCTCATTCTCATGCTCCAACTTTAAGACAAATGGAATTCTATTATGATGATCATTTCCTACTCTCAATATTGAGGATCAATATTTTTTTGTAGTTTTAGTCAAGAATAAAGGAACAAATGAAGTTAAACATGATCTTGTTACATGATATGATTCACATAAAAGATTAATCTGGTCATGGAACACATGTCGAATATAAGTTACTATGATTGCATGATAGACATGCTTTCTTGATGTGGCCATATTCAAGAGAATGGAAATTTGATCAAAAAATTTCATTTAAACCTAATGCCACTATTTGGTGAGCTTGTAAAGTTCATGGAATATTGAGTTAGAAGGGTATGTTGTAAAGTACTTTTGTTTGTTTGTTTTAGGTTGGATCCACATGATGCTAGAAATCATGCATTTCTATGAAACTTGTTTGCTTCAACTCATAAGTGAAATGAATCCAAAAGGATGAGAACAATGATTGAAAGTAAGAATGTTGTAAAGAAGTGTGGATGTGGTTAATGGTTGCAAAAAAAGAAGGACAATGCATTCTTTTAAGAAAATAGATCACACTTACAAATACACAATCTATAATATATGCAAAGTTGCAAGAATTGACAACAAAATAACAAAGAGTACAAATATGTAAAGTGATTTGAATGGCCTCAATTTCTTTTTGGGATACAAAATGGTTCAAATATGCTTTCAATAGTAATAATGGATAGGAGAGGTCGTGTGTGGCATTTGGTCAATTTGAGGAGTTATTATAAATGTGCCTTTTGTAGATGATCCTGGAGTATTTATTTTGACATTACTAAATAGTTGCTAAAATGGGGTAAATAATACAATATTGTTATGTAGTCATGGCATTGTGACGTGTAGGTTTCAAGTTAAATATATTTGCATTATACATAAAACCTAGAGGATTGACAAGTCCAAAGTAAGATAGTATTGTAATAGACACTATATGTGCATGGTTTGGTTTGTAGTGTGTAGCATACATGGTTGCCCATTAACATCTTTTGAAATTATCTTATTGATGCTAATGTGCAGTATAATCATTCTTGTATCTCTACATTCAAAGATATTGTTGTGACCTTTCTAACACATCGCCCCATTGCAAATGGGGACCCATCTTTTTCGATTTCTAGTCTTGTCAGTTCCTAGGGTTAGGGTGGCCGAGCAATTTTGAGCTCCAAAAGTGAATTTTGCCTTTAGGGTATGATTCAATCTCCAAGTCTCCAAGTTGCAAATGTAAAAAGGTCTTAGGGTTTGTAGGGTTTGCAATGTAAAAAACGCAAAAGGTGTTCATGAGAATCAAATTTCCATTTTTCCTTTCGGTTTGAGTAAAAATGATGCAATGGTTGCAAGATCATGTGAATTTTATGGTAACAAATGAATTTGTCCCTATGAAGTTGTTTTTCCACTCCTAAGGGTTTAAATTGAAGAAAATGATGATGAAAATCCAATAAGTCCCTATGGAGATCGATTTTTCACACGGGGAATTGAATGAATGAAGTGATTTAAACAAGCAATGCGAATTTGAAGGAAGAAAATTCATGAGCAATTGGATCAAAGATCAAGTTTGTCCATATGGTGTTGGTATTTTTGATGATGTTGTTGTGATTGTCATTGATGGACACACACTTGCTTTGAGATCACTTTTTGTATGTATGAGTTATGCTCAACCAGTATTTGTTCCAAACCGGTATTATGTATTATAGTCTTTAGATTATCGGTGTTTTGCAGAAAGTGTTTACCGATCCTAAGCGGTATGAAGACCTCAAGCGGTTCAAGGATCTCAAGTGGTACGAAGGAACTGAAGTGGCAGTTATCTTTTTCCTGGTCTTCATTTTTGATAATTGGTAATCAGTTTAATGTTTAAACCGGTATTTACCAACCGGTAATCGGTAAAGTTGTATGAACCGCTAATCCTCTATGATGAGTTACCAACTGGTATTTTTGTGATGAGTTACCATCCACTGTCACATTGACGGTGATTTTGTGTCGTGTTACCAAATGTGTCTAGATGCAATGAACCTAGGAACTTGCAATGTAATCCTATTAGACCAACATGAAATCAGATTCCTTTATAAGGACATCATGTCTAGGGTTTTAGGTGTGGTAGCTGTTAGGGTTTTTGGTGGTTGATGAGTTTTTGTATGTGCGATCTTAGAAGAGAAGATCAAGTCTGTGTGCTGTAACATAGTGTGGATTTACTGAAGACTGAAGTAATGCTGAAATGCATTAGCAATGAGCTATCATGGATCTAACCAAGCAAACTGTGCTATTTGCTAGATCATTCACTTATTGATTACTCACATCTTCGACAAGTCTGAAACCCTTAACTGGGTAGGCTTAGAAAAGCCTTTGTAAATCCTCTAACAAGGTGGTTCACATCTGTGGATCTAAAATCCTCTTACAAGGTAGTCTTTAATTGGACTTACCTCCTAACAGAGATTGAGATTCCTAAAAGGATCTATTCTGTTAAAGAACATTGTATGACCTTAACCGGTCTGACCTTAATCAGTCTGGTCACTATTCTGCAGATAGTTACTTGTGAGTTTTATCTCACCGTGGTTTTTCCCATTTGGGTTCCACGTCAAAATCTCTTGTGTTATGGTGATTGTGCTTCTGTGAATGCCTTATTTGTTGTTTGGTTTGCATTTGTGTTAACCGGTTTGTTGGTAAAACTGTTATACCGGTTTACTGCTAAACTATTTTAAGTGTTTAAGTTCAGTATTTATTTGTATACTAATTCACCCCCCCTCTTAGTATTCATCAATTGGTATCAGAGCCAACCTTTTTATAAGTTTAACCACTTGGAAAGAGATATGGGGGAATACACTGTGAGGGAACTTACTCATCGGCTCACTCAGACTGATAAAGCCTTTGATGAACTCAAAGTCAAATATAAGGCCTCTCTGGCAAAAAGAAGAGAGCGTGCTGAAAAACTGATGGAACTAACTGAAAACAGTTCCTCTGATGAAGCAGACATGGAAGCCCTAGTTGAAGAAGTTGAAAAACTGAATGAGTCTAATGCTAGCCTGAGAAGGGAACTTGGAGGACTGATTATCAGGATGTGTCAAGAGCTTGAGAACCGGAGAAAAGCTGAAGATCTGGTAAAAGACAAAGATGATGAGATCTCCAAATTGAAGCAATAAATCAGTGCACTTACTGCTCATCTCCAAGAGAGTAAAGTGGAAAAAGAAGAAATGCAAGGTGTACTAAACATGGCTATTTCTGAGAATGCAACCTTGAAGGAGTCCAATGCTACTTTTACCAAAGAACCCATCGAGTCAAAGGAAATACTTGCCAAATTCAATAAGAGCACTATTAAGCTAGAACAAAAGCTTGAATCAGCAAAACCGGTGAAGAATACCACTAGACTTGGTTTCTCTGGTTATGAGGAAGGTGAGACCTCTGGAACAAAAGATGGAGCATCAAAGAAGCAACTGACACCAAAAGACAAAGGTAAGGAAAAGTTCAAACCTGTTTGCTTTAATTGCCTCAAGGAAGGACATACTACTAATGTATGTATAAACAAGGCTTACAATAACTTTCCTTACTTTTTAAACAATAAGCCTATATCCAATAGATTCAATGGAAATTGTTATGCATGCAACAAGTTTGGGCATAGAGCATTTGAATGCTGGTCTATCATGAACAACACCGAAAGGTATCCTCAAAGGAGTCAAGGAGTCTTTCCTGAACCCTTTGGGAGGAATTGGAATCCAAATCAGTTTAATACCTATAATCATCAGTCAGGTAGCGGTGGCTATCAAGCGGCAACTAGATGGAGAGCAACCTATTTGATCTTTCATGGAAATGGTCACACTGTTGCAACATGCAGACAAAAGAATGGAAACATGAATAATGGACCTTGGAGAGCACCTGGAATGGTTTGCTATCATTGCAACAAACCGGTTCATACAACAAGATTCTGCATGATGAGAAATAATATATCGGATGATATATTGGTCACTACAGAAGGAAAGATTGATGTTAAAACTGTTCAAGCAGATATGAAGAAAACTTGGAAAGAGAAGGCAGAAGAAGTGTCTCAAGAAGAACCGGTTTCTGCACCTAGTATGGAAGTCGCTGAACCTGCAAACTAAGCTACAAAAAAGCTTAGGGGGAAACAAATTGGTGAAATGTTTCAAACCCTCGGTTTATACTGGTAAAAGACCTTAACCGATATGTGATACCTACCAATTGGCAGAAGACCGAAAATAGTAAAAGGCAAATTAGGGTTTACGCCCTAATGGTGGAGCATTTATTACGATAGGTGAAGAATTCATTTAAAAGGGATTTTCAAGTCATTTTTACTTATCAATTTGCGAGCGAAGAAGTTTTCAAGTGCAGAGGGACAAAAGGCAATTTGTCTTGCAACTCAGAGAGATTTTAAAACTTTGAAGAAGAATCAGAAGATAATCGGTCAAGTGTAGAACTCAAAGCGGTAATCCAACAACTAAAGTAGTGTGTGGTGAAGTGGAATTTGCAAGCCCTAAATCTCGAAGTGCGAAGGTATTGTTCGAGTTTCTCTGTTTATCAATGGCTTCTGCATCACACTCTATTTCTAGTGCACCCGTTGATTCAGTTGATTTCATCCAACGAAAGGAAAAATATAATGCCCTATCCCAAATACCTGCTGACATTATTGTTGAGGAAGGTATTTCAGATTATATTGATTGTAAAATTGAAGGCCTAGGATCTCTAGTGATCCATTCACAGTTAAGCCTATTCTGCGGGAAGGACAAGAAGATCAAACCGGAATACAATATACTGGAAAAGAAGAATCTTCACAATGCGGTCTATTTCCTTGAAGAATTCACAGATGATCACATCCGCATCATTCTAAGCAGAGTGCACGGTGACAAAATTTATTTAGAAGGGACACATGACATCACATCGGAAGCGATTCATGCCGTCACCGGTTTCTGTAACTTTGGAGAAGTGCCAGCCCTGAGGAAGATCAGCAAGACCGAAATGACCAAGCTCACCGGTTTTGTGAGCGACCAATGGGGAATGACCATCAATACCATCAAAGATGATCTGATCAAGTATGCCTGCATGGTGATAGGTTACCAGACATTCTATGCTAGCAGGATCAACTCTGTCTCTGCTGCAGCAGTAAATGCTGGCTACAAGATGATCATGGAAGATGCCTCATTTGATTTATGCATTTGTATGCAAAGGCAACTTCTGGTGAACCTAAAGTCAAATAAACAGGACAATGCCTTGAGATTTAAATTCGAACAACTATTGATCAGATTGTTTTTCTACTTCCAAGGCTACTTTCCAGGAGTCGGTGATATTTAGTGGTTTGCTGACCAATCGGTTACAAAGCAAATCAGGAAAAGTCTTCAAGCGGTTGGAACTGGTTATCCTAATGTCTTGAACAAATACTTTGATGAGTTCAGATGCAAGATGAGCCAAAGGGTAAGAATATCTGGTGATATTGTAAAGAAGTATGAAGAGGACATCTACTTTATCATCAAAGTAGATGAGTGCGTAATGGAGGCTGTTGAGCCTAGAAAGGAAGAAGTGGAGCCTATGGGTTATGAGGTGATGTATGACATGCTAGATGGGTATGCTTCTACCCTACTTGCCTCACTGCTTGATCCTAAGATGAAGAGAACCGACACCTATCTAGAAAGGGTTACACCAGTTGAGGAGCCCTCTGTGAAGAAAGGAAAGGCAGAGCCATCTGTATCAATACCGGTTACTTTAGCAAGTCGTAAAGTGACCAAGCGGTCACCGACAAAGAAGAAACCAGAAGTTGCACCTGCCAAGGTATTTGAGAGAAAGCGGAAGACAAAAGGCAACACACTGGTCTTAGAGGATACAAAATCAAAGGAACAACCTAAGAAGACTAGGCAAACAAGGAAGAAGACAAAGACAACCAGCAATGAACCGACATCATCAACACCGGTAAATATTGATATTTCCTCCTACAAACCTTTGACACATTGTCAAAGAACTATCAAGAATATTAGGAGAAAAATGCTGAGTAATTTAGTAGATTGTTTTGATGATTTCAATGACAATGAGAAGGAGGAAGTAGAACAGGAAGTCATTCAATATTTATGTATTAATGACTGGTTGCCATCAAAAATTAAATCTGTAACACTGTATTCTTTGTACTATTCTTTAGATAACAAATGACACATTGCCATAGAAAAGGAACAGGAAATAAGAGAGGAAATATTTGCTCAATATTTTCCCGATGTGTCTAATTCAGAACTGTATGAAGTTATGGAAAAATATAAAGGTCTATTCTTCATGAGAAGAAGGAGACTCTTGTTGCTAGAAGGGAAAGTCCCTGAAGTGATGAAATATACCCACTCTCATGCCAAGGCAACTCTGAGATTACACCAAGTGCCCAAAGCCAACAAGAAGGCTGAAGAAGAACCAGAAATTGCAAAACTGGATGAGGTGTATAACAGTGAAGGAGAACAGGTCACTGAGCAAATGGACCCTATTGATGTTGATGCTTTGGATGGTGAAGATGTTACTCCGGATACACCAATAGAAACGACAAGATAGGAGAAACAAGACGAGGAAAAGAGAAAAGAGGAGGAGAAGAGGAAACAAGAAGAAGAAGAGAAGAAGCAAAAGGAAGAGGAGAAGAGAAATGAAGAGGAGAAGAGAAAAGAGGAGGAGAAGAGAAAGAAGAGGAGAAGAGAGAAGAGGAAGAGAAGAGAGAAGAAGAGAAGAAGAGAAATGAAGAGGAGAAGAGAAAAGAAGAGGAGAAGAGAAAACAGGAAGAGGAGAAGAAGAAGAAGGAAGAAGACAAGAAACAGGAACAAGAAAAGAAGAAAAAGAAAGAGGAGAAGAAACTGGAAGAGGAGAAGAAGAAGAAGGAAGAGGAGAGGAAAGAAGAAGAGAAGCAGAAAGAAGAAGAAAGGAAGAAGGAAGAAGAGAAAAGAAAGAAAGAAGCTGAGGAGCAAAAGAAGGCAGAAGAAAATAAGCAAAAAAGCCAAGGAAAAGGAGGAAGTGGCAAAGAGTGTACATGTAGAGACCCCAAAGGCAACCGGTGGTAAAGCCAAACTAGTTGACATCACCAGTCCCATTGACCTCCAGTCTGCAAATGAAACGGAGCTATTTCAAAGCATTAAGCTTGCTCAAGAGCGACTGGAAGCACTAACGAGGAAAAAGGAGGAAGGTGTGATTCAAATTGTAGTGGAAACTCTCACCAGGTTGATTCTCGGTACCAATCTCCCAAGTACCGATTCCTCTCAAGCTCAATTGAAGCTCCTAAGCACAGTTGTAGAGGACCAAGTGCAATGTCTGGAAGATGTTGCTGAAGCCAATGCAAAAAAGAAGCATCAAAAGGCTCTGAACACTACTTTGGTAAAGAAGTTAAATGAGCTCCGGTCTGATCTACAGAAAGCACAGAAGGACATAAAAGATGTTCTGGATGAGGGGAATCTACAGCTCAGTAAGATATGTCAATGCCATCTATTCTGTGATGATGTGCTTTCTCAGAAAGACAAACTGCAAACTAATTTGCAGACATTCATACGAACCTTCAAGACACCCTATGATTCCTTCACCACATTTGGGCAAACCTTTCACTGATTTTAACTGCAGACTACAAGAATAGAGTTAGAGATTAGCAACTAGACTTGAGATTTGTAGGAACTTCAACTAGTTCTACTACCAAGACTGCAACTACTTCAGAAATGCTATCTCAATCTGGATGCCGTAATGGTCACTCAAGAGATGAGTACCTTGGATGCCATGGAGGAACAAGTTTTCCAGATGCAAATGGAAAGTGAGGTTGCTACCTCATTGCTTGAGTCATGGTCTTTATCCATGAAGACATTTATGCAGGACTTTAAATTAGTTTTTGACAAGTTTCACTCTTTATTGTCATAAACTCTTATGATTTTAATGATAATGGAAACAGGGGTTATTCAGCTTTACTTTGTCATTGTTGGCAAAGGGGGAGTAGTATTCTATATTTAAAATTTTGATGCATGTTATGTATACTTTCATGTTTATCTCTGTAAGGGAGTGGTATACATTGTATTTTGTGCAAAAGGGGTAGTGTATATGCTTAGGGGGAGTAATTTTGATTATGACATATTTTTGTTGTAAAACACTTAGATGTCAAAATTTTTCCTAAGTGTTGCCATCAATGCCAAAGGGGGAGATTGTTGGCATTTTTGATGATGTTGTTGTGATTGTCATTGATGGACACACACTTGCTCTGAGATCACTTTTTGTATGTATGAGTTATACTCAACCGGTATTATGTATTATAGTATTTAGACTATTGGTGTTTTGCAGAAAGTGTTTATTGATCCCAAGCGATATGAAGACCTCAAGAAGGTCGAGGATCTTGAGTGGTACGAAGGAACTAAAGCGGCAGTTATCTTTTTCCCAGTCTTCATTTTTGATAACTGGTAATCGGTTTAATGTTTGAATTGGTATTTACCAACCAGTATTCAGTAAAGTTGTATGAACTAGTAATACTCTGTGATGGGTTACCAATCGGTATTTTTGTGATGTGTTACCATCCACCGACACTTTGACGGTAATTTTGTGTCCTGTTACCAAATGTGTCTAGATGCAATGAACCTAGGAACTTGCAATGTAATCCTATTGGACTGACATGAAATCAGATTCCTTTATAAGGACATCATGTCTAGGGTTTTAGGTGTGGTAGCTGTTAGGGTTTTTGGTGGTTGATGAGTTTTTGTATGTGCGATCTTAGAAGAGAAGATCAAGTCTGTGTGCTGTAACAGAGTGTGGATTTACTGAAGACTGAAGTAATGCTGAAATGCATTAGCAATGAGCTATCATGGATCTAACCAAGTAGACTGTGCTATTTGCTAGATCATTCACTTGTTGATTACTCACATCTTCAACAAGTCTGAAACCCTTAACCGGGTAGGCCCAGAAAAGCCTTTGTAAATCCTCTAACAAGGTGGTTCACATCTGTGGATCTGAAATCCTCTTACAAGGTAGTCTTTAATCAGACTTATCTCCTAACAGAGATTGAGATTTCTAACAGGATCTGTTCTGGTAAAGAACATTGTATAACCTTAATCGGTCTGACCTTAACCAGCCTGGTCACTATTTTGCAAATAGTTACTTGTGAGTTTCATCTCACCGTGGTTTTTCCCATTTGGGTTTCCACGTCAAAATCTCTTGTGTTATGGTAATTGTACTTCTGTGGGTGAATGCCTTATTTGTTGTTTGGTTTGCATTTGTGTTAACCGGTTTGTTGGTAAAACTATTATATCGGTTTACTGCTAAACTGTCTAAGTGTTTAAGTTCAGTATTTATTTGTATACTAATTCACCCCCCCTCTTAGTATTCATCATATGGAATTCAAATTTCCAGTCTAGGTGGAAGATGAAAGGAGGAGAAACTAGTGTAAGGAAGGTCATAGATCAAAAAGTGCTTATGAAAATAGAACTTCACTATGAGAAAATTCATAGGGACTAACTTGTCACTTTAGAGATTGATCCTCCACCTTGATATAAATTAAATCTAAATGAAATTTTAATAAGGAAAAAATTAAAGACAAGAATAGGGATCAAGATGTCCCTATGAGGTTTGATTCTCCACTCCAAGCATAAAAATCAATTTACCTATGGCATGGTACGTTGAAAGTTAGTATTAAAAGTCCCTATGGAGGTCGAATCTCCACTCAAGGGCTAAACTTGCAAAAATTCTACAAAGTTATAGGGATCAATCTACTGAAAAAATCAAATAGTCCCTATGGCTATCTATTTTCCACTTCAAGGAGTTAATGTCCTAAAGAAAGATGAAATTTTGAAAGGAATAAAAGGTCCCTATGGAGATCAAATCTCCGCTTGACAAAATACCTAGCTACCTTTGAACAAAAAAAATAGGGACAAAATGAGTTTTCTTAAGGACTAAATAGTCCCTATAGAGATCGAATTTCCACTCGGAAAGTAATTTTTTAAACACCAAAAAGAATCTCATAGGGACTAAATAAATCCCTATCCTTATTGAAACTCCACTTGGGGTTTAAATGTGCTAAGGTATCATGAATTTTATAAGGTCTGAATTGTCCCTACTAAGGTCAATTTTCCACTTAAAATTAAAGGCTTTCCAAAATGTGAACAAAATTCATAAGGACACAATAAATATTATAGGGACTAATTTTGTTCCTATTCATGTTGGGTTTTCACTTGGAACAAATCATGCTATAGGTAATGTGAATTCTCTATAAGCATTAATCTGTCCCCATGGAGATCGATTCTCCACCATTTCGCTTGGTGGAAGAAGTTAACAAAAGACAAAAAATTCTTATGGACAAAGTACAATAAGTCCCTATGCATATTGGATTTCCACTATATTGGAGTGATGAAAGAAGTAAAATGTTTCATAAAGTCAAGCGCTTTAATTAGTGATTTTTGGAAAACTCGCATGAATGTAATGAGGTCGGCTAGATTGATAAAGAAATCTGAATTTAAACAAACATAAGTAATCCCAAGCAATTAGGTTGTGCATGAAGGTGAAGAGGTGTGATGGTTGATAGAGGTGCATATATAACAAAGGCAAAGAGCTTCATTCAAAAAAAAAAAAATTCAAACTTGCTCTCTTAAATTCGCTTTAATGAAAGGAAGACTCAACAAATTCGTAGAACAAAGAATCGTTTCAAATTCACATAAAGGAAAAAAAGAGTCACCAATCCACATTAAATTTTTTATTTCAGAATCATAGCAAGGAAGGTTGTTACAATTTGCTTCGAGTGGATTGAAACAAGTTCACTCAAGAAGAAAAATTGCTCCAAGTTCTCATCAAGGAGAAGTAAGCAAATACACACACAAAGAGAAGAAGATAGATCGTCAACATAAGGTATTGAACATTAGAAAGGCGAAATTTATGAGATATATCATTGCAAAGATTTTTAAGAGGGCTAATTAAAGATCAAAGTCCATATCATTCTATACCAAGGTAGGGGAATTAAAATTTTGAGATAAACATTCAACAATTTGAGTTATAAACAAATCATTTTCAAGAGAAATTTGTGAGATTATTCATTTTTTGTTATTGTCAAGCATATTGCCTTCGTTATAATGCCATTCAAGATGTTGAATTTTGATCTTAGGATTGAATTTTGACTTCACAAGTAAAAATTAGAGCTTAGGAAGTCTTGAAATTGATTAATGTTCTTTTAATATTTTAACTATTCTTCAAAATTATTGAGTTCGAGCTTCATACATGAACATGTTGGGGTCAAAATTAGGAGTAGTTGCTAGGAAAACTCAAATGAAGAAGGTTCTGGAAGGATTCTATCTAGAATCTCAAATGTCATCTAAGTAGAAGAAAGTTGGGGATACCAACTTTGAGCGACTAAACATCGTTAATACCAAGTAAAGGATGTATGGAACGATGGATCAAATGCCATGCTCTTTAGCAATCAATATGATAAGGAACAATATATATCAAGCAACAGGTTTTCCATGAGCCCTGAATAAAATGAATCGATGGTTGAGTGCGCTAGACATTATGATCCACAATCAAGGACCATAACGACACCTAAAGAAATGATATTTTCTTTCCTCAATAAAGATTCAATAAGGGAAATGTTTGGATTCCTCGTCATCAAGGAATGATAACTCAAACTAAGGAAGAATCTCATGTTGTGTTTGAGAAGAAACTAGATGCATGTATGACTCTTATCAACAATGAATGGGCCAACGAACCAAGGAAACATCATTCCAAGCTACAGAAGAAACTCATAAGTATATATTTCAAGGAAGAATATGGTGACATGATATTGCTATTGAATAGGATCATGGGGGCTTCTCAAGGCACACTATTTGAAACATGGATGTTTTACTTCATAGAGGAGATTGCGACTGGATTGGTAATGATAAATTTAGCAAAGATAATAAGCGACAACTTGGATATTTAGCTAAGGAAATTGGAAAGAACAAAGACACATTTTTGAGTTCCTACATGGTATATATGTTGGCTAGGAATATAAGGTATTGTGGGTTGATATTGAAAGGTGAAGTGGGAAGTAGGAGAGACCGACTCAAGGTATACGATTTCTATCCTCAACTGCAATTGCATGGGAAAGGACAATATATAAGAGTGAATGATATGTTCTCACTATATCTCACTCGTTTGTTACAATGTGGATTACACAACATATTATCTAAGGAGGCAATGTTATTTGATCCATATTTCCTAGGTTCATCTACACAAGGATTCAAGAATGCCCATATAATGCTTAGAAGCTCCTGAGTTAACTTTCCTATAACACTTGGGAAAATGTCAGTGTAATACCCTACAACTTGAGTGGGAGAATCAACTAATACCGAGTTGTAATTCTATCGACTTGGAACGTGCAAATCTAGGACTCACTCCGATCCTTTTCATAAGATCCTCATAGCTGAAGGAAAGAAATAGAGGCACATAATTAATCTAGAGGACTATTAGACGAATCTCATTGATGAGATTGCAGTTATAAGGAAGATGTGATCAACAATATCTATTGTCTTCATGAGGAAATGTAGTCTCTTTCCATTTCTCGATCAAGTGAAGGATAATGAGAATCATATACATGCTCAATATGAGCAAGAGGAGGATAAACCTATCCTTGCACGTAGTTGGCCACAACTAGAAATGACAAACTTAAATACATTGGTGAGAGAAGTAATTGGTTACTCATAGAATGGATAGACCAACAAATCAACAAGCTAAGGAAACAAGGTACTCCTTTGACATATGAAAATATGGAAGATGATGAATCTTCTTCCGATGAAGATGAAATGATGAAAAACAATGAAGAGGTAAATAGGGAGGGAGAAATTTAGGTTTCTAGAATGAGGAAGGATATGGCTGAAAGTTCACAAGCAAAGAGAAAGGAGTTTCCTAGTCAAGAATCAAGGCATAAGAAGCAAAATTCCCATACTCCCCAATCTACATGAGCACTTGACCCATAAAAGTGATTGATACACAATACAAGAAGTGGATCAATATGAGAATCAGAAACAAAGATGGTACATCAAAGGAGTCATGATGAACATATATCATCACCATTTGCATATCATGAAAGTTAGGGACAAGGTCTAGCTTCTCCGACTAGACATTATTTAGAAATTGAGATAAAAGAAAATTTGAGAGAATCCAATAATCTCAATACTAATGAGGAGGTAGATAATGAAATCATTTAAGCTTTCAGAGGACTAAACGAGGATAATCAACTTGAGGATGGAATGGAACTCTTCACAATTCCTAATTTGTTGAAAAACAACTTGAAAAAGAAAATTATGGAGGAAGTTCAACCAATTGAAGATATAGATGATTTCCGAGCTCGAATTGGAAAAACTAAGGTGTAAAAGAGAGCTAAGAAATTCTCTCAAATTACTAGAGACAATACAAGATGGTGCATGTTATAGGTGGCAGTTCCCATAGTTGATAAGTCAAGCAAATAAATCACTCCTATATTTTATGACATCAAGACACTTGACCTTGGGCCATCAACAAAGAAACAAGACTTTCAAGAAATTTGTGATACGATGTAGTTACCTTGCCCTAATCAGATTTGTAAAACCGGTTTGACCTTGGTTGATTTACCATGATGTAATGTATAGTCAGATATTATGATTATTGTGCGAACCTGTAAATGTGCTTTCGCATTGATTCTTACGTAAGTTTATTTGTTCTCCTGATTTGTGTTATTAATCTCGGGCTAACACTTTCATTAAATATATATATGTATGCATGTGTGATTCATGGTTGCAGGAGATTGCAGGTACAGTACCGCATAGTTACGAGGTTCGTCTCTACCTAGATTCACAGGTTTGAGTGTACCTCTTTGGTACTTAGAGATTGGATTAGGTGGTCGTAAGACCCTCGTTTTACCCTAGTCGTTCTCAAGTGAGCGTCGTCAGTTTCCCCTTTTGGTTGGGTATGCGGGTCATGTATCTGGTTGGCTTTCTTGGGTTGTGTGTGGTAAAATTGAGTATTTAATTCTTAGTATTTAATTTGATTAAATGTGTTCTTTTACACATTAGTAAATTAAGGGACTAAATTAAATAGGACCCCTTTTCGTGCGATTAATCATTAATTAGAATTGCTCAATTCTTGTTTGTAGCAAGTTCAATTTAAATAGTTAATTTTAAATAGAAATGTTAGCTTCAATTAATTGAGAAAATAAATTTTTAAAAGAAAACAAGTTGTTGCATATTTGAATTGTTTGAAAAGAATGATTTTTCATTTTATTTGAATGAAAGTATTTTAAATCCAAAAATAGGAATTTTGGTCAAACAATTTTTTATTTAACTTAGGTTTGGAAAATATTTTGAGGATTTTTTTTGGGGAATGAAGTTTTCGGGCATTTGAGGGAAGAAAGATTTTTTGAGCTTGTAGGTGGGGTTCTTTATCAAATCTTTCCCAGGATTGCTAAATGAGGTAGTATTCTTGTTTATCTTTTTGATTTCTTTGTTTAATAGAAGATTGTTTGGTCTTTTGAATAAATCTGGTTGTGCTTGTCGATAATCTTTTATTTTTTTTGTGGAAAATGGGAGAGTGGTAGTTAAATCACAAACTGAAACCCTCCTTGCTTCTTTCCCAACCTCCAAATATAATTTTGGTTGCTCAGATTGTCTTTAAAAAAATCCAAATATTGGAGTTGGTTGTTCTTGATAAAACTTTGTTAAAACTCCATTGAATGTTTTCAGAATTAAGTTTAAAATTGGAAATTAGTTTGGGGTTTCACAAATTGGCTGAATAAATGTGTGAGAAATGATTCTTTTTGCCCAAATATGATATTTGGTTGAGAAAATTTGCCTATTTTAGTTTTGGTTATTCTAAATTTTTATACATGTGAAAACCATGAATTTTGGAAGTTTATTTTTTATTAATTAAGTCTCAGTTTGAGATTGTGTATTGAATTGTGGTTTTTATATCTTTAAAAGTTAAAATAAATAATAATAAAAAATGAATAAATAAATAAATAAATAAAATATACAAACCCCCCATGTGGCAGAAAATCCCACCACACGGGGAGGTGGCAGGGCTACTAAAGGTAGCCGCTGCTACTCATTGGTAGCAGTGCTACCCAAGGTAGCGATCTGGTACCAAGTGGTAGCAGCGCTACCAAAGGTAGCGGTTTGCTATCATTTGGTAGCAGCACTACCAATGGCAGCGTGTGTTGCTGAGTGGGTCCCTTGGGAAAAGGGAGGGGGGCCACGTGGGTACCCCATTGTTTATGTTTTTGTATTTTTTTTGTTAAAAAAATAAATATTAATATAATAATATTTATATTTTAAATAAAGTTTTAATTATTATTTAATTCAAGTCATTAAATAATAATTGATGATTAGTTTATTATTAATTGAATGTATAATAGTAAATATACATTAATTGATATTCAAATTCTAATATATATATATTAGTTTGTATATTTGAAATATACGAAAGGAAATATTTTGTTAATTTTGGAAATGTTTATCTATATGTAGTTTCTTTAAATATATTTCCTTAATCTGAAAAGTGTAACTTGGTTTTGGAAAAGATATATTTAGAGAAATTGTTTTTGAACTAGTATGGAATGATGTTTTATTTGGAAAAATAAATATCATATTTTAGTTGATTAATGAACATTTGATTTTATATCATTGTGTGTTCTGCCTATATTATAATTATATTCATGTGATTGTGGTTTGGAAACTCATGATGAAGTGTTACTTTATGATGCATAATGAACTTTAGTGAGTTAGTAAACCATGAGCGACATGTACCTAGACAAGATAGACAAACTGCAATCTTATTAGAACAATTAGAAAACTGGATCGATTGTAGTGTTTAAGTGATATGAAAGAAGATTGTCTTTTCCGATTTATGCCTATGCATTTCTTAATTTTCTATATTTGCATTTGCTAAAAAAATGGCAAGTCCTCGATTGGGATTGTTGGACATTGTCGTATGTTGATTTGGGTACCTACTTATTGCCTTGATTTCGAGTTTTGGACTGTTTTCTTGTGATTGTTTGTATTTGGTCATGCCTTTTATGTGAGTGTTGGGGGTGTTATGTGGTTGACCATAACTGGTTAGGTCTCTAGTTGGAGTACCGTCAGTCAGTGCACTTCATATGAAGACTTGTTTGGCCAAGTGGGTATTCCTATCGTACTGAACTCTGTAATCTTGTCCTGGTGTATTCTTTGGTTTAGGAGTTTCGTATGTTTATGGTCTAAGTGTTACATGGGAAAGTGGCTTTCGAGTGGGGGTCGCACCCAAAGTGGTTGTAGGGCAACCCATCGAAAGTGTGTCTAAATAAGTGATAACTTAATAGCATATTAGAGAGTTTAGTTAAAGAAAACACTAAATAAGATAATTGTGTGTCACGCATGAGATGAGTGCTAGTACAGACTCGATATGCAGTGAGAAGGCTTGAAATGACAAACCATCAACCTTGTCTTAACGAAAGGATGTGTTGGGTCTACATAAGACTTGGATGAGATGGAGGTTTGAGATAGGTTGCTAGGGTAACCAAGTAGATGGGGTCGGAACCTATGGAGACCTGCCATGGTAGCCATACCAAGTTATGTGATGACACTTTTCTTTTATGTTCGCTAGTGTGTTGTTTGTGTTGTCTTTGATAGGAGCACTGTTGTGGAGTTGTCTTGTTGTTTATGCCCTTGTGAGAACCTAATATTCATGTTAGAACATGGGTTGGTTATGATGAGTTGCGAAGACTTAGTTTTGTAGGTGCTCGAGTTGATCTTTTGTAATTGTTTCTTATCATGTTCTGTTGGATCCTTTTCATATTCAAGGATCATTCATGTATCTATTGGATCGATGCGGTCGTATGTATTATTGGTTTATGTATGCCTTGATGGCAGGATGTAAATGATGTGAATGTTATGTATTCTTCACCCTATTATTTATTAAAGGGGTCTTGTAGTTGAGCAAATCTAGAGATGTAGCCCACTAGGGGTGAACTCGGATATCATTTTGATGTTATGTGGTGTTATGTTCTTTCGTTTCCTTTTTAATTTAGCATGAATGGATGACATTATGGCTAAGATGTATGATGTGGATTAGATGAGGTTAATCTTAATGCATGTTTGTAGTCATCTTATTAAATGCAGTAATTTGGATCATGAATGATGTAGGTTGGTATAATAGAATGTATTCATTTGTTGTTAGTGCAATTAAAGTATGCATGAAAATTAGATGCACACCATATGTTTTTTTTTTAAATTTTAGTGTTGAACTCATCATGTTATCTATAATTTTAACTTCAGAACAAATTTATCCTTGTTTAAAATATTATCATGTCATTAAACTAATCAACTTAATTGGTTTAATTAGCGTGAGTTGAGTTAAGTGTTGAATTAAGTAATCACGTTGGGAAACTCTTTAGGTGTTATTTAAGTCTTCTGTTGTGTTATCTACGCTTATGATAACTCATTGTATCACTATGTTGTGTTTAATTTAAAAAAAATAAAAAAAATTTGCACTCTATTCTTGACTTTTAGCTTTATCCCTTCAGGGTTTCCTGGCAAGACATTACATTTGGTATCAAAGCCAATGTTGCAAACACTGGGATCTCTGGTGTTGCTTGTGCCCTTACTTGGTGTGAGGTGTATAGACCTTATGTTGTATGCTTGTCCTCTTATTGTATGTGTGTGATTGAGGTATAGGATATGGAAGATCTTATGGACTCATTTTCTGTTCTTTTGCGTATTCTTTCGAGCAACCCATAATTGTGTGTAACGTACATTCACAACTTGCTTTCACCTTCTTGATGTTGGTCTTTTTGAGTGATTATATGTGCTTTGTTTGCTTATTAGATATCTTGGTCTATGATTACTCCTATTTTGAGAGAGAGTCCTATGTACCTTCCTCTTTTATTGTTGTACTCTCAGACTAACCCATTGGGTTGGTCAGTGCTTGTCTTGAATTTGGAAGTATGAAATGTGCTTGTATTAAGATTATGATCTAGCTTGGTGTTGTTAACTTGAAGGACTTGTATGGTAGATGTTTAATGCTTATGATGTAGCAATTGAAGGGCTATCGCCCTTCCTCCTCTTTCTCTATAGAAATTAAAATGCTTATTATATGTGTATTTATGTCTTATGTAAGTTTTCTATTGCGAGAGAAAGGTTGTGACTTCTTGAGCCCTTGTGTGAGCTTTATGATTCTTCCATGCTTCTAGATAATAAGAGGGCTATGGTTTTAAAAGATCATAATGGTTATTGAGAGGAAATTGTATGTTTTCATAAAAAAATTCACCATGTGTGTGTGTAGGAGTAACATAATGAAATTTCTATCTTAGGTAATGTGCAATATAGTGCGAATAGCAGTTATGTGAAACTGCTTTGTTTGTAATAAGATGTGTAAAAAGGGAACATGTTATAGTGGCTAAGAGTGTGTTGATGTGTTCCATGAAAGATATCTTTATGTGTTTCATAATACCGACTTAATTGAGGACCTATTTTAACAATGGTACATTGAACTTGCTTTTGGATTTATATAATTGACTTAGTATGAATAGAAAGTGCAAATGAAAAGCTTGTTTGATGTGCATGCATAAATATATATTATTTAGTTGATAGCTCCTCGTTTACCTTCTTATCATACTCTGATTTTCGATGTAAAGTTGCAGATTATGATATGTTTCGTATTTATTAAGAGTAGTGAGTGTTGGCAAGAGGCCTTGTATTATCGAAAAGATTGTCTATCTTGGTTTCTGTTGTTTGGAAAACTAGGACATTTTGTTGCAACCATAATATTTGGAGATGCTATGTACGCCAATTGACATTATTCTAAACAGTAGTGAAACGAAAACTATTCAAATAAGATGATAAGCTTGTAGTGTGCAATTTTATCATGTTGTGTGATCTTGTTGATTTTGTGCTTATGTATGGAATGGGTTGACTATCAAACTCTCTTTCCCTTCTCTTTACCTAGATTATAATATTTTTAGAATGCTATTAAAGGATGCATTGATTTAAATAAAATGTATATAAAACATATGAGATTGTATTTTTTTGCATTTTGGCTTCATATTGAAAGATGAAAGTCTTTCGCTTCGGAATTTTTTTTTCCATGGTTAGTAATGTGAATATGAATGCTTAGTGGAATTAGTGAAAGATATAGGAATGACGTTACTTATGTAATTTTGAATTGTAAAGTATTTCAGTACTTGTATCTAGAATAAATTTTATTCAGTTATTCATGTGGGAAGTATAATTAAAACCTTTCTTGTGTAGAGGATAGGGTACTGAAAATTACTCCCCGTAAATGTGTATAAAACAATGCTAGTGCTTTTGTTGTGTATTGTAAGAAACCAGTGCTTGCTATATCTGCCCATGGGATGGTGAAGTAATCAACCATGGAGGATATGCTTACTTATGAATATGGGTTACCATACTGTTTATGTGATGTTGCTTATTTATTACCCTATTGAGTACCAAACCTCGGGTTGTTGGTAATTCAGTATGTTAAGGGGTAGTATTAGAAGTCACCATTCCTTGGATAGTATGGATCGACGTACGAGTAATGTCAGCACGAAGTGGCTTTAGCTTCTTCTATTTCGAGGAAAATAATATAGTTATATAATAAAACTGTATTAAAGGTGTACTTAATACTTTCCCTTTTTGGATGAACCAATTTATAAAGTTTATGTGTGCCAACCTATTCCTCTCTTTTATTTGAGCATTTTGATGGCAGTTCTTGAGCATAGTGATGGTGTATCTCGGAGGATCTTTTGCCTTGTCTTCATGAAAGGTATGTTATTTTCACATGAGCTCCTAGTTAGCAGGCATTGGTAGACATGTGGGTGGACCTTAGCCATGTATACCTCTGGCTTACGACGAGTATCCTGAGAGGTACGTTGCTATGCGGGATGTGACCTGCGCATGCCTTTTTTTGTGAGGTACACTACCATGCCGGATACGTACATTATGTGTCTGCTTGGAGTATTGCCATGCCATGTGATGAGGTGATGCAGGGTCATGTCGAGGTACACACTGCCATGCCGTGTGGATGTGTGACTAGGCCGCACCACATGATGAGCTACTGCGATAGCTAGATGATTGTTCTCTCCTTCCTCGTTGGTGGCTAGATGCTAGTCACATAGTGATGTTATGTGCAATTGCGATATTCTTATTTATTTGTTTGTGGACCAACAATTTATTCTATTTTGACTTTGAAGGTTTAGCCACGATCTTGCAATCTTTTGCTTGATTTGGTGTTGCAAATTCCGGATTATTTTCTTGCCTTACTGTTGGAATTGATGATTTATTATTTTTATTCATCTGTATTTTGGTGGCTAAACTGGTTTATCCTTATTGTTTTTGTATGCTAGTCTTGTCTTGAAATGTGAATTCCTCTCCAGGGACGTATGAGATGGTCTTGGTTGAGTGTATACGAGGAAGTAGACATGGGGAAACTTGAGGATGGGGGTATGTGAGGCTGTGATACAACTAGGACCCGCTACCTATCTATGTGTGGTGACTATCTCTTGGAGGCTAACCACCTTGCGCAACAAGAAATGTTCATGAGGGTCTTGTATGGAAGGTAGCACCGCTATGGTGTGGCCTAGCACCATGAAGTCTTGGAGTGAGATGTTGGATATTTATGATCATGTTATTTGTTTTGAGATTAGGCATAGAGATGCTGATTGTGCATGTTATCTATGATTGAGCATTAGACATGCTCACTTGTGTCCTTTTGAATTTATGCATTCCAGTTATGTCGATGGTTACTATGTGTAATCATTGAGTAAAATTTGTTATCTTGTCACTATGTTATGCGACATAGTCATTGGAAAGGTTTTTTTAATATGCCTGGCAAGTGTAAACAATTGAGTTATATATGTTGCTCTTATTTTATGAAAGTTAACTTGGTTGTAGAATTTGAAAATTGAAGCTAGTTCTATGCAATAAAATTTTATGAAGAGGATGGATTGGTAAAAGAAATTGATCATGATGGCATATTTTCTTGTCATATTTGGTAGATGAGTATGGTAATTGTTGTTTACATCTTTTAATGATTTAATTTGGTGCGATGAAAGGAAGAAAATTCTTATTTGTCTGCTATGATTATAGATAGTTCTGAGAATGCTATAAGAAATGTATGGATTTAGATGTCTCTTGCCAATGGATAATGGCATTCGTAGAGGATTTAACAACAATGTTTCATTTATTTGTGAAAAGATTCATATGTGCAATTTGATATTTGTTAAGTAAGTTTTAGGGCTAATGCGTGCGACATGTTTTCCTTCTAGCCTTGCGACTTCTAGGAGTAAGTCGAAACCTAGGGGGGATGATGTAGTACCTTTGCCCTAATCAGATTTGTAAAACCGATTTGACCTTGGTTGATTTACCATGATGTAATGTATAATCAGATATAATGATTATTGTGCATACTTATAAATGTGCTTTCGCATCGATTTTTATGTAAGTTTATTTGTTCTCTTGATTCGTGTTATTAATCTCGAGTTAACGCTTTCATTAAATATATATATGTATGCATGTGTGACTCATGGTTGCATGAGATTGCAGGTACAATACTGCATAGGTATGAGGTTCATCTCCACCTAGATTCGTAGATTTGAGTGTACCTCTTTGGTGCTTAGAGATTGGATTAGGTGGTCATAAGACCCTCGTTTTACCCTATTCGTGCTCAAGTGAGCGTCATTAGTTGTCCGTCAGTTTCCCCTTTTGGTTGCGAATGCGGGTCGTGTATCTGGTTGGCTTTGTTGGGTTGCATGTGGTAAAATTGAGTATTTAATCCTTAGTATTTAATTTGATTAAATGTTCTCATTTACGCATTAGTAAATTAAGGGACTAAATTAAATAGGAACTCTTTTCGTGCGATTAATCATTAATTAGAATTGTTCAATTCTTGTTTGTAGCAAGTTCGATTTAAATGGTTAATTTTAAATGATGAATTTATTCAGTTTATACATTTTGAAAAGAAAGATTAAATTTTATTCGAAAATAGAAATATTTTATCCTCCTTGGCATTTTGGAAATAGAAATTTTAGTTTCAATTAATTGAGAAAATCATTTTTTAAAAGAAAAAGAAGTTGTTGCATATTTGAATTGTTTGAAAATAATGATTTTTTATTTTATTTGAAAGAAAGTATTTTAAATTCAAAAATAGGAATTTTGGTCAAACAATTTTGCATTTAACCTAGGTTTGGAAAATATTTTGAGAGGATTATTTTTTGGAGAATTATTTTTGGGGAATGAAGTTTTTGGGCATTTGGGGAAGAATAATTTTTTGAGCTTGCAGGTTGTGCTCTTCATCAAATCTTTCCCAGGATTGCTAGATGCGGTAGGATTCTTGTTTATCTCTTTGATTTCTTTGTTTAATAGAGATTGTTTGGTCTTTGGAAGAAATCTGGCTGTGTTTGTTGATAATCTCTTATTTTTTTGTGGAAAAATGGAAGAGTGGTAGTTAAACCACAAACTCAAACCCTCCTTGCTTCTTTTGCAACCTCCAGATTTAATTTTGGTTGCTTAGATTGTTTAATAAAAAACCAAATATTGGGGTTGGTTGTTCTTGATAAAACATTGTGAAAACTCCATTGAATGTTTTGAAACTTAAGTTTAAAATTGGAAATTAGTTAGGGGTTTGGCATGTTGGTTGAATAAATGCATGAGAAATGATTCTTTTTGCCCAAATATGATATTTGGTTGAGAAAATTTGCCTATTTTATTTCTGGTTTTTCTAAATTTTTATACATGTGAAAACCAAGAATTCTGGAAATTCATTTTTTTATTATTTAAGTCTTAATCTGAGACTGTGTATTGAACTGTGATTTATATATCTTTAAAAGTTAAAAAATAATAATAAAAGAACAAACAAGTAAAATATACAAACCCGCCTGTAAAATATACAAACCCGCCTACGTGGTAGAAAATCCCACCATGCGGGAGGTAGCAGGGCTACCAAAGGTATCGACTGCTACCCATTGGTAGCAGCGCTACCCAAGGTAGCGATCTGCTACCAATTAGTAGCAGCGCTATGAATGGTAGTGTGTGTTGCCATGGGGGTCCCTTTGGAAAAGGGAGGGGGGCCACGTGGGTACCCCATTGTTTATGTTTTTGTATTTTTTTGTTAAAAAAAAATATTAATATAATAATATTTATATTTTAAATAATGTTTTAGTTATTATTTAATTCAAGTCATTAAATAATAATTGATGATTAGTTTATTATTAATTGAATGTGTAGTCACATAAATCTGTCCACTTAATTAAATGAATACTTAGTATTTATTTGGTTATTTAACCATCAATTAATAATTAATTAAATTAATATTTAATTAATTCATCTTAACCCTCTTCTCCTATTAATTAAATAAATTATTCAATTTATTTGATTTAATTCACTTAACCAAATTCAGACCATTAATTAAATAAATAAATCATATTTATTTAATTAAATAATCTCTCACATTTAAATAAATTAATATTTATTTAAATCCCCCAAAATCCCACCTCTCACATTTAAATAAATTAACATTTATTTAAATCACCTTTATCCTCCACCCACTTGTATTTTCCTACAAAAGCAAGTTGCACAATTATTTTAAATAAATAATTTATTTAAATCACCTTTATCCTCCACCCACTTGTATTTTCCTACAAAAGCAAGTTGCACAACTATTTTAAATAAATTATTTATTTAAAATCCTATTTATCCTCACCCACTTGAAACCTTTAATGGTTTCCCTTAAAGTCTTCAAACTTGATGGCTTTAAAATCTTCAAACTTGATGGCTTCCTTCTATAGTCTTCTTAAGCCTTTAATGGTTTCCCTTAAAGTCTTCAAACTTGATGGCTTTAAAGTCTTCAAACTTGATGGCTTCCTTCTAGAGTCTTCTCAAACCTTTAATGGTTTCCCTTAAAGTCTTCAAACTTGATGGCTTTAAAGTCTTCAGACTTTAATGGTTTTCCTTAAAGTCTTCAAGCCTTTAATGGTTTTCCTCAAAGTCTTCAAACATTTTAATGCTTTATCTTCCTTTTTCTCATTTAAATAAATTAATATTTATTTGAATATTTATCCAAATGCAAATTACACCATTTAATTGAAATAAATGATTTTATTTTAATTGAAAATACCAAAATTCCTCCCACTTGGAATTTCCTACAAAATCCACTTGCATGCCTAAACCCCTTCTAGATTCTTCTAAACCTTTCCTAATTAACCTAATCCATCCCCTAAATATTGTCACATTCCTAAACAAATTGGAGTCACTTCTCAAAGACTCCAAAGTCTTTGAAAAGCAATTAATGCTTTGTGTGTTCAACAAATTAACCTCTAAAGTCTTCCAAGCCACTTATGGCTCTTACATGACCATTAATGGTTAATTCCACTTGCACACATCATTAAAGACTTTGACCCCTAACTTAACCCTCATGTAACCTATGTGTCTCTTCAAAGCATTTATTTCTTTGACTAGGGTAACCATCATGTCCCCTCAAGCATTTAATGCTCCTTATCACTCCTCTCAAGCCTCCTCATGGTGACACTTGTCAACATGGGATTGGGTTGAAAGTCTCACATGGATTGAATATCTTACTCAATCCTAACCCTTGTTAAGATTACTCAATCTTAACCCTTCATTTCCCCATTTCTTCTATAAATAGAACCCTTCTCCTCAAGCAAAAAGGAAGCACTAGAGTATTGTTGTTATACAGGTATTAGCATAGAGCTTTTTCATAGCATCATTGTCTACACTTGCATAGCATTTGCTTATCATATTCAACCATCTTGAATCTCCATATGGCATCCATGGCTAGTGTTAAAAGCTGAGAGCTACACTCATTTGGGACTTGGAGAGGAGAGGAACAAGGGAGGAGCAACTATGAGCATCTTGATTAGCTATTTTATTCTATGTTTATATGCTTTCTATTTCATGCTTAATATCTCTCTTGATATGCCTGTTTAGGATAATCTTTTGTTGCTAACACTAACGTTTGTTTCTTGTGCTCTTGTGTGTGTTGCCATCAAATAGATTTTCTAATCCTTTTTGCAGAGCATCGGAATGTATAATAGTAAATATACATTAATTGATATTCAAATTCTAATTTATATATATATTTATATTTTAGTTTGTATATTTGAAATATACGCAAGAAAATATTTTGTTAATTTGGGAAATGTTTATCTATTTTTAGTTTCTTTAAATGTATATTTCCTTAATCTGAAAAATGTAACTTGGTTTTGGAAAAGATAAATTTAGAGAAATTGTTTTCGAACTAGTATGGAATGATGTTTTATTTGGAAAAATAAATATCGTATTTTAGTTGATTAATAAACATTTGATTTTATATCATTGTCTGTTCTGCCTATGTTATAATTATATTTATGTGATTTTGGTTTGGAAATTCATGATGAAGTGATTATATTACTTTATGATCCATAATGAACTTTAGTGAGTTATTAAACCATGAGCAACATGTGCCTAGACAAGATAGACAAACTGCAATCTTATTAGAACAATTAGAAAAATGGATTGATTGTAGTGTTTATATGATATGGAAGAAGATTGTCTTTTCCGATTTATGCCTATGCATGTTTAATTTTCTGTATTTGCATTTGCTAAAGAAATGGCAAGTCGTCGATTGGGTTTGTTGGATATTATCGTATGTTGATTTGGGTACCTGCTTATGTCCTTGATCTCGAGTTTTGGATTGTTTTTTGTTTATTGTTTGTATCTGGTTATGTCCTTTATGCGAGTGTTGGGGGTGTTATGTGGTTGACCATAGCTGGTCAGGTCTCTAGTTAGAGTACCATCAGTCAGTGCACCTCGTATGAAGACTTGTTTGCCCAAGTGGGTATTCCTACTGTATTGAGCTCGTAACCTTGTCCTGGTGTATTTCTTGGTTTAGGAGTTTCGTATGTTTATGGTCTAAGTGTTATATGGGAAAGTGGCTTTCGAGTGGGGGCTGCACCCAAAGTGGTTGAAAGGTAACCGATCGAAAGTGTGTCTAAATAAGTGATAACCTAATAGCATATTAGAGAGTTTACTTAATGAAAACACTAAGATAATTGTGGCTCACGCATGAGATGAGTGCTAGTACAGACTCAGTATGCAGTGAGAAGGCTTGAAATGACAAACCATCAACCTTGTCTTCATGAAAGGATGTGTTGGGTCCACATAAGACTTGGATGGGTCGGAGGTTCGGGATAGGTTGCCAGGGTAATCCAATAGATGAGGCCAAAACCTATGGAAACCTTCCATGGTAGTCATACCGAGTTATGTGATGACATTTGTCCCTTATGTTCGCTAGTATGTTGTTTGTGTTATCTTTGATAGGAACACTATTGTGGAGTTGTCTTGTTGTTTATGCCCTTGTGAGAACTTTATATTCATGTTAGAGCATCGGTTGTTCATGATGGGTTGCGAAGATTTAGTTTCATGGGTGCTCCAGTTTATCTTTTGTAATTGTTTCTTATTATGTTCAGTTGGATCTTTTTCTTATTCAAGGATCATTCATGTATCTATTGGACCGATGTGGTCGTATGTATTATTGGTTTATGTACGCCTTGATGGAAAGATATAAATGATGTGAACGTTATGTATTCTTCACCCTATTATTTATTAAAGGGGTCTTGTAGTTGAGCAAAACCGGAGATGTAGCCCACTAGGGGTGAACTCCAATATCATTTTGATGTTATGTGGTGTTATTTTCTTCTGTTTCCTTTTTAATTTAGCATGTATAGATGACATTATCGTTAAGATGTATGATGTGGATTAGATGAAGTTAATCTTAATGCATGTGTGTAGTCATCTTATTAAGTACAATAATTTGGATCATGAAGGGTGTAGGTTGGTATAATGGAATGTATTAATTAGTTGTTAATGCAATTAAAGTATGCATGGAAATTAGATGCATGGCATATGTTTATTTAATGTAAGGTTGGATGTAATGTATGGTTAAATTTTAATGGATGAAATCATGATGTTATCTATAATTTTAACTTTCAAACATATTTATCCTTGTTTAAAGTATTATCATGTTAGTAAGTTAATCAACTTAATTGGTTTAATTAGCATGAGTTGAGTTAAGTGTTGAATTAAGTAATCACATTGGGAAACTCTTTAAGTCTTCCGGTGTGTTATCTTAGCTTATGATAACTCATTGTATCATTATGTTGTGTTTAATTAAAAAAAAAATATTTGCACTCTATTCTTATGTTTTAGCTTTATCCCTTTGGGGTTTCTTGGCGGGGCATCACATACAACCTGTCATAACCCTCTTTTTAGACCTTGTTATGCTTATTATTATTATTACTACATTCATTATTATTATTTATTATTATTATTAATTTTAAGATTAATATTAGTTAGAAATTATAAATTTAATATGGTTGAAATATTTTAAAGGGAGAAGCATGAATAGTGGTTACTCACACGTGAGGTCATAATTTACTTGGAAATTATTTATTTTTCTCAATATTCTAATTGAGCACATTGTGTATAAGAAATAATAAGATTTTAGAAGCAAATTTTGAATTCAAAATGTATAGTCAAATGTTACCGCAACTATAACAAGTTGTAAGGAATATGCCTTGCAGGGAATAATTTCAAATTCAAATTGAATATGCATGTAACCCCCAATTTTGCATGGAATTATTTTGGAAAAAAAAGGAAGGAATATGTGAATCATTTAATTCTCTTGTAGTGGGAAATGATTCTCATTTTCTATATATTGAATACAAGATTTTCAAAAAGGGGAGTTCATTGTTTATTTTGGGTGAAGAAGTAATTACTCAAGTTCTTGTAGATGCTTGTTTGTAGTAGTCAAATTTTGTTGCCATATTTCATTGTAGATTTATTTTTTAGTTTGTTTTTGAAGAATACTCACCAAGCTACAAGGAAGGATTGAAGAAGATTAGGGTAAGATTTGGAGATGGTTTTACAAGTTCTTGTTCAATCCAGGTTCCGTTTTTGTTCACTTGCATGTCTTCTTTCATGATGTATTTGTATGGTAGATATTGTAGGAAAAAGATCTCTTATGTTTCTTACTTGCATGCATAGGTTTTCTTTGTAATGGATTTTATGTAGTTGAAGGAAGAGAAAATTTCATTCACTTGTATGCATTTCCTATCATAAATTTGGATAGCAAAAAAAATAATATATCTTTTCAAAAAAAAATCCCTTCATTAGCTCAGATTTTGTTTGCCTATAATCAATAGACTTCTTTCAAAATATAAAAGCAATGAAAATATTGTTAAAATCTCTTATTCCCTTTACCTTGATTCCATGTTTTTCTGTTCAAAAGTTGCTTTTTTATTTATTTTTATTTTTTACAGAGATTTAAAATCGGAATAGGGATCAAAAAGAAATAAATTGTTTTTATGTGAAATGCATATCTTTTTACTTATTCATCTTTGTGAAAATTTATCCCTGAAAGGTGTATATATATCCTGGTGAATACATATATTCCGTGTTTATTTCTTTGGGAAATCTTTGTTTTTTCTTTGAAAAATATTTATCTCTAGAATATCTCTATAGTTATTTCTTTAAAAAAAAATTGTCTTTGGAAAATATTTTTCCCTCAAAAATCTATGTTTGTTTCTCTAAAAATTTATCTTTGAAAAGTATAATTTGTGAAAAGCTCTCTCTGTGAATTTTTTTGAAATCTTTTAGTCCCAAAGCAAAATCTTTGAAATCTATCTCTGTTTTTTTATTTGTCAAAGTGAAATTAGCAAAAATCTCTCTTTGTGAAAATTTTCATTTCTCAAAGTAAAATTTGTGACTTCTACCTCTGTGAAATCTTAACCTCTCATAAATATGATTTGTGAAATTCATTCATTTGTGTGCAAATATCTTTGTCTATTTATCTCTGGAATGCTCATCTACCTTTGTCTATTATCTCTGGATTACCCATCCCTGTGTAAACAAGAAATTTTATCTCTGTTTTTATTAAACAAGAAATAATAATAATAATAATAAACCACAAAATCATTATATATATATACACACACACTTTTTTATGATTGTTGAATATAATAATTATATCTTTTATTTTCCATCGTTAAAAGAAAACGCTTTTTGCTGTTTCTCGTTTTAAAGAATTCTTTTTAGTACCATCTCATATTATATTAAGAGAGTTTTTTTTTAATTTTACTTATTGAAATTTATTTTGTTTTGTGATTTTAAGATTGTAAATTAACTTTTGAGTGTTATGAAATAATTACATTTTTTTTATTTGAGTTTATTAATAAAAAAGTATTTTATTAGTTAAAGATAACTAAAATTTATTAGTAATAATTAAAATTATTTTATTAAAGATAAAGGAAAGAATCAGAGCTTTTTAAGATTATTTAGTTGATATTTATTTATATTTAAGTTGTTAGCAAAGATTTATTTGTATCATTAGGATTAATTTGCACATTTGAAAATTAAAAATTATTCATATTAGTTGAATTAATTTATAGTTAAGCATTACAAATAATTTTAATAGTTAAAAATTTGTTCAATTTATTTAGAATCTAAGGATTTATTCTTTAAGTGTAAAATATAGTATTAAAGAAAAAATAAAGTGGTAATAAATTTCCTAGAGAGAAGGATGACAAATGTAACTCGTGATAAAAGAGTTTGATATGGAAATTTAAGTCGTAAATTTGAACCTTCCTTTTAATAAATACTTTATCTATAAATATTTCACTATCTCCCTCAAGGATGGGAAAATAACCATTGGAGTTTTTAAAGGATAGATATTGCATAAGGCGAAATGGTCAAATTACACTTGTGAAATTCAAATAGATAATTGAACATTAAGAGATTTATTATATTGAAGGAATCCTTCTTAGGATGTAGATAAAACAGTTAAATCTCCTTATTATATAAAATAGCAGACTTAAGGAAAACAAAAGAAAGGGAACTGATATCTTGGGAAGCTTTTGCACCAATGAAATTATTTCAAGTATTGGATTCTCCTTGATTAGTTAGTCTCAAATGGAACCTAGTAGTAAATGGATTTCTCCAAAACATTCAATACATTTCAAATATTTAATTTCTTTATTTTGAAACTACCCCTTTGTAAATTTAAATTTGTGCAAGTATCAAGGGATAAAAGAATTTACCTACTATGTAAATGTGCTTAGATTCATAGTACTTGTCATGTATTTCTAGCAATATGAATTTCTTTCAATCCAAGAAGTCAAATATTTATTGGTTTCTTTGTTAGATTTCAAAGCATAGAGGATGGTCATTTCTATTAATGGTTAAAAACATTTACCTTCTTGCTATAAAGAAACATAGGGCTAGTAAAGGAGAAGTTACTTTTATATTGGAAGTAATTAGTATAGATAAATTTGATTAACATTTAAGTTTCGAAATGATTTTCATACAATCTAAGGGGTATAATCTATTTTGGAAGAATAGTAGTATTAATTAGGGTGTAAAGAAATTTTATTTGAAAACCAAAATAGTTTAGTAAATGGGTGTGACAAAGGTTGAAATCTTTTACGTGAGATTATTAAACTTGGCTTACCTTGCGGACCTCAAATTTAGTACTTATCTCTAATTTATAAATTATCTAATGAAACTTACCTTTGAAGCTGAATAAAGTTAGGATTTGTTGTTCTAAGATTATTGGGTTCTATCATTATCAAGCAAATGAGTTTTCAAGAAAACCACCCCATGATCACTTGGAGAGTAATATAATAAATTTTAATTGAAGTACATTTTAGGAGCAAGCATTAGCCCACATCTAAGAATTTGGAATTGAAGAGGTTGTGATATGTAGGAAATATCTAAGGATAAAGTGACCATTACTTCAAGTGGAAGAAATAGTTAGTTATCTCTTATAATCTTGCAAGGAATTGACATTGGTTTTAAAGCAACTAGAGGATGATTGATTCAAATTTTTTGGGTTCTTTATTTTAGTTGATTAGCAAGTATTAGACTCTCTTCTAATCTTATTTTTGAACAATTAGAGATTAAAAGTTTGTGGTTATTAAAGCATATTGTTAATAGTTCTTTTTTTTTTTTTTTCCTTCAAAACATCTGAATATTAATTTTATTTCCAAGTAATATTAGATAAATTAACTTTCTTTAAGCAAATTAGTACCTTTGAAGCATTAGGATTCATAAAGGTTATCATTCGTGGGAAAAAATAATTAAAGATGAAATTTATGTTGCTTCAAGTGGAAGAATTAATGGGTTATTAATAATGTAGTTACTTTTGAGCCTATTATTATTATTATTATTATTAAGTTTTTCCTCCTATCAAGTGTTAAAATTCATTTCTAAAGTCCTTCTACCTAGGCATTATATTTTCTATAAGCAATTTAGTAACTTTAAAGAAGTATTTCAATCTTTGTCATAAGTTATAAATTTACAAGTTTTCAAGCAAAAATTCCTTGTATATCATAGTTTCAATTTCATGATTGTATTAGTATATTGCTTTACATAATATTCGTGAATTCAAAGTTAAATTCCTAGTTAGACAACTAAACAAGAGGAGACGAAACCAAAACTTAGCCGTGTTCGGTATCTATGGTGCCTTTGGGTCACGCTTATGGGTAATGTCGTCGTGTTGAACTACTGCACTTAACGCCTAACAACGATACAACAATGACGTCAGTGGCATTGTCCCTCTAAATCGTCGGGGAGTAATAAGTCATTTGAAACTTAAAATCCAAGGGGAGGGTAATCCCCTTTTGATCGATAATCTTAAAAGATAAATCTTAAATAAATTTACATCTGCTCATATAACCTTAGAAAACCCCCTTTTGGGGTTTGGTTGTGAGTGATGATTTTGGATATATATTTTATCTTGATGGAATTTAGTGGATGAAAACGGATTAAGGGTGATGTATTTAATAGGAAATAGGATTAGTTATTTTAGGGTACAAGTAGAAGGCCACCTTGAGCCTTTTTGCTATAGAGCTACCATCGTGGGTAGCAATCGCAGAGAAACTGTCTAGGACATTGACCCTAGAAAGGGTTGCATACCCACCAAACAGTTTACATTAAACCATAGCTAAAAACCAGAACTACATAGTTTACGCTTTAATCCTGTGCCGAAACAAGTATGTAGGGAGTCTAGGGACGAAGTTGTCCCTTGTACACAAGTGTTCAGGGATGGGGATTAGGGTTTGGTTATGGGTGCGTAGCTGGTTCTCAAAGCTCCTTGGTCTTTTTATCAAAAGGTGCAAATACTAATTGAAAGGTTAAAATTAATTCAATGCATACTCATAAGGAATCCCGTATGGAATCGCTTGACTTCTCGATGCTTTAGGTCGAATTCCGAGGCAAAAATCAAGCTTGTTTATGTAATTATTTTTAAACTCCTAAAGACGATGACCTCAGTGCACTCCTAGCAAGGGAGTGTGGATTTTAGAGAGTGGATCAGGAGCTAGATGGTCCCGATGAGTCTAAATTCTCTAGCTAGAGCATATCCTATTCTTATGAATAGATGCCTACCTCATTTGGGTAGATGCCTATCCCGAATTGGATAGATGAAACCTCCTGTCCCGTATGGATAGATGCCTAACCTGTATGGTTAGATGCCTAGTCTCGTATGGATAGATGCCTAACCCATATGGTTAGATGCTTAACCCGTATGGTTAGATGCCATTCCGGTTGGATGGATGCCTATCCCGTTTGGATACATGTACCTAAGTATGTGATTGAATGAAACACAATTAAGAATAAGTAAGAATAAGAAATTAATATTTTTATATCTGAAAAAAAATCAATTGAAATTAGTGTAGTGGGTTATTACATGATCGGGGAAATTGAGGCATGGTGTGATAAAGTTGAAGAGAAAAAAGAAAGGTTGGAATTTTAAAATATGAGGTTGAAATAGCTCATGAAACGTTTGATGAACTGAATTTGGCAAGAGGATCCTACATTTGTTCCACCAATATCTTTTGCTCAAGAATCATTTGATAGTTATTATGCAATGAAGAGTACAAATCAGGAAGCGAAGGAATGGATTGATGGTATTTCAAGACAAGCAGATGAATTCCTCGCTAGACTCATTCAAGTATATAATAAGACAGTAATATGCATGAACGAAATACAATGTTTGGATGGAGTGTGGGAAGATTTTCTAATGTTTCAAGATAAGACAATTTCACGTCTTAAGATATTGAAGAAGATTCCTATGAAAAGCTTAATTTAAGAGAAAGTTATTGAGGAAGGAGATATATATGATTTTGATCATTTGTATTGTTCTTTGGTGACTAATAAATCAACATTTGATAGAGCTAAGCAGGATTGTATTGAGATGGAAGGATCAATTAGGGAAATAGAGTCAAGGGTCCTTACATCATTTGAGGAATTATTGGGTCAAGAAGTCACTAGCACAAGTGGTTTAGACTTAGGAGAATTGAAAGAAAAACTGAAAGTTGTTTACTTCTGAGAGGTAGAATCCTTTAAAAGAAATCAGTTGGATGATCTTTTTTCTCTCATGATCTACGTCAAGAATTTTCAGAAGCACGAGGCTGATTGGAAAAACATCTTTGAAGCTTTTTCAGAAAGCCAAGAGGTGATAGAGATTTAGCAAATTGCCTTGCCAAGTGTCACAATGGAGGAGCTTGAATTGGTGATGTCCAAATTTATCTAATATGCCATTAGAGAAAGGGATAAAGGCAACCAGATTCTAAAATATAGTTTGCTAAGATGATTGAGTGTCATCTAGTTGTTTCATTGGCTCTTACTCCTCATAGTTGGTGATGAGGATAATGTTCCACTTTTGTTGCATTGCATGTGATTATTTTGTTGTAAACCCTAATTAGGGCTTAGGTGGTTTGTTATTGACCATTGATTTTAGATCAACTTGGCGTTTCATTTGCAATAAAAGCTCTATAAAAGTTGAAGTCATTTCATTTGTACGTAATAGTCCAAATATTTGAAGAATTATTAGTTTGTTGTTGCAAGAATTGAAATAAATCATTGAACTTGGGTGATTCTATTTGACATTTTGGAGTATTTGTATGGTTCCCTACTTTTTAAGTTAAGTAAATTTGCTTAATTAAAAGTTTCATAGTTGTGTGGAAGATATTGTTGATAATTGATGGTGAAACCTATTTTCATACCAATTGAAGTTTGTTGATTGAAAATAGCAGTGTGTGGTCAAAATGAACTTAATTAGAACTTAACTTCAACCATTGTATGTTCATTGTTTGTAATGTTGGTGTGCATAGGTGATGAGAAAATCTTTTGTATAGCCTAGAAAATTTGTACCATCTTTGTGCAATTGTTCGTAATGGTGAAGCAAAATGTGGTTTGTTTTCACTAAGTTGTTATCAATTTCTTGCATTAGTAGTCTTAGAATTAGATTCCTAAACCTTTATCTCTTTTACATTTTATTAAAAAACTGTTGTTAGAATTAAGATCAAGCACTCATATTTCTAAATCACGAGTTCATCAAATCACAATGATTGCATTCTTAAAGCTAGCTGTCCTTAATTCGATCAATCAGAGAACAAAAAACGTAAGTCCTTTTATGTACTTAGGAAAATCACATTAAACCATTGAGTTACCCACAAGTTAAAACTTGAGAATAGAAACCTTGGAGTCGTTTCAATTGATCACATAACTTAGCATCTGCAAAGATTTTGATCAAGAGAGGATAGAATACCTTTCGTATTTTATTCTGTGTGTGAAGTGCATAAAAAAACATATCAATAGAATGGGCACTAGAAGGAGGGCAAAGGAAATATTGTCAAGAAACATACCAACCCAAGGACGTTAGTAGCTTCAATTTCTAACTATGAGTCATAATAGTTTTACCATATGAGAGCATATTTCTC
Source organism: Cryptomeria japonica (assembly GCF_030272615.1). Lineage (NCBI taxonomy): Eukaryota > Viridiplantae > Streptophyta > Pinopsida > Cupressales > Cupressaceae > Cryptomeria > Cryptomeria japonica. The sequence goes on along the minus strand of NC_081408.1, from coordinate 71,332,560 downwards.
GATTTTCAATGAAATTTATGGTGGGAAAATTAACAAGAAGATATCATTCCACAATTTAACACTCTTGTGTGGAACAATAGAAGTGTGGCTAAATATATATGCGAGTACAACATGTTTTGGAAGAAGAAGAGATAACCCAACGACCTCAAGTTGTTTCCAAAAGAGCAGTTGAACCATTCCCACAAGTGATCATCCAAAGGAATCCACAACCTCTTGCACATCCTTAATAGATTCAACGAAGCACACTAGATTGTATCAATTCTTTCTCGCCCGATAATCATCAAAGAATACTAAGCTAGCCGAGTTAAAGTTTGTCTCAAAGCCAAATCGTTGGAAGAAAAGGAATTATTCAAGTGAGCAAATACTAAGTGGAGAAGTTATCACAAGCTCATTCCAAACTTCACCACTTCAACATCAAGTTCAAGGAGCTATCCAACCAAGTATTCAAGCAGTTGGTCAAACAATTTCAATCCCATCAGTTTCTCAATCAAGTTTTCTCAGCCAAACACCCAAGTAGTTCCCACAATAGTTGCTCCAAATGGTGCTACATGGTTGGTTTTGAGCTCGTCCCCACTCAAATTGATAAATTATCATCAAATGTGAAATAATCTAGAGAACTTTTGCTTCAAATTTTTTGTGAATGATCTCAATCAAACAATTGAAGAACACATCAAGATTTTTGAAGACATCCTACGCAACATGCAAGTTGAGTATGGAGGTGTAACCTACAACCACTTCCTATATTCCTTGGGAGATGAAGAATATTATCGACCATTCATTTACCCACAGGATCCAATAGAACATGTGAGGCAATGCAAGATGCATTCATAAAAAAAATTGGTATTACAATCACCCTTCTAAGCCGTATAGACAATTTGTGCAAGCTAAAAGACATGAGCATGCACTAATCAGCTCAATTAACATTCAGTTCCATAAGGCCTGCACAAGGTTACATATTCCTTACCTTGTTGCTGACGTAGGAGAGATATATTTTTTAACCTTAGATCATCTCATTGCTATGTTTGTGAGGTGTCATCCTACTCTAGTAAATTTGAACACAACATATGCCAAGCCTATTGTAGTTAAAAAAGGACTAGGATAAAATATTACTGAACCACTAGTTAACATGGGGCCACCATCAATACAATCAAATTCATGGTATCACTCAAGCATTGAATCAACAAACTCCAGTTATGAATGTGATTCCCCAACTTGTGTATTTGATGACACCACCATCTAATTAACTAGTACTTCATCTACGAATAGCACTTTATCAAGAATTGTCGTCATGACCAATTTACCTCCAAAACATGGCACAATCATCAAGGAATCAAGAGGAGGAGGAGGATATTAAGGAATTGATTGAACAAGTCAAGAAGTTGTCAATCGAGGTGATATATTTGAATAATCATAATAATCAATTGTAAAGAATGAAAGGAACTACCCAAGATTCCATGTAAAGAACCAAGGATTCAAAGGAAATAACCAGAGATTCAAAGGAATCAAAAACCAAGGTTTTCAAGGTAACAACTAAGGTTTTCATAGTAGAGCATTGAACACTATACCCAATAATGGAAGTGTGTATTCACCACTAGATAACCCACCAAATCAAGAGAACTGACCCATGGAAAAGGTGTTCCTAGAAAAACAACCTTGTCAAGTTGGTGTAGGTTACATAACTCAAATCAACATTTAGAAAATCAATGCCTAGAATTCAAGACAGTTGCTCACATATTTCAAAAAGAGATGCGCAGTGCAGAGACTCGAGAATCTTCCTACAAGGGGGTATGAATTGGTCCCCACAAAAAGATCTGATCAAGCTTTGGTTATTGAAGATTTCAAATTTTCTCTAGAGTATGATGATCTACCACAAGGACAAAATAGAGGATATCCTCTAGAAGCCACTAATGGACCAATGGTACCACTGGGCTCCCAATTGCCACTTGCTTTCAAAAATGGACTTGGTGAGGACTTAGATTATGTTTTTCCACCACTTGACAACACCGTCCTAGTTGAAGAAACAAGAGAAGTACAAACATTTCAACAATCATCTAGAAATCCAGAACCTAGAGTTTATGAGAGGAATTTCCTAACTCAAGATCCATTGACTACATTGATTCCTCCAAACAACTTCTCTACTTCACCAAACCCAAATGTTGACAATACACCAAATTATCCATATGATTTGTTGAAGTATAGACAAAGAACTATCACTCCTCCCAAGGACGAGTTGAAAAGGTTGATCTCTAAAGATGAAGTTTTGATGATGTATGTTGGAATATTTTAAGGTTTGATAGGCTGCCAGCCTAGTTCATGGAATAATGAGGAAAAAAGATGCTTTAAAAGACAAATTCCATCTTCTTTCTAATGGTTGTCAAAATATGAAGAGAAAATAAAAGAGAAAGTAATAAAAGAACTTAGTACATACCATCTAGAGGTATATTGAATAGGACATGGAACACATTGATTCCATTATTTATCATATGAGTTATAGTTTACCATCATCATTTTCATGACTTCCATATTACTGCGCTTGTTAGGAGAAACCATGATGAATGAAAACTTGCTAAATAAATCCTGAAGATTAAGGATAAGAAATGAGAATGAATGATTCTGGTAGATTATTGTTGGTTCTAATGAGAAATGATAAAAGAGGAGATAAAAAATTACTCGACCCTACTAACCATTAGAGGCAAGAAATGGATCGTTCATTCATCTCAACATTAGGAGGAGGATAAGTTTATAGTGAAAACATATCAACTTATTCATTCAATAATTCGTGAGAGAGAATTTATTGATTCTTGATTTATTGGTATGCCTCCAAGCTTCCATTACTGTAAATGAGTTCCTCTATTTGTATTACTTCCAAGTTGCTTCTCTCGATAAATATATTCATTTTAATGTAGCAAAAGATAACTATTAGACTGTAGATGAAATTTAAACAATGTTGACTAGTTACAACAGATTTGGCAAGGTTTGCAACCATACACACATTTAAATATTGAATGTAATGTGCTCTTATGCCAAACTATTAGTAAGCATAAGATATTTCTAAATAAACTCTGTATGTTGAGCTTGTCAGCTATGTAGGACGATTTCCTTTGTTTTTCTCTACTATAATATAACTATAAGCATTTCAATGTATTCAACAATGATGTCTTGAATAGATTTAACTAATTGTGGTCTCATAACAATCATGTATACTTTGTGGGGTTTTAATTGATGTAAAATGGAGAAACACAGACATGCATGTTTGACAAATTGTCTTCAATGGTCTCAAGGATAATCATGTTTGAAGAATATACTAAAAAGATGGGTTTGTTGAAAAGGCCAAGAAAACTATTAAACTATAACCTACCTATTTGTAAATTGGAGATTTTAATGAGTCTAGTGACTTAAAAAATGAAGATTGGTGGACCTTTTGATAATTATTATAGTTGGAAATATTAATAGAAATGCATGCCAATGAGGAAGAACAATACTCAATGATCAAGAAACGTCAAGAGAGGTGTACTCAAAAGTAGGAAAATTAAAAGAATATTAGTAAGATAATAATATGTACAACTATAAAAATTCAAATTCTAGAACATACCTCAAACGTGAAGACTCTCATCTCCCTTCCAGCCACTCATTCATATTTAAATAATTTCACGAAAAACATCCAATATAGGACATAGACAACATCCCTTGAGCCTTTATAATCCTTATGGTGATCCAAAGTCATAGTTAACGAGGATCCAAATCCATACATTAATTATAACAATATTCGACTAAGACGTCAAATAATAGTCCCAATGAATCGAGAAGCTAGCCCATCTTTGACATATATTGATGCAACATCATTAAAGGCTTCCACTTCAAAGCAAGCAGAGCTTAAAGGGAAAGTCAATGACAAAGGCATGTGAGAATACAACTGTAATGGTGAAAAAGAGGTGATGAGAAGATCAAGTGGAAAACTTTACCCTCCTCAAGAAAGGAGTGAAAGTTTCACATAGGATCCTCTTCAACCTCTTTCAGACATTACATTTTAAAGAGGGGGTTGAATTTACTAGATCCAATATCAATGGAAAGAGACTGAATGCTAAGTGAATTGACAATAAATTTGGAAAGTAAAAGTAACCCCTCTTTTATAATGGATAAGATAAATTAAGTGAATTGAGACTAAGCGTAAGGATGGTAAAGAAATGGTTATAACTTGAGATAGAAATTCGGGATGAAGCTATGTAGCTGGAATTAGTAGTAAAATGCTGAGAGGAAGCTCCCCTATAAATTTGAGCGAAAGTTGTCAAGACTGAGTTCAAAGTGTACTTGGTCCTTTGAAAAATCTGTACACCGAAAAGGGATCTTTTGTTTCTGAAAATGAAGCCTAAACCTACAAATACAACTGTGCACTCACAACCTGCACATAGAAAAGAGAGGAAATATTGTTGGGATTGGGGGTTTGCGTTCAGGTCAAACCCCAGGTTTGGAATTAACCAAATGATGAAAAGTACTTGCAAGTAAATGATTGAAGTAGAATTCACCTCAAGAGAGGATGCAATTGAAATGTTGATAGAGTTGTTTGAAAGTGTTGGTGTAAATAAATATTCATTTTGGATATTATTACACTTACTTAAGTTAACTTAGGATAATGCATCTCTTCGTAGTTTGGATTTGAGACACTTAGGGAAGTGTGCACATAGGGATAGAGCTTGTAGGAGAAATTCCACCTTTTGTGGTCTTATTTTGCTGTTACACTCCACATTCGGTGGGTCATCCACCTCTTGTGGAATATTATATTATTTCTCCTACCTACCTCTAGTATTTCTTACCTACCCTTGTTTCTCATTGAGCCACATGTCATATTTGTGTGCTCATACATCCATATGGCCTTGCCTATATAAGCAGGCCTCTATTCATTGTATTGGTTAATCCAATTGATCATTTGCATATTGATGAGAATACAATTTGTCCTTGTCATTCTATTGTCTCTTTTATGCTTTTCATTGTGCCCTTGATCTTGGCAAAATCCTACATGGTATCAGAGCTATTGGGGCTTCATTGATTAGTTTTTGGAGACATCGTGGAAGGCTTCTATTTTCGGATTTGGGGATCTTCATTTTTTGGGGGCATCATATAGCGATTTGGACATCACCGTTGAATCCAGGAGGCCGTTTCCATAAATTTCGACTATAAAGTCGACCTATTTTGGTGAGAAATTTTTTTTTCTCCATTTTGACTATTATCGTATGGATTTTGAAATTTTTTTATTTATTTTTCGGAAAAAAAAAAATTTCTGAAAAAATTTTGAAAAATAAAAAAAACAAAAACAAAAAACAAAATAGAAAAAGAAGTTTTTTTTGCTGTTTTTGGGGGGTCTGCAGACCCCCCTCGTGCAGTCCATACCCGCGTGTCGCAGGTGTTGCAGGTTCAGACCTGCCGCTAACGCCACGTGGAGCCCAGTCGGCTACCAGTCACCTGCCATGCAGTGCCACGTCAGGTCCGTACGCCACGTCACCCACCATGCAGTGCCACGTAAGATCCATACGCCTTGTCAGCCGTATTGCGCAGTCACCTGCACAGTCAGCAATCTGTATAGTATAGATGCCCAGTTAGCAGGGAGGCGAAGTTTTTGCGACAATCATACGATCGTTAAATTTAACACAGTGAATTGCTGACGTCAGTGCCACATCAGCATTTTTTGAAATTTTTTTGACCCCTCTCCATTGAGCTTTTCAGTTTTGCTATCCAACTTTGCAAGGCCATATCTTGCTCATTTTTGCTTCTTTTTTGGTGCAATTTTTTTGAAATGGGCTAAAATTTCATGATCTTCGTAGTGGTGTGGTTATTTTCTGATTTTAGTACATAGGTTTTTTGGAATTTTTGGATTCTCTTAGCTGTACCTGTTTAATTCTCAATTCTACAACTTCAAAGGCCTTGTTTGAGCTCATACGACCTCCTTTTCAGGTGCCTTTTTTTTAAAGTGCTTATTTTTTTGTTTAATTTCATAATCTATGATCAAATTTTAGAGATTTTGAGTGGAAATTGTACTTTCAGATATTGGTCTTATTTGGCCTATCAGGTACTTGTAAATTGCTTGGATCTTAGATCTCTTGCATTATCAATTTGAGTCTCTTTTGGCCTTATTGAGGCAGTTGTAAAATTGTAAATCAGAAGTCCACTTTGCCATTTTTTGCAAGTGGCCCATTGTATACGCACTACTTATAAAGTGCCAAATCATCACATTTGGGGGGGGGTTCTTTGATTGAGTGAATTTGGGGGGGTGTCTTGTGTGATTGTGCCTCTCTTTGTTCTCTTTCCATTCTTGTTGCAATGAGTCCTAATAAATTTCCACCTTTAACTCCACATAATTATGCATCATGGAAAATTAAAGTATGGAGTAAATTAATGGAAAAGGGTCTCACACACTACATAGATGGAACAATAACAGCACCACCTGATCCTAAGGCTGATCCAAATGCTCAATTAGAATGGCTCACAAAGAATTGCATGACTCTTGGAACCTTACGCAAGTATGTATCAGATGACCTCATTTTTCACATTGAGAAGTGTACAACAATCAAAGAGGCTTGGGATATGTTTCAAAAATTGTATGGACAAGTTGATGAAATCAGAGGCTATCAGATTGACAATGAGCTCACCAACTTGGATCCCAAGAGTTTTGATACAATCCAAGATTATGTCACCAAAGCAAATGAGCTAAGAGAAAAGCTTAAGGATTGTGGAATTGACAAAAAGGATGCTCAATTGATATTCAACATGTTGGATAAGCTTGCACCAGAATATGCAGCATTTGTGTCTAGCTTCCAAACTCATCATTTGACAATGGGGAGTTCTTATGTTATGCCTTCATTTGATGCTTTCATAGAAATGTTGATATTGGAACAATCTAAGTTGTTGAACATGGGGTTTCTCAAGTCTTCAAAGTCCAAGGCTTTGGTGGCTAATCAAGGGAATCAAGGAAGTCAAGGCAAAGATTCCAACAAGAAGAAGAAGCAATCTAAGTCTAAGCCACACCAGGAAAAAGGGCAATCATCCTCTCCATCACAAGGTGATTTTTCATCCTCTTCCAAGAAGGGGACACCACTTAAGAAGGATAAACCAACTTGTGCATATTGCAAGAAGTATGGTCATGATGAGCATTGATGCCACACAAAGCAAGTTGATGAGATAACCACTCTTCTTAAGAAAAACAACATCAACTCTCCATCTGCCTACACAAAGAAGGATTCATCTCCTTCCTCTTCCTCACAGTCTAAGGGAAAAGGGCAAGCATTTGTGGCTACAACAGGTTCTTCACAGCAATGGATACTTGACTCGGGTGCCTCATATCACATGGGTTCTACAAAGGAGCAGTTTTCTTCATTGGAGCCATCTAAGGTACCTCACATTTACATAGGTGATGACACACAAGTAGAGGTTGAAGGGAAAGGTTCAGTTGACATGGATGATGGAACATTTGAGAATGTTCTCTATGTTCCTAACTTGTCTACCAACCTTCTCTCCATCTACCAAATCACTCACTATGGGAATGGGAAAAAGGTTGAGTTTACACCAGATTCAATTGTGGTAAAGGAACTTGATGATGATGCCTTGGTAGCAGTGGGACAAGTCAATGACAACTCAAGGCTTTATTCGTTCTCCCACTTTGTGCCAAGTTCACCTTCTAGGGCCTTGCTTACTATTCAAATTCAGAAAGTAAGCTATGGCATGAGCGGTTTGGTCACCTCAACTACCACTATCTTCAGTAGCTCAGCACTAAAGACATGGTCACAGGTCTACCTCAAATCAGTTTTTCAGAGGGTGTATGTTCAGGTTGTTCCATGGGCAAGCATCCCGAAGAGAAGTTTTATAAAGGGAAAGCTTGGAGAGCTTTGTAAGTTCTTCAACTTGTTCATAGTGATGTAGCAGGTCCATTTCCAGCACCTTCATTTCGTAAGGCCCGCTATGTTCTCACCTTCATTGATGACTACTCCCGCTTCACTTGGGTCTACTTTCTCATTCATAAGAGTGAAGTATTTGACAGATTTCAGGACTTCAAGACTCGTGTGGAGAAGCAATTAGGGAAAGTGGTCAAGATTCTTCGCACAGATAATGGAAGGGAATATGTGAACAAAAGACTTGAGGATTTTGTACATTTGAGGGGATTGATCTTCATCATTCTGTTGCATACACTCCACAACAGAACGGGGTTGCAGAATGCAAGAATAGAACTCTCAAAGAAATGGCTAGCTGTATGATACATGCACGTTCTCTTGATCCCGCCTTTTGGGCAGAGGCTATCAGTTGTGCCACACACATCCAGAATCAGGTTCCTCACAAATCTTTGCAAGGTATTACTCCTTTTGAAGCTTGGGCTGGTAGGAAACTGATTGTGAGACATTTCAGAGTCTTTGGGTGTCTAGCATGGGCTCGCATACCTCCATAGAAACGCAAGGCATTGGAACCTCAGAGTCGGCCTTGCATATTTGTTGGATATCCTGAGGGTGTTAAGGCATACAGATTGATGGATCCAGAGACACATGAGGTATTCATTGAGAGGAGTGTTCACTTTGAGGAAATCTCTCCTAGCTTAGCCTCTCTACCTCCTCCACCTTCCTCCATTGTGGATAGTGATGTTAGTGATTCAGATGATGAGACTCCTTCAACTCTGACTCGCAGGGTTACACCTCCACAGGGTCCACTTGAAGTTGAGGAGCCTCGTTCTCCACCTCCACCTAGACCTCGTTGGGCTCGACAGACACTTGAGTCCGTAGGTTCTCTTGTTGGGGATCCTTTGGATACACGGAGAACTCGATCACAACATCAGGTTCTTCCACATGCATTCATTGCTACTGCTTTTGATCCATAAACATTTAGGGAAGCATCAGGGGTTCCTGAGTGGGACCAAGCTATGGAGGAAGAGTATAGTTCCTTGATGAGGAACAACACATGGGATCTAGTCCATCTCCCTAAGGGGAGAAAGATGGTTCGATGTAAGTGGATCTATCAAACCAAGTTTGCAGCGGATGGTAGTGTGGATAAGTATAAGGCTCGGCTTGTTGCGAAAGGTTTCTCGGAGGTTGCAGGTGTTGACTATATTGAGACCTTTGCGCTCGTAGCCAAAATGAACTCCATTCGTTTAACACTTGCTATTGCTGCAAATCATGGTTGGGCTGTCCATCAGATGGATGTGAAGAGTGCTTTTCTTCATGGTGATCTTGATGAGGAGATTTATATGGAGCAACCACAGGGTTTCATCCAGGATACTTCCTTAGTTTGTAGACTAAGGAAATCTCTCTATGGCCTTAAGTAGGCCCCCAGGGCTTGGTACGCCAAGATGGATTTCTTTCTTCTCTCCGCAGGTTTCACCAGGTGTCATTCCGATCCGAATGTCTACATTTTGTGATAGGATGCCTCTCACTTGATACTTGTGCTCTATGTTGATGACTTGATCATTACAGGGAGTACTTCATCCATCATTAGCAGAGTCAAATCTGCTTTGCATGACAGATTTGCTATGACTGACTTGGGTCTTTTGCACTACTTTCTCGGGATAGAGATTTCTCAGTCACCTTCCGGGATTACACTATTGCAGCCCAAGTATGCTCTTGATCTACTTGCACGCTTTCATATGGCTGATTGTAAGCCTGCCCCAACTCCCTTTCTTTCAGGAGTCAAGATTGAGGCTCAGTGTTCTTCTCCACTAGTTGATGCCACTCTGTATCATCAGCTTGTGGGTAGTCTCATCTACTTGACTCATACATTCCCTGATATTTCATTTGCAGTTGGCATGGTTTCCCGCTTCATGCAGGAACCACATGAGCTTCATTGGAAAGCCGCCAAACGCATCCTTCACTACATCCAGGGTACACATCACTATGGGATTCACTATGCAGCAGGCATAGGACTTTGCTTGGTTGGTTACACAGACTCCGATTGGGCTGGCGATCTTGATGATCGTAAGTCTACTTCTGGTTACAGTTTTCACCTTGGTTCAGGCCCCATTTGTTGGCAGAGCAAGAAGCAACGTGCTATTGCTCTCTCTTCGACTGAGGCTGAGTATCGAGGCGCTGTTAACGCAGCAACTGAGACCATTTGGCTCCAGTAGATCCTCATAGAGTTTGGATTCACCACTCCATGACCGACAGTTCTACATTGTGACAATCAGAGTGCTATTGCGATCTTGAAGAACCCGGTCCAGCACCAGTGGACCAAACACATCGAGATTCATATGCACTATATTCGAGAGCTCATCCAGGAGCAGGTCATTGATTTGCAGTATTGTCCTACAGCAGAGCAGGTTGCTGACATATTCACTAAACCTTTCACCAAGAGTAAGATCCAGCAGTTGCGAGCTCTCTTGGGGGTGCGGGATGTGTCATTAGGGGGGGTGAGCTGACTTCTCCTTCCTCTCTTCTGGGGGGGACTTTTTCCTCTTTGAGGTTTTGTCCTTCTTTGAGAGTCTTTTGTACATTCATCTCTCTTTTGAGGGGGAGTTTTTTCCCATTGGGTTTTCTCCCTTTCTCCGTTTGTGAGAGATTGCATTGCATAGTTTTGCTTGCATTTGCATATTGTACATGGGTACCTATCATGGCCTAGTAGCCAAGACCCATCTTGCATTGTTGACTTGAGTCTTCATTCCCCTAAGTTGCACTTAAGGGGGGGTGTTGGTGTAAATAAATATTCATTTTGGATATTATTACACTTACTTAAGTTAACTTAGGATAATGCATCTCTTCGTAGTTTGGATTTGAGACACTTAGGGAAGTGTGCACATAGGGATAGAGCTTGTAGGAAAAATTCCACCTTTTGTGGTCTTATTTTGCTGTTACACTCCACATTCGGTGGGTCATCCACCTCTTGTGGAATATTATATTATTTCTCCTACCTACCCCTAGTATTTCTTACCTACCCTTGTTTCTCATTGAGCCACATGTCATATTTGTGTGCTCATACATCCATATGGCCTTGCCTATATAAGCAGGCCTCTATTCATTGTATTGGTTAATCCAATTGATCATTTGCATATTGATGAGAATACAGTTTGTTCTTGTCATTCTATTGTCTCTTTTATGCTTTTCATTGTGCCCTTGATCTTGGCAAAATCCTATAGAAAGGATATGTAGAGTTGAATGTCAAAAGAGATTTCCACTTCAATGGTTGAATCCTTGACTTAAATGCAACACCTAGCCTTGAAAGGAGATTTGAGATGCTCAATGCTTGAAAGGAATGCTTGAATGCTTGAATGGCGATAATGTTTGTTCACCTTACTTTCACTTATGCAAATAGGAGGGAAAAAATGTCTTATATACTTGCTAATTAGGGTTATTTGGTTGATAAACTATCTTTGGTTGACATTGAAAATATTTTTCCGCTTCTCATTTGACAAGCCCAAAGTAGGATTTAAGTGGAGGGGGCCCAAAATAGGGCAAGGACAAGGGCGCCATGCCCCTGTCCTAGGGGGACAAGGACACCACACCCTTGTCGTGCCCTAATTTAGGACATGAAGTGAGAGCATGCAATGTAGGATGCGAGGAAATGCATGTTTCAGGAGGTGCGAGCATGTCTTGGGTCTCCAGTCAAGCTTAGGGATTCATTTCGCCAATGTGAAGACCCAAATGTGGTCGAAGATTGCAAGGTCGCAATTTTATGACGCTCCAACAACCTAAACCAAACCATGTACTTAAAGATATTAATGGGATCTCCCAAGACTTATGGTAGACCACATACTTTAAAGCAGATATCAACAATAATCATAAAGTCGGATCCCATTACCTTCAAGAGATGGGGTGAAATGGAAGCAGAAGATATCTACAAGATGTTTACAAAGAATTAGAAGAACAACCTAATCAAGACCACATCACAATACCAATTGAAAACTATGAAAAATTCTTCAAATTTCTATGAAAGGTGGGATATGATGGAAAAGGTCCTCCTAGCCTACAAAAGAAAGGTATTGTGGAACCATTACAACATGAATTAGTACGAAAGAAACAAAGAGCTAAGTGTCTTAGTTTCGTACCATTGAGATTATGTGGTCTTGATTTTCAAGCAACATTGCAAATTAATTATCTTGCTTCCACCAATGAACAACATGAGGAAAGCCGTTATTCTGCAAATTCAAATGAATGGGAATGGGGTTCCGACAAATCGTCCGATAACTATGAACTTGCAGAAACTTTTAGAGAACTTAGTGAACCCACCAAATAAGAAAAATTTAGAGAAATTTTCAAAGTTGGCCAAGCGACATTGTCGAATTCCAAATCTCAAGATGAGAAAGATAATGGTGAAGCATGGATAAAGACCATTTGGGATCCTAGACCCTCTACGTCTTGAGGCTCTAGGAAAAAACCATGAAAGGTGGGAACTCTTGTCGTTTGTATCCTTCTAGTGATGTGAATTTATATTCTTTTAGAATCGAGACTAATGGGGAGAGTACCGATGATGACCTCGATGACTTCATTCACATACCTAAAGATTCTTGTGTCTTTACGCTTACATCAGCTTACTTTGCACATATCAATGGCCTTTCCCTCATTCATGCCCAACTCATTAACTAGGATCAACAAGGAGTTCAATAACTCGACACATTCCAAAACGATGAGGTCTTCATTGATTATCTTGACATAAGAGATGAGATCCCTCTTGGGGACCATAAATCATGATACACCATTGAACCTAATAGTGTGGCATAGTTTGGAGAGAATGCCAAACCTTCTAGTCACGAAAATATAAAATAAAAACAAATAATGGGTCTTTTAATGAAAACCACACTATGACATTTTCTAACTCCCAAAAAGTATAGAAAAAGGATGCATCTGATGGTGAAAATCTCTCAGAGATGTTAGAGGATGGAAGGTTTGACACTCTCCCCATGACTTCATATCAAAAGAAGTCCTATATGTTGATTGAGGAGACTATCAAAACAAACATTGGAACAAAAGAAGTGCCACATTATATCTTCCTTGCACAATAATTGATAGAAATTGAGTGGCCAAAGTTCACTAACCTCTTCATAGAGAGACAGATAAATTTTGCATGGTCGTATAGAGAGATGCGTGGACTTGATCTTGATTTTGTTATACATCACTTGTTAGTTACTCCAAGTGCCAAAACCAATCAAACAAAAATCGTGTCAAATGCATCCACATGACATTATTAGTGAAAATTGAACTTTAAAAGTTGTTGGATGTGGGTTTCATCATACCAATTGATTATCCAGAATGAATTTCCAATCTTGTACTAGCCAACAAACTCGATGGAAACATAAAGAAATGTATTGATTTCAAAGACATCAACGAGGCTTGTGCTAAGGATGACTTCCCATTACCAAACATTGATTTGATTGTTGATTTCATAGCGAGCCATGCCATGTTATCACTTATGGATGGATTCACAAATATAATCAGATTAAGATAGCACCTGAAGATCAACACAATACAACATTTACATGTTCGTGGGGTACCTTTTGTTGTAATGTCATTCCCTTTGGATTAAAGAATGCAGGTACCACATATTAGAAAGCCATGACAACAATTTTTCATGATATCATGCATGTTACCATTGAGTGTTATATTGATGATCTTTTAGGAAAATCAATTTGGCGGGAGGAACATTTGGATGTCTTAGCAATAGTTTTTAATCGCTTGGAGAAATATAAAGTTAGATTGAATCCCAAGAAATGTGTCTTTGGAGTAACTCTAGAAAATTCCTAGGATACATCATTTCACAATGAGGTATTAAGGTAGATCCAACAAAAGTCAGAGCAATTTTAGAGATGCCTGCTAAGAATATTAGTTAACTCAGATCATTGCAGGGAAATCTCCCATTTATTTGCACATTCATAGTACAACTCATAGATAAGTGTCATCCTTTCAATATTTGCTTCACAAGAACATGAAGTTTAAGTGGGATGACAAATGCTAACAAGCCTTTCAATTGATGAAATATTATCTCTTGAATCCACTAGTGCTTATGCCACCAATTCAAGGAAAACGATGATTACTCTACATATCAAGCACAACGACAACACTGGGGGAAATTTTGACACAATAGGACCATGAAGGAAAAGAATGAGCTATCTACTACACCAATCGTACATTGGTAGGATATGAGTTTAATTACACTCCAATTGAGCATGTGTGTCTTGTTGTAATTTTTGCTTCACAAAAGTTGCATCATTACATGCTAACACACAAAACAAAGATCGTAGCAAGAATTGACCCAGTTCAAGTTCATTTGGAGCTATTTTAACAATTCAAGTTCATCCAGTTCATCTGGAGCTATCTTTCAGAGATATATTCCTAGGTTTGATGGAACAAATTACACAGTATGGAAGATTCAGATGGAGACTCATTTGAGGTGTCTTGGTAAGGAGATTTGGGAGATCACACAGAATGGTGTTACACCTCATAATGCAGCATTTGGCAATCCTCCTCTGACAAAATTGGATTAGGAGTTTGAGAATGATTGTAGAGAAAGAAAAACCCTCTTGTGTGCACTTTCTGATTAGAGAATAATGGGATTAACCGACAAATCATCTGGAAAGGCTATATGAGACAAGTTGGAGACTCTGAATGAAGGTGACCCTACAGTGAAGATTGCTAAACTTGATGGTTACCAGGTGAGATAGGAAAACCTGAAGATGGAAGAAGATGAAAGGATTACTGCATTCATGGAAAGAGTTAATGAGATTGTTATGAGAATTAAATGTTGTGGTGGATCTCGGAGTGAACATGAAATTGTTTCTAAAGTTTTGAGAGCTTTACCACCGACTTATAAGATGAAGGCCACTGCAATTAATGAGTTGAGAACAATGGCTAATACATATGTCAATAAAGATACTTTGGTTGGGAAATTATCTACTTTTGAGTTTGAAGAATTTGGACTTTTTGGAGCTGTGAGGTCTGAACGTGCTTTTCATGCATTTACATCATCAACCGACAAACAAGACTGGAAAACTTTGTATGTAAAAGAACTAGATGATATGAAGAGAGAAGATGAAGAATTTGAGCAACTTGAAGCCCTATTTGCTAGAAGAGTACCAGAGGACCGACATGAAGTAAGTATGAAGGAAAAACACCTTTTAAATTTTTTGCATGTAATAAGATTGGTCATTTTGCATCTAGATGTCATAAAAGGAATTCAAGATTTGAAGAAAGAGTTAGAAGATCATTTAAGTCTAACTCTGGATATTAGAACAAATAATATTACAAGAAAAATAGAGGCAAATCATGCTACATAGCGGTTGAGGAAGGCATTACTGATTCTGATGATGAACCGACAAAAGATTCATCTAGTGGTTTGGACAATGGAAAGGAATGGGTGTTCTTGGCTATTAAGGAAGATGACCAGGTACCGGAAGGGAGGTAACCTGAAGAGAAGACCCTTGCTGCTAAAATTGAAGACAAGGATGAATTGGTAATAGACAATGGTTGTTCACATCATATGATTGGAGATAAAGGGAAGTTTCTATCTTTGCAAGAGTTTGATGGTGGTCTGGCTAGATTTGAAAATAACAAAGCATGTATGATCAAAGAAAATGGAACTATATCATTGGATGATAAGAACAATATTGATAATGTTTATTATGTTGAAGGTTTAAGGCACAATCTTTTGAGTTTAGGACAATTGGTGGATAAAGGATTTCAATTACAGTTCAAAGATGGAAAATGCAAAATCGTTAATAGATCAGGTTTGGAGATTGCAACTGATACACTGACAAAAGTTAATATATTTCATTTGAATTCTGGTGAGAAGACATGTTTGATTGTACAAATTGAGGAGTGTTGTCTATGACATAAAAGGCCGTGTCACGTGAATTTTGATTGCATTGTGAAGATCAGTTCAACTAAGGCAATTAGAGATATACCTAAGATTGTGAAGCCCTATAATCCGATATGTAAATAATGTCAAATGGGTAAACAAGTTAGAACCTCTTTTAGGAGTATACAAGAGAAATCTAATGATTTTCTTGATCTTATTCATATTGATTTGTGTGGCACTACTAGAGTTAAAAGTTTTCAAGGTGATAGATATTTCATGCTAATCATTGATGATTATTCTAGAATGACATGGGTTACTTTTCTAAGGGAGAAATCTGAGGCTTTTGAAAAGTTTAAAATCTTTAAGGTTAAAGTGGAAATAGAGACATGTTTGAAGATTAAATGCTTAAGATCAGATCATGATGGAGAATTCACATCCGGTGAATTTAACAACTATTGCGAGAAGAATGGGATACGGAGATAATTGTTTGCACCCCGAACACCTATGCAAAATGGAGTTATGGAAAGGAAATACATAACTATCTTGGATGCTTCTAGAACTGTGATGGTGGAAGCTAATCTGCCTCATGTCTATTGGAGAGAAGCTGTGAGCATGATGGTATACACATTCAACATAATACATATCAAAGGAGAAACCGGTAAGACACCTTATGAATTATGGTTTGACAATACACCTACAGTTAAGTATTTCAGAATATTTGGTAGTAAATGTTATATTAGGAGAGATAATATCATTGACAAATTTGATCCTAGATGTGATGAAGGCATATTTCTTGATTATTTTAATGAAAGCAAGGCATATAGATGTTATGACAAGAGATTGCGGAAAATGGTGGAGAGTGCTAATGTCAAGGTGGATGAGCTGAATAGAGGTCAAATAAGAGTTTATGAGTAGGAACCGGTAGTGGAAATGATTATATCTGAACCTATAGCACCTATACTGAAACAGAGTGTTGAACCAGTTACTTCGATAGTATCAAATTTTTTTACAGTAACTGAAGAACTGGGAAGAGGAACAAAGAGCTATAAGACTCTTAGGTATGTGAGGTTAAATCATTTAGAAGATCAGATCATTGGAGATAATAATTTAAGAGTGATGACAAGAAGGAGGTTGACAGTTGATGAGGTATGTTTAATTTCTCAAATTGAACTGGTATCAGTAATTGATGCATGTAGAGATGAATATTGGTTGAAAACTATGGAAGAAGAATTATATCAGATTGAGAAGAATAACACATGGACCTTAGTTCCCCAGCCTAAAAATAAGAATGATATTGAAACTAAATGGGTTTTTAGGAATAAATTGAATAAAGATGGACAAGTTGTAAGAAATAAAGATAGATTGGTTTGTAAAGGATATTCTCAGAAGGAAGGAATTGATTATGATAAAACCTTTGCACCAAGAGCTAGGATTGAAGCTGTGAGATTATTTCTTGCTTATGCTACACATAAGAACTACAAGGTTTATCAGATGGATGTTAAGTGTGCTTTCTGAATGGAGATCTTGAAGAGGAAGTTTATATTGAGCAGCGTGATAGTTTTTCACTTTCAGATGATAAAAACATGGTTATAGATTAAAAAAAGCTTTATATGGATTAAAACAGGCACCTAGAGCTATGCAAGGTTGGATAAATATCTTTTGAAACTTGGTTTCACTAAAGGTAATGTTGATAGTAATTTATATTATAAGTTCACTGATGATGATATACTGATTATTGAAGTATTTGTTGATGACATCATTTTTGGAGGCGAAGATAAGTTATGCATCGAATTTTCTAAGAACATGGAGAAAGAATTTGAAATTTCTATGATTGGGGAAATGAAAGTTTTCTTAGGTTTGCAGATTATTCAGTTTGACAAAGGTATTTTCATCTATCAAACTAAGTATGCTAGGGAATTGTTGAAGAAATTTGGCATGGGAGATTCTAAACCAGTAAGTACTCCTATGATTACAAGTGAGAAATTGACAAGAAAAGATGTTTCTGTACCGGTAAATCTTACAAGATACAAATATATGATTGGTGGTCTTCTTTATTTGTCTCAGAGTAGGCCTGACATAATGAATGTTGTTTGTATTGCATCTAGATTTCAGAGTGATCCTAGAGAAAATCATGAGAGTGTAGTGAAAAAGATTTTTAGATACTACAAGGCACATCAGAATATGGTTTATGGCACCCTAAAAATGATGACTTTACATTATGTGCATATACAAATGCAGATTGGGCTGGAGATGTTGATGACCGTAAGAGCACATCTGGTGGAGCTTTTTGCCTTGGAAAGAAACTTGTTTCATGGATCAACAAGAAGTAGTCATGTACCTCTTTATCTACTGTTGAAGCTGAGTATGTTATTGTTGCTACAAACTGTACACAAGCTCTATGGATGAAGCAAATGTTGAAGAATATAAAGGTGGATTCTAATGAACCGGTATTTATTCACTATGATAACTCTATTGGTATTGATATATCAAAGAATTTGGTATTTCATTCTAAGACAAAGTCAATATCTATTAAGTACAACTTTTTGAAGGAAAAGGTGGAAGCAAATGAAGTTAGACTGGTTTATGTGAACACTAAATAGTAGATTGCAGATATCTTCACTAAAACTTTGCCTAAGGAATCATTTGAGTACTTCAGAGACAAATTGGGAGTTTCCGCCCCTCCAGTAGAGACTTGATTGATACGGTTTGGCATCAGTTTGGTATGCATTATTAGATATATTATTCATTCCGACATGGATTTGGGGATGCTACTACTTAGGGGTAGTAGTTAGCCTTGTGATTCAGTGGTTTATGTTTTTGCTTTGATATTTATGTCAGATTTTTGGCATTGATGTCTAAGGGGGAGAGATATTGATGTAAAAAAATTAACAAGTTTATACATTAGGGGGATTGATATATGTATAATTCAGAGCTTTACAGATATATCATTCATAGGGGGAGTTTGGTCTTTGTTTCAGAACTTCATTGCTATATCTTTATGTGGAAGATTGTTGGTTGTTTTCCATTAGGGGAGACTCGTTTGACATTTCTTGGCACTTGGATCTTTTTCACATCTAGTGTTCCCATCAATGCCAAAGGGGGAGATTGTTGGCCATTTGGAGGAATTGATTATGTGTTGCATTGATGTTTTGTCATGGATGCCAACACTAGCTATTTTGGATGCTTTACCGACACCCTTTTGGTCCCGGTAGGTTGTGTGGTTTTTGGTTAGATTGGATCCCGCATGATCCGGTACGCTCTGGTATGATTTGGTTATGGAGTTGACGCATTCATGATACTCATGTTCATATTTAGCAAGTTGGTTTTGGTTAGGTAATCGGATGCTATCATATTTGCTTGGAAGCTTGGTTTGTGGTTCCGACGAGGGTTTCACCAATAGAGCATTTGATGAAGATCTTTGATGATATGCATAAGTGGTGTTGGTGCAACTTCTGGTAGAGATTCATGATGCTCTTGGTGATCATATTCAAGACTTGGCAGATGGAGATCATTACTGTAGCGTGTGGACCTATATTGGGTCCTGGTGTTATCTAGGTTATAGACCGACTTAATGTAACGTGTGGATTGGACTTCTCGATACGTTTTCGGGATGTTTGATGGATTGGATATTATTTGTTTGGTCTAAGGCCGACATGTTTTGTAATTATGTAATTGGTTTATTGTCTGGTAGGTGACTTGATTGTTTATGGTCAAGGGTTTGTATATACACATGATGTAAGATCTCATTGTAAAATATAATAAGCATAAGGTCAAGGAATGAGATATGGATATGTGATGCGCGAATAATTTAATATCATTTAGGCAAGAGGATTTGGTCAATCATTGGAGATCGAATTGGGATTATCTAAGAGGATTTAGTCCTTCGGTATTGAGCTTAGCTGGAACTATACTCAGGCATAGGAAATGCTATCATGGTAGTTCATTCATTTTTTTGGATTGTAGTCTGGATTTTTTTGTAGTCAGTGGGACTCCTTTTGTGATGAGAAGTGTGCTCTAGGTTGTTGGCCTTCCTACAAGTGTAGGCCCCTCAATTGTAATTTACATACTTACTGTAGAAGTATTATTTGACTCTAGGTAGGCTTCCCATCATGGTTTTCCCCTTTATCGGGTTTTCCACATACAAATCTTGGTGTCTTTTATTCTCTGATTATTGTTTATGCTTAATTGGCTTAACTGCTATTCTGATATTTTGTTTAAACATTCTGGTATTAATGTTTTGGGTTCCGGTATTAAAGTTTTAATTGCTAAATGTTTTTGGTAATCCGAGACAACTGATTCACCCCCCACTCAGTTGTCTTCCAGTTATTTGAACTGTCTAACACTAAATGCTCTGTGGTTTAGGGATAAGGAAGATGATTATGTCCTTAAGCAAAATCTAGCTCCACAAGATCCAGTGAGCCAACAGAAGAAAATGCAAAAAGAAATACTGAAACTGTAAAGTAGAAAACAAACTAAAAAGGAAATGTTTTTGGTTGTTGCAAGATTGCCAAGAACCGGGGATCCTAGAACATTAAAGAGGAGGTCAAAATAAAATTTAACATGGTCAGATTTGTGAGTTTAATGATTTTGGTGTTTTGGAAATTTGAATGTAGAAGCTCGGAGGGTACTTTTGGATACTGGGAATCCGAGGTTCAGAAGCATAACAAGTTTGCATCAAATGCACTCTGGGATCCCAGAAACCTAGGGTTTCGTAGTGGAAATTAAAATATCCAACCCTAAGGATTGTTCTTTTGGATCTCAGGGTTTTGGAGTTCCAAATAATAGGAGATATGAGGCAAAACACCTTTCTGGAATCTAGGGAATCTAGGGTTCCAAAGAGGCACAAGTCAAAATTGAAAGGAGGGTCAGGATTTTAGGAACCCGAGATCTCAAAATGGTGTGAAAAGAGAAAGCCAACAATAGGTGCAAAAAAATCGAAACAAAAGGCACCAAATTATTCAAGACTAAACCTAGGCAAACTAACCCCAAATAAAAACAAGAAATGAAAAGAAAGAAATCCTAGCTTAATGCGGAAAATGGAAAACAAGGGAGAAAGAGAACCCCCCTACTTTGGAAAAGGAGCAGGGAGACATAGAGAATGGGTGCACGAATCGCTAAAATCACTAGAGGGACATGGCTCTCAAATGGTTGGTTGCATGAATAATCAAAATGAGCCATAGGAATGGTATTTATTCCCTTCAGATATTACATGAATACATGAATTGAGACAATACACACCTGAGGTTTCAGGATTGCGAGGTTTCAGGGTCAGAATCTAATTGACCTTGAAACTTTGGATTTCTAAAACTCCGAAAAGAAGACAAAAGAAGCACCAAAGAGAACCGGGGATTTTGGGATCTTGGGGCTCCAATAGGAAAAACCAACAAAGGGGGTTAGGGTCTCCGGAACTTGAGACTCTTAAGTCGGCTACAAAAGGAGAAAAAGACAGAGGGGACTTTGGGGTTTTGGGATTCTGAGACATAGAGGTCCACAACACAAACCAAAGGGGAACTTCAAGATTTCAGGATTCCAGAATCCTGAAGCTCCAAAAACAACAAAATGAAAGCACTTCGTGGTTTCAGGAACCCGAAACTTTGAAGCCAAAACAAAAAGAAATAGGAGATGCACTTCAACATCTTAGGATTTCAGAATCTATGGGTGCGCAAAAAATAAAAGGAACAAAGACATAGAACACACTTAGGGGTTCTGGGACTTCAAAATTCTGAAGTGAAAACAAAAGAAACACAAAAGGGGAACAAAAGGAAAAGGAAAAACAAGACAATAGGGGGACCCGCATTTCTAGACATAAAATGGAGGGAGTGAGTATTTAAAGCATAGCGGGCTCTGGTGAGCCCATTTAACATGTGTGTCCCAGTTGTTCAAGTATATGCTCTGGGATAGATAGTGATGCCCATGTAGATGGTTCCACATTCCATGTGTGTACATGTTGCGGGGCTAGATGCTAGGCTAGCACAATAGAGGATATGGCGCTGATTGATGATTTGATGGATATGGTGTTTGCTGGTTAGACACAGACATAGGTGTGATGATTTGAATTGATAACATTTTATTTATTCCTCACTTAAAACTTATAAATGTAAATAAATTTTCATTTATAGATCAATTTAAATTGATATGAACAATATGCATTTCAGGATGCAATAGCTGGTGTTAATACACCAACTCATATTCCTCCCACTTTTGTTGTAGCTACAACTTCGAAGCTTGAGGTAAAATTTTTGTAACATGTTAAAATAGAATAGTACCTGGAATTCAAAATAATTATTTTATAAGATATGGTAAGTCTTTTTAATGCATATTTATTTTGTGTTTAATAGGCGTTGTCAGGGGATCAAATGTCCCAAATCAATAATGTCACACTTTCGGCCTAGAAAGCTATGTGGTATCATATTTTGCACACCTTTTATTTATGTATTTTTATGGATATGCAAGTCATTTAAATTTATATTTGTTAAATTATATTTTATATTATCTACTAATATCTCTTGTGTTAATTTTGTTTCTTATAGGGTATCCCATGTGTGTCTAGGATATCTCCTGGGCGAAAAAGGACGCCTAAATGTCAAAAGGTAATTGAACACATTTTTAATTGAGACAATTGTTTGGAAATATTGATATAGTCTTAATTGGAACTTGTAGATTGATTAGTCTTTTTTGTCCTTTTTTTATACGACAATTTGGCTTTGTAGAATTGATGAATGCACTTGATATGGCAAAGGTTCGAGAGAGGGAAGAGGTATTCATCTCTACTTTATTTTCTTGATTTCATGATTATCTGCACATGTACATGTGAACTTTAGATAAATTATAATCTTATCATTTTTCATACAACAAATAGCCATAGTTGTTTCATCAATGACGAGACCTCCTAAGTCAGCAAGAGAACCATCTTAGGCTCTGATACGCTTTTGTTCTATATATTGTAATTTTTTAGTGTTTTTGATCTATATATGTTATTACCTTGTATTAATTATATTTAACCCGCAATAGGACCTTTCACGATTTTGCCATAACAAGGATCCCCTCTCATACCTATTTAAAAGGACTCCTAAGATTGACATGGAAATGAGAGAAAAGATGATATATTCCAGATCAACACATGAGGCAATCTACAATTCAATTGCAAAGAAATTATAGTCGAATATATAGATATTTTGATAATTGTGAACTATTTCTTAAAAAATGAATCTAATTTAACATTTGAATTGTGGTTGTGCAACCATCTACAGAGTCATGTACCACATTAAAGAGGCTCGATTTTGATGATCAACCATAACTATAAGATCATATAGTGTTAGTTGTGCTCATTGAAGAACCAATACATGTATATATTCAACATTTTTATTTTATATCGATTTGGACATGACTATGCCATATTTTTGTAAAACTTTTATTGACCTGACATACATGCCATTTTGGTATACATACACAATTATTGTGCATTTTGATATATACAAAAGCTAATATTTGATTCAATTTGTTCATTGTGTGCATGCATTTGTACTTTGAAACTTAAATATTTACAATTGAAATGTGATCCAATTATAGCATGTTGTGGATTTATCAAATTAAAATCCAATAGAATTTATTAATTTTTATAATAGGTTTTGCATAGTGGTATGAGTCATGATCATTACATGGATTTTTTTTGACAATTTTATCATTGATGTGCATTTAAATCTTGTAATATGTATACTATATTTTTGTATTTTGACATGTTGAAGACACATAAGTCGTGAGGCACATATCAAGACATGTTGAAAACATATCAGACATGAAGCGATCACATGAATATACATAAGACCTATAAATACACTCAAGCATAAAGTAACTCCTTAATGCAGGAAGTATTCATATGAATGTACGAAGACACAAAGCATACTCAAAGTATCCACTCAATACATGGATTGTTAGATTCTTTCTTATTAAGTAGAATAGTTCATTGATTTGTCTTTACCTTGCAGGATGACATGATAAAAGCTCTGATATCATTTGTGAGGCCCCCTACAAGGTTTAGACACGTTTTAACCACAATTAATCTACTTCAATATACTTATGACCTAAACTAAATTTATTAGGAGACAATTCTATCTCAACACGAATCAAACCAGTGACATTCCAAGGTTCAATGAATTAATTTATTGGTAAGTAAATTATTCATCTATCATGCATCTATAATTCTTAATGCAAGTGCCAACCTTTATTACTACAATTTTAAGAAGAGGATATGAATGTTACCAAAGCACTTAGACACCAAATACAATAGGCTACCTCAAAGTTTACAAATCCAAGCCCTAACCCTATCTTGGGACCATGCCATGAAGGTTTACCTGATGTTGATCCCTACCCTGTGTTGGGAATCATCCTATTGATTGGATTTAGACTTACCCTCTTTGGAAACAACTCAATTCCCAACATCTTAAATACTGACAGTGGTAACAATGATCATTGGATGCTTTTGATTCCTTTTGCGTATATCTCTCAATGTGAGTGGTGCAGGAGCACCCTCATGCT
This sequence comes from Cryptomeria japonica, assembly GCF_030272615.1. Classification (NCBI taxonomy): domain Eukaryota; kingdom Viridiplantae; phylum Streptophyta; class Pinopsida; order Cupressales; family Cupressaceae; genus Cryptomeria; species Cryptomeria japonica. The sequence goes on along the minus strand of NC_081408.1, from coordinate 71,308,278 downwards.
CACACTGCTCAAATTTGGGTTTTTGTCTTGTTTTGTGTTGTTTATTTAAATAAGGTTATTTTGGATTATTAATGATCATTTGGAGTCATTTGTGAAAGTTTGGGGTCATTTGGAGAAAAGATGTAAAAGTTGCTTAATTCTTGTCAAAGTTGCAATGACAACTTTTTGCCTTGTACTGACAACTTTGAAAAAAAATTTGTTAAAAATTAGTTTGGGGTTGGTTGGATGATGGAATCTGCTTGTATGGGCATAAATAGGCCTCTTCAAAATGACCCAAGTGTTGAAAAAAATTGTATTGAAGTTTCGAATGAAGTTGGAATCAATTTGGAGACTACTTTCCTACAATATTATTTTCCTACAATATTGCTTCTCTTTCACATGGTACAGATTGTACAGATGAAATAAAGACCTAAGACCTATTGAAAATGTTACAAATGTGAATCTAGTTTCATTTTCACTTGCTTTCATAATTTTTCACCCAGTACTTTAGGAGATTGCAATTTTGGTAAAAAACTATCAAATTGCATGTAGCGGTGAAGGATTCGATCAAATTGCAAGATAGGCTAAGTTTCATTTCGTTCATCGTGGGTATGAACTATTAGCATAAGCACATCCAGGTAGGTAGGTTTATGGTAGGCATGCTCCTATAGTGCATCCCATCTCATCAAAATATTCAGAGCCATGCCCTACCAACACTATCTCTCAAGTGCCCTATGTCCAAAAAAATGTCAAACTTTGACAGACTATTTCCTGGAATGCAAGACACATACGAATGATCTGCTTGAAGCCATAGGGTCATGTGAGGCCCATCTACAATGACCTATCTCATATTTTCAAGACTTGAAGCCATTTTCACATGGTGGCTTTTTTTAGGTGGTGCAAAAACTGTTAGATGCGTGCAATGCAAAGTTCCAAGGTAAGCTAAGTTTCATTTCATTTGTTGTGGGCATGAACTATTAGCACAAGCACATCTAGATAGGTAGGTTTATGGTATGCATGCTCCTATAGTGTGTCACAACTCATGGGAACATTTAGAGCCATACCCTACCGACAGTATTTCTTAAGTGCTACAAGTTCAAAAAATTGTCAAACTTTGACAAACTGTTTCTTGGAATCCAGGATACATACAAATGATCTATTTGAAGCTATAGGGTGATGTGAGGCCCATCTACAATGAACTATCTCAGATTTTGAAGATTCAAAGACATTTTCACATGTTAGCATTTTTTCAATTGGTGCAAAAACTATTAGATGCATGCATTGAAAGGTTGCAAGATAGGCTAAGTTTCATTCCATTCATTGTGGGCACTAACTATCAGCACAAGCGCATTCGAGTAGGTAATTTTATGGTAGGCATGCTCTTGTAGTTCATCCCATTGAAATGTTCAGATCGAGGCCTTATCAGCGCTCTCTCTCAAGTGCCCTAAGTCCAAAAAATTGTCAAACTTTGATAGATTGTTTCTTGAAATCTATGACACATACCAAGGATCTGTTTGAAACTATAGGGTCATGTGAGACCCATCTACAATGGCCTATCTCATATTTTGAAGACTCAGAGTCATTTACACATGGTAGCATTTTTTCAGTTTGTGTGAAAATTGTCAAATGCATGCAATGGAAGGTTGCAAGATAGATTAAGTTTTATTTCATTTGTCATGATAATGAATTATCAACATGAGTGCATCTAGGTAGGCATGCTTTTGTAGTGCATCCTAACTCATTGAAATGTTTAGAGCTATACCCTACCGATGTTATCTCTCAAGTTCTCTAAGCCCAAAAAATTGTCAACTTTGATAGACTATTTCTTGGAATCTAGGACATATATGAATGATCTGTTTGAAGCTATAGTGTCATGTGAGGCCCATCTACAATGACATAGCTCAAATTTGGAAGACTTAGAGCCATTTTCACATGGTAGCATTTTTCAATTGGTGCAAAAATTGTCAGATGCATGCAATGCAAGGTTGTAAGATAGGCTAAGTTTCATTCTGTTTGTCATGGGAACAAATCATCAGTACAAGACTGTCTGAGTAATTAGGTTTATTGTAGGCATGCTCTTGTAGTGTATCCCAACTTTTCGGAGCTTTCAAAGCCATGCCCTACCTACACTATCTCTAAACTGCCCTAAGTCCAAAAAATGCTATAGGGTTATGTGAGGCCCATCTACAATGACCTATCTCATGTATTGAAGACTTGAAGCCATTTTCACATGGTAGAATTTTTTTAGTTGGTGCAAAAACTATTAGATGCATGCAATATATGGTAGAATTTTTTCAGTTGGTGTGAAAACTATTAGATGCATGCAATACAAGGTTGCAAGATAGGCTAAGTTTCATTCTTTTCATCATGGGCACAAACTATCAGCACACGCATGTCCAAATAAGTAGTTTATGGTAGGAATTCTCTTGTAGTGCCTCCCAACTCGCTAGAATGCTCAAAGCCAGACCATACTGGTGCTATCTATCAAGTGCCCTAAGTCCAAAAAATTGTCAAACTTTGACAACTTGTTTCTTGGAAATCAACACACATACGAATGATTTGTTTGAAGCTATAGGGTCATGTGAGGCCCATCTACAATGACCTATCTTATATTTTGAAGACTCAGATGCATTTTCATGTGGTAGCATTTTTTTAGTTGGTGTGAAAACTATTAGATGCATGCAATGCAAGGTTGAAAGATAGCCCAATTTCCATTCTGTTCGTCGTGGGCACAAACTATCAACATGAGTGTAGGTAGGTTTGTGGTAGGCACGTTCTTATAGTACATCCCAATTGGCTGGAACATTCAGAGCCATGCCTTACCGATGCTATCTCTTAAGTTCCCTATGTCCAAAATAATTTCAAACTTTGACGGATTGTTGCTTGGAATCCAAGACACATACAAATGATTTGTTTGAAGCTATCAGATCATGTGAGGCCCATCTAGAATGACTTATATCATACTTTGAAGACTCAAAGCCATTTTCTCATGGTATAATCATAAATTAGGACATGTACTGATAAATAGTCATATAAAATTTTCAGTAGAATCATAAATACAATATTCATCACAAAATTCCATTTATGCATTTATAATCAATCAGTACAAAAATTACATATACAAAAATTTGCCTTCAAATATGAATAAATCAACTTATGGCCATTTAAATATACAATTTTTTATGCACAATCAACTCATGGCCGTTTAAATAAACAAAATTTGGCATTTAGATATTCCCAATTCAGCTCATGGTCGTTTAAATATACAAAATTTGGTATCTACAAATGCACAAATCAGCTCATGGTCATTTACATATCCAAAATTTAGCTTTTAAATATGTACAAATCAGCTCATGACCATTTACATATACAAAATTCAACATCTAAATATGCACAAATCAGCTCATGGCCATTTATATATACCAAAAATGAATATAGAACAATTCTCCAATGATATATACAAAATTCTAAAAACCATTCTACCCTGAACTGTAGAATCATACATCATTGTAATGCTCCAATACACTTGAAACTTGTATATGACCCAAAATCAGTCAAGTGAGCCAGTTGGATCGGCTCTAACCCTTATTGTGTCAAGTATTTCCTCGTGGTTAGATTCAAGAAATTTCCATAAATTCTTGTTATGGTGTCTACCACGATACTTAATCAATTGAATATTTGTTGCAACAACAATGTTGGAGAAATGAAGAATATGTTTGTGTGTTTTAAAGTCCTCGAACAAACAAACATCAAAATTCTTGATAGGGTATCTTCTAAGCCATGTTCTTGTCACAACAACAAACCCTATTGGGTACTCAATACTCTCTCTATCAATGATTGTTGTTGTCAATTTTCTTTTAGGCTCAGTACAACGACACCAAATTTTTTTGGTCCTTCATTGTTCTCTTCTGCATTAACTACGTACACATGACCTGCATTTTATAGAATGATAAGTTAATACAAAAAATAATGTGAGATGTAATAAAAGGAGCCGAAAAACTTAATTTGAGCAAAGTAATAAACCAAAAATATCACCTAGTTCCACTAGGTTTGATACATGGTATAAATCCATCGATGCTTCCATTTGGTTCAATTACAATATTTTGGGAACTTGATATGTATCAATGGGAACCAATGGTCTACAAGACCATTTGTCAACCCACTCTTGTGATTCACATTCTTCCCACAAAAAAATCATACATGAAGGGCAAATTTATGCAATCTCTCTAGTATAAATTACCAGTGAACATGCATTTGAACTTCTAAATGAGTGCATGCCACTCGATCCTACAACTGTACAACAAACTTGATAGTTTTTAGTGTAGATTCACTGATCAACCAAAAATATTTATGAATCATAGACGTACCTACATTACCTAGTCCCATTGTAGAGTTACACCATCACACAATTGTTGTTGCATCTATTAACTTAGCACCACCTTCGTACTTAAATTATTCTCTAGCAAGGTATCTTTTTATGTATGCTCCTATGCCATCAAACTCTCCCTTTCCATGTGCAACCTCAGTGAAATTCTAAAAATGTAGTACACTGCTTGTCACATGCATCCTAGTCAACCAATAGAACATCCTTGCATTATTGAATTGTGAGGTGCAATTATCTGACCATATTCTGTGTTGGTTGTATCTTATGTTTCTTTCCCTTAAATTATCATAGAAAACTGTAAAGCATCCTTGCACAAACTCTACCAAATGAGGATGATGATCACTAATGTAGAGGTGATACTCTCTTAAAGCCTTTCTATCCACCTTCATGCTACCATCTGCATGCATGAATGCTATGTGTACAAAAATAGTAACTTTTTAAAATGGTAATACATAGATTGCACTTTATTCTGAGGTTGTAGTATATAATTCTCAGCAAAATCAATGATAGGGATGATGGTACCAAGAGGAAATGTGTCCTTACATAACTTGAATTGCTCATATGGTGTCTTAAAGGGTCTGCATGCATGGATGCTATGTGTACAAAAATAGTAACTTGTCTAAATGGTAATTCATAGATTGCACTTCATTTTAAGGTTGTAGTGTATAATTCTTATCAAAATCAATGATAAGATGATGGTACCAAGATGGAATGTGTCCTTAAATAACTTGATTTTCTCATATTGTGTTATAAAGGGTTATATGGTGTCCTAAGGGGTCATGTTGTGTACTAGGATGTTAAAAGGGGTCATATGGTGTCCTAAGGGGTCATCTGGTGTTTTGAGAGGTCATATAGTGTCATGAGGGGTCATATGATGTTAGGACTCATATGGTGTCCTAAGGGGTCATGTGGTATTGTTAGGGGTCATATGGGATCCTAAGGAGCCACACATGTGTTAGAATACCATGTTGGACATTGCTACTGCTAGGATATGTTTTTTTCATTGATGTCAACATATTCCTGATTGGGTGATTGCAGATTGGTTCATTGGGATCATGGTTTGGTGTATGGAGTATTTATAGTATCATTATATTGTTTTTTACTAGTTTTGGTGATCCGGAAAGCTTAATTGATCATATCATATGATCTGGTTTTGCAGTTTGTTTTTCTAATCAGTACTTTGCAGAGTTCAATATTTCCTCCTGTATATTCCGATATGATTAGATCTTGAGTGGTGATTTTGGGATATTGCTTGGAATGGTCTTTTGTATCTTCATTTCAGATGGTTTGTGATTTGGTGCTTTGCAAGTTATCATTCTTTGTGATAGTTTCTATTGTTTAAGTGTTCTTGAGTTTTAGATGTTGATCGATGAAGATTTGATAAGTGGTGTTGGTTTAGCTATTACTGATGATTCTAACATACTTGTTGGTGTTTCCTAATTGTTTCATATTTTTCTTGATGATCCACATTGATCACTGTGTGAGTTTTGGGTGATTTTGCTGATCGGGTGATGTTCTTTATGTTATGTGGTTTTTCTGTTGGTGTAGCATGTTGCGGTTGATCTTGGCGTGATTACCGGTGGTGATGAATGTTTGGAAATTTGATTTAGGTCCATGTTATGTCATTTAGATCATTATATTGGTCCGATGGTCGATCTTTGTATTGTGTGATGTAATTTTGTAATTGTGATATGAGGGTTTAGCCGACCTTGTTGTTAAGGTTGATGAATTGTATAAAGAGGTGATATTGTCATGTAATTTAGGTATCGAGGTTGTGTTTGCATTATTAGAGAGTGGTGTATGTACGATCAAGGATTCATCTTTCAATATGTTGTATTGAGTAGAGATTGGTGTTGTAGAGTAGATAATTGTGCTTAATCAAAACTGTCATCAGATATTTGGAGATGCTATTATTGTAGTTCATTCCTTCTAGATTGTAGTTCAAATTTTGTTGTAAGTCAGCTAGACTTCCTTGAGGGTTGTAGCCTTTCAGGTTATTGTATTTTGAGAAGTGAGCTCTAGGCAGTGTGCCTGAATGCATGTGCATTCATCATTGTAATATTTTCACATACTACTGCTAAGTATCATCTTATTGTGGGTAGGTTCTCACCATGGTCTTTCCCTTAATCGGGTTTTCTACGTCAAAATCTTGGTGTTGTGCTATCTATTTGCTTTTTTGTTGTTGCTGTAGTTTATTAGATCTATGTTTGTGGTTTGGTTTGTAGATCCAGTGAAAATTGATTCACCCCCCTCTTAGTTTTCCTTCATTGTTGTTTCCAACATACCATATGACCCCTTAGGACATCATATTGTCCTAATGGGTTGTATGGTATCCTATGGTGTTATGTCATGTACTAGGATGTTAAAAGGGGTCATATGGTGTCCTAAGGGGTCATATGGTTTTCTAAGGGGTCATAATGTATCATTAGGGGTCATATAGGGTCCGCAAGGGCCACACATGTGTTAGATCATCATATGACTCCTTAGGACATCATATGACCCTTTAGGACATCATATTGTCCTAAGGGGTCATATGGTGTCCTAATGGGTCATATGGTGTCCTAATGGGTCATGTCATGTACTAGGATGTTAAAAGGGGTCATATGGTGTTTAAAGGAGTCATATGGTGTTGTTAGGGGTCATATGAGGTCCAAAGGGGTCATCTAATGTCATTAGGGGTCATATGGTATCGTTAGGGGTCCTAAGGGGCCACAGATGTGTTAGAACACCATATAACCCCTTTGGACACCATATGACCCCTTAGGACACCATATTTCCTTAAGGGGTCATATTGTGTTCTAAAAGGTCATGTTGTGTACTAGGATGTTAAAAGGGGTCATATGGTGTTCTTAGGGGTCATATGGTGTCCTAAGGGCCACATGGTGTCATTAGGGGTCATATGGGGTCTTAAGGGGCCACATGTATTAGAACACCATATGACCCCTTAGGACATCGTATTGTCCTAAGGGGTCATATGGTGTCCTAAGGGTGTTGGATATTGATTGAGAAGTTTGCTGAGTAATGTGTTGTCATTGATTTCAACATATTCCTTTGTGTGTTCTAGTGTTGCAGTCATATTGTGTGAATTGGTTTAGCTAGTGTGTTGTAGATGAGTTGATGTAGATTAATGGGTTTTTAGATACTTATCTCTAGTTGATTTAGACAAAGTTTCAGAGGTCCACATGAAGATTTGATCTAGTTGTGAGATCTGGTATTATGCTTGGTTTTTTTTAGTTGTTCAGTATTGATAGTGTTCGGTAAATTGATGTGTATTGCTTCGGTATTGCAATATCTCTATCTACGAATGTGTGGGATGCATTCTTGATGTTGATGTGTGTCCTTAGTCTGAGTGGCTCATGATTGGAGGTCCGCAAGTGAATCTTTCAGTTTGACAGTCAATTTTGTGAGTGTTCTTGAGCTCCGATAGAGAGATGATGGTGATTATAGTAATACAAGTTGGTATGGTTGTTGCAGTATGATTCATGTTGCTTCTGAATATTTCTATATCATGTGCTATGTGTGTTGGTAGTTCACAATTTTTAGTGAGTGCATTATGGATGACTTCCTTGATCCGGTGGTGTTTATCATGTTCTTGGTGGACATGATGGTTGTAGCGTGTTGTAGATGACAAGGCATAATTCTTGGAGTTTTTTTGTGTTTGTGGTGGTTGTTTAGGTCCATGTTATTTCTTAGACAACATTTTATTGGTCCACATTTAATATTGCAACATGTATGATTGTTTCTTTTTAATTTGTGATATGTGTTGAGCTGACCTTGAAAGATATGATGCCATGTATAAATGAATGTAATAATCATTGTGTGAGGTATGCTATGAGAAAATAGTGTAATGATCATTCAGTAGCAGACAAAAAGGGCAAAGAATTGTTAAAGAGAGGAGTATGTGATTTGTGCTTAAACAAAACTGTACTCAGGCATGAGAAGATGTTACTTTTTTAGTTCCTAATCTTCGGGATGTAATTTGAATGTAATTGTCAGACAATGAGTCTTATTGTAAGGCAGTGAGCCTTCCTCAGGGTTGTAGCTTTTCTTGTTTTGAGTAGGGAGTTCTATTTTGTGTGCCTGATTGTATGCACATTTCCCATTGTAATATTGTATTTACTCCTAATAGGGTATTATCTCATTATGTGTAGGCTCCAATCGTAGTTTTTCCCTTAACCATGTTTTCCATGTCAACAATCTTGGTGTTGTGTGTTCTTGATGTGGCATTGATTTATGATTTCACTATTAAGTAGCAGATCAAAATTTGTGTTTGAGTTGTGTTAAGTTTTTGAGAAAAATGATTCACCCCCCTCTCAGTTTTCTACATTGTTGCAAACAATTGGTATGCGAGACAAATCCTCCGAAAAAAGCTTGACCACTTGAGGTGATTCGGGATGTCAACCTTTTCTTTCAAGAAGGGTAGTCCTAGATTTTATGGAATGGACTACTGTCTTTGGAATAACTGGATGGAATGTCAATTGAGATGCATTGGTGAAGATTATTGGAATATTACTAAGAATGCATATACTATTCCTAAGAATGCTCCTAGAACTCCAGATGAGATAAAGCAAGCTAAATACAATATTAGAGCCAAGGAAGCATTGCTAAGTGCCTTAACTAATTTTGAAATGATAAATATGATGGATTTTCAGACTGGTCATGAGATATGGAAGAGGTTGGAGACCTTGTATGAATGTGATAGTCATGTGAAAGTTGCTAAGTTGCAGAGCCTGAAAGGAATTTATGAGTTACCTCCTTTATGCAAAAAGTGAATGAGCTTGTGTTGAATATTAGATGTGATAGTGGAGTATTGGATGAAATATAGATTGCTATTAAAGTGTTGAGATCCTTGCCTCCTTCTTACAAAGCTAAAGTTGCTACTATTGAGGAGATTCAAACCCTATCTAATGTGACCAGATATATGTTGGTTGGTAAGCTTGCTTCTTTTTAATTGAGTGAGTTTGGTGACTCTCAACTTAAGACTGAATCTACATTTAAAACTACTATTTCTGGGAAGCACATATATGATTTGGGAGAAAGTTCTACAAGAGTATCCATATATGAGAAAGAGATGAAGGATATGGAAGAAAAAGAAATAGAGCTTCAGGAGCTTGAAGCACTCATTGTAAGAAGATGGCCCAAAGGTACCGGTAAGTATGAATGAAAGTTACGTCTTAATGTTTTTCATGTAGCAAGGTAGGACATTTTGCTTCTAGGTGTCCGAAAAGAGACACAAATCCTAAGAAGGCATACAAGCCATACAAGCCTAAGTATCAGAAGAATTGTTATTATGCTACTGATGAAGGTGTGACAAATGATAAATCTGATAAGGGAAATTCAGGAGATGGATGGGTGTTCATTGCTATCAAGGAAGATGATTGGGGACTATTGATTCTACTAGTTGCACTAATGAGGAGAAAGCCTTAAGTTCTAAAGTTGAAGAAAAATATTAATGGCTTATTGACAGTGGCTTTTCTCATCATATGACAGGTGATAAGAGTAAGTTTGTGAGTATGAAAAAGTATGATGGTGGTATTGTTGTATTTGGTGATGACAAAGCTTGTACAATCCATAGTAGAGATTCCATTTCTGTTGATGGTAAGAACAATACTGATGATATATTGTATGTATAAGGTCTAAAGAATAATCTTCAGAGTGTTGGTCAGATGGTTGATAAGGGATATGACTTACATTTCAAGAATGACAAATGTAAGATCTTGAGTAGCTCTGGAATTGAGATTACATCAGGTACAAAGACTAAAGGTAATATATTTCACTTTAATGCTGGTGGTAAAAGTTGTTTGATTGCTCAGATTGATGAATGTTGGTTATGGAATAGAAGGATGTGTCATGTAAAATTTGATTGCATGGTTAAGATAAGTTCTACTCAAGCAATGAGAGATCTTCCTAAGATAATGAAACCTAATAATCTAGTATGTAAGGAATGTCAGTAAGGAAAGCATGGAAGAGTTACTTTTAGAAGAAAAAAATATAACTCTAATGGATTATTGGATCTTGTGCATACTAATTTGTGTGGTCCTTCTAGAGTGAAAATTTTGGAGGGTGATAGGTATTTCATGTTTTTTTTAATGACTATTCAATAATGATGTGGGTTACATTCTTAAGGGAGAAGTTTGAAACATTGGAATAGTTCAAGATTTTCAGAGTTATGATTGAGACAAAAACAAGATTGTAGCTGAAATGTTTGAGATCTAATAGAGGTGGAGAATTCACTTCCGGTAAGTTTAATGCTTATTGTGAAAAAACATGGAGTAAAGAGATAGTTATCTACAACTAGAACCCCTCAAAAATAATGGTGTTGTGGAGAGGAAGAATATAATAGTTCAGGAAGCTGCTAGAACCGTGATGTTGGAAGAAAATGTTTCACATATCTATTGGTGAGAAGTTATGAGTACTGCATTATGCACTCTTTGTTGGGTGAATATCAAAGGTGATACTAACAAGACTCCTTCTGAGTTATGGTTTGGTCATGCTCCTACAGTTAGATATTTCAAATTTTTTGAGAGTAAATGCTATATTAAAAGAGATGAAGATACAAGAAAGTTTGATACTGGATGTGATGAAGGTATATTTCTTGGTTATTTTACTAAGAGATAAGCCTACCGATGTTATAACAAGAGATTGAGAAAGATGGTTGAAAGTGCTAATGTGAAGGTTGATGAAGAAAATGAGATACATATTAGCTCCTCTGGATATGATTCAGATGATCAAGATGATAGATCGGATAAAGGAAAGCAAGTGGAGATCCATAACCAAGTTCAAATTGTTCCAAAAAAGTTAGAGAATGAAAGAGAAGGCACCGGTGCTAGTGCTAAGAAAGAACTCGAGAGTCTGAGAATCAAGAAAATCCTAAGACTCCCAAGTATGTTAGATTGAATCATTCTGAAAATTAGATTATAGGAGATAAGAATAAAGGTGTGATGACTAGAAGATAACTTATTGAACAAATTTGTTTGATTTCTAAGTTTGAACCTAAAGATGTTGGTGAAGCATGTAAAGATGAAAATTGTGTTAAAGCAATGGAAGAAGAATTGAATTAGATTGAGAAGAATAATACATGAATTATTGTTCTAGACCTAAGGATACAAATGTAATTGGAACTAAATGGATCTTCTGAAATAAGTTGATTGAACATGGTGAAGTTGTGGGGAATAAAGAAAGACTTGTTTGTAAGGGATATTCTCAAATGGAAGGAATTGATTTTGAGGAGACTTTTGCTTCGGTAGCAAGAATTAAAGCTGTTGGATTATTTCTTTCTTATGTTACTTACAAAGATTTGAGGGTGTATCAGATGGATGTCAAGTCAGTCTTTCTTAATGGGGAATTTGAAGAGGAAGTTTATATTGAACAACCAGGTGGATTTCAGCTAACTGATGAGAAGGATATGGTTTGCCGATTGAAGAAATCATTCTATGGATTGAAGCAAGCCCTTGGATCCCGGTATGCTCGATTGGATAAGTATTTTTTCAAGCTTGGATTTAATAAAGGTACTAATGATAGTAATTTATATTTCAAGATTGATCAAGATAACATTTTGAATGTTGATGATATTATTTTTGGATGAAATGATGATTTGTCTAAGAAGTTTGCTGAAGAGGTGCATAATGAGTTTGAAATGTCCATGATTGGTGAAATGAAATTATTTCTAAGATTGCCAAATTAATTAGTCAGATAAAGGTTTATTCATATCTTAGTGCAATTATGTGAAGGAATTGTTGAAGAAATTTGGTTTAGATGATGCAAAGCTAGTTGGTACTCCTATGGTAACCGGATGCAAATTGACTAAGGATGATGACTCTCTGAAAGAAAATCAGACCAGATACAGATCAATTATTGATTGAATTTTGTATTTGACTCAGACTAGACTTGATATTATGAATGTTGTGTGTCTTGTTGCTAGATTTCAAGCTAATCCTAAGGAATTCCATGTTGTAGATGTGAAAAGAATATTCAGATATTTGAAAGGGACAATTGATTTTGGTTTGTGGTATCCTAAAGATGATGAATTTTGTTGAAGTGCATTCACAAATGCTGATTTGACAAGTGATATTGATGATCGAAAGTGTACCAGTGGTGGTGCATTCTTCTTGGGTAAGAGATTGCTTGCATGGTCAAGTAAGAAGCATAATTCCATTTCTTTAACTACTGCAGAAGCAGAATATATTTTTGTTTTTGGCAACTGTACTTAGGTAATATGGATGAAGTAGAGGCTAAAGGATATAGAAGTTATATTTGATGAGCCTATTGCTATCTACTATAATAATTCAAGTGCTATTAATATTTCTAAGAATCCAGTGTTGCATTCTAAGACTAAGCATGCATCTATCAAATTTTATTTTCTGAGATAGAAGGTTAATGAGAAGGAGATTAGATTGGAAAATATATCCACAAAAGAATAAATTGTAGATATATTCACTAAGCCTTTGCCTAAGGATACTTTTGAGTATCTCAGAGAGAATTTAGGGGTGATTGCCCCTCCTGATGAGAACTAAGATGCATGGATTCACATCAGTCTAGTGAATATCACAAAGATATATTTTGATCTAGATTAATGAGTGAGGTTGATACTTAGGGGGAGTAGTCAGTGTTGATGTTCAGTATTATGGTTCAGATGTTCAGATTGGTAAGCTATTTCAAAGGGGGAGTTAATCATAATTTTCATATATGACCTTTGCCATTGATGTCAAAGGAAGAGAGAAGCATTGGAAAAACCCTGAAGCAATTTGGGGGAGAGAAGGAGAAGTAAAAATTTGAGTATAAGAATGTTTGTCAAATGGGGAATTGTTAAGAGTTGACATTTTCTTTGCATTGATTGTTTTTCACATTCATATGTTGACATCAATGCCAAAGGGGGAGATTGTTATATATTGATTGAGAAGTTTGCTGAGTAATGCGGTGTCATTGATGTCAACATATTCCTCCGTGTTCCAATGTTGTAGTCAGATTGAGCGAGTTAGTTTGGCTAGTGTATTGTAGATGACCTAATGTGGGTTAATGGGTTTTGAGATACTTATTTCTAGTTGATTCAACCAAAGTTTTAAAGGTTTGCATGAAGATTTGATTGAGTTGTGAGATCTAGTATTATGGTTGGTTTTTTAGTCGTTCAGTATTGATAATGTTGGGTAAATCGATGTGTAATACTTTAGTATTACAATATCTCTATCTGCGGATATGTGGGATCTACTTTGGATGTTGATGTGTGTCCTCAGTTTAAATGGTTCATGATTTAGAGTTCCACAAGTGAATCTTTCAGTTTGACAGCCAGTTTTGTGAGTTTTCTTGAGCTCCGATAGAGAGATGATGGTGATTATATTAATTCGAGTTGGTGTAGTTGTTGTGGTGTGATTCACGTTTCTTGTGGATGTTTCTAAATATTGTGCTATGTGTATTGGTGGTTCACATTCATTGGTGAGCGTTTTATGGATGATTTCCTTGATCCTGTGGTGTTTGTTGTTCTCAAAATCCGATTCACTCTAAAATCCTTATAATGATATGATAACCCTGTATGCAGAACAGAGATTAAAGAGAAGGAAACTTTTAGGACAATATATGACAAGGTTTGATTAACCTTCTACACTTCAAACTTATCCAAAGCTCAGGCGGGTATACCTTTGTGAACTGAATTCACACCTTTTAAAAGATAAATCCACAGCAAACTAGTTCGAAAACCAATGGAACTTATCACCTTAAAACTAACTGAAACAAAGGAATGAAACTTGTACTCATATTTAGTATAGACCTACAAGATATGTAATAGACAACCTTGATCTATACCAGTGCCTTATACAAGGTCACAGAGTCATCTAAGTTCAAACAATACTCCCACAATCAAATATCTCCACATATCCCATTAGTTTGGCTTTTGCAAATCCCTATATATGCCTGAAACACATAAGAATTTATTCATACCAAACTAAACTATGTTCATCAAAATTCAAATTATCCCACAAAGAATTTATTGGTACAAATGATTCCTGCATATTTAATTCCCCTCCTGAAGAGAAAAGCTAAGAAGAATATCTACTGAAAGTTACCTTACAACCCGTATTCAAAAGAAATAATCCTAGATTATTCAAAATGAAATAGTAAACATTTGCAAACATACTTGAAGACAACACAAAGTTTAACTCAAAACCAATGGTCTGTGTATTAATATTTCTTTTGAAAGTATTACAAAAACATTTGAATATTCTCCATCAAAACTTGAAAAAGGCTCAGATAAATTTCTACAGTGTTTCTTACAATTCCTTGCGATCTTCTTTTCTACTAGTCCTGGTATGCATTTATAACAAATATGGATGCACACATAGCTTTGGACTTTCCTAGGAGAGTTTGTTACAATTATAACTTCTCAAGACAAAGTTACAAAATCTTTTACAAATGTGGTTACAAGTCTCTTTCAACATCCATGGCTTCTTCCTCTTGTTGTTCTGTTGCAATATTTTCTAACTGATCCACATCAAGCATGGCATATTTTCTTGTCCATTCCTGACACACCTCATCAGCAGGCCATGAGAAGTTAATTACTTTTGCTTTTGTCTTGGCTAATCTTTTCCAAGAATTCCACATTTTATTGACCTCTGAATTCAGGAAACCATAATGAGATTTGATTTCTCAATCTCTTCAATTGTTTTAAAAAATATGGAGGCATCCTCTGATTTAAGAATTCCTTTTATTCTCAGTGACAATTTGGCTTCCAACTCCTTAAGCCATATTTGTTTGTCCTTTAATAGGTTTGGGCTGACAAAACCTCCTGGGAGTAATTCAAAAACTTGATCAGTGTACTCTTTCTTGTACAAGTTGATCTTTCTATCTGCACTATCTACTCCTTCTGCCAATTTTACTAAATCCTTTGTCATATAATTTGTAGATTTAATAATGGGGTTAGCCCTTGCCTCATCATAGGATACACAAATCAGTTCTATATCCTACTCTTTGGGTCTCCATTTATACAAAATAGGCAGTAATACAACCTTGTCCCCATTTAATTCATTCCATATTTCCAAAATCTTACTCATATTGTTATACATTAATGAAGACCCTATAGTGTCAGCAAAACTTAAAATGGTAGCCTTTACCCTCTCTTCATATTTCTTTGCATATGAGGCTTGAGCCTGTTTTAAATTCTCCAACTCATGGGGAGTGATCTTGATCAATTGAGAACTAGAAGGTGCTGGAGATGGTGGGAAATCAATAATGGGGCTGGTAGGTGGAGGTCTTGTAGGAGAAGAGGAGATCATCAATGTTGAGTAATCACCTTGATGGTACTGTCCTGCCAACTGGCTTTGTAGCTTGGCGATGATGCTATCTTTACCTCTTACCTCTTCCTTGGCATTGTTGTAAGTTTTTAAAACTATCTCCAACTTCACTTGGAGATCCGCCTTTTCCTTAGCCTCCCTTTCTGCTATTGCAACACTAAACTTTGCAGTTTCTAGCATAGTGCTAGTAGCTTCCACTACCCCAGTGCTCTACACTCTTTTCACTATCATTCGTCCAAGGTAACTTGACCCTGGGGTGTCCTTATTCCTCTCATTTTCATCTCTTTTAAGTGACCACATGACCAGTGCAACATTATCTTTGCTGAAAGTGACTCCCTCCATAGGTTTGGTCTCCTTTCTTACTGCCTCCAAAACCAAGGCATCTGCTATGTCCCATTCGGGGAGAATGAGTACCCCAACTTGTGCTACCATGTCTCTTCCTTGTTCAGGAGTGATGGTTTTAAACTCATCAACCATTTCTTTCTTTATCTCTTCTTCCACCACAGCTGGATCTCTATGGGGCTACTCACCTTTCCTCTTTTCACACCTAGCATTAAATTTATCAATGTTCTGCTTCCACACAAATTGCATGAAAGCTCCTGATGTGACAAAGTTATTATTAGCCAAGAAATCCTCACTAGCTTGGTTGATCTTAGGATCCCACCCCTGGCCTTTGAACTCATTAGTAGTGATGTTCATTTCAATCGTAAGGGTCTCTTCTAGCATTCCCTCTTCCACTTCATCATATGTGTATGCTATCTCTCCAAGGCTGCCTAACTGTAACAGTTGCTCAACTGCTGCCCATTCATCTCCTATATGAATAGGGGATTGAGATGGAGAGTAGAAAGGTTCATCAGATTTTACTTCTTTTCCCACTCTTTGTTTCTTTGGGCTCTCTTTAATGTCAATGACATCCTGTATCTTCCTCTTTCCTTTAGAGGTAGAGGGCTCCCCTGTTGTAGGCATCAACACATTGTAGTTGGTCTTCTTATGCAACTTGTAATCACCAGGAGGGATTACTCTGGTAGATGCAGACCTATTTAGAACCAGTCTTGCTTTCTCAGGGTTGTTCTTAATTACAACCTCCCTCTTTTCTTTCAATGTTTGCATCACATCCTCAAAGCAAAGAATTAAGAACTTTATCTTCTCCTCAAAAGGGTGAAAGCTAGACAAAGGGTCATAGCTAGTGTCAAATTGGTGTACAAAGTCTAAAGCCTTTTTGTAGGCCACCCATTTTTCCTTCCTCAGCTCTTGCTCATCTAAATCAAACTCATTCCTAATGAGGTCTTCAGGAAGCTAGAATTGGTGGGGTCTACCTCTACATTTTGCCGTCTTTCTAAACATGCCGCTAAAGAAGTCTTCAGGGTCAGCACATCGGGATATTGCAGTTGACAAATGATACAGTTGAAGGAAATCTTCAAAACACTTCCAACCTCCTTTAATTATCACAAATTGGTGTGCTATGGTAACTGTAGGGAAAATAGTCCCTTTACCTCTCCCTGTTAACTCTGCCTCTTGCACACCACCAATCTGCCTAAGGATCTCTGCAATTCCCACTTTAAGAGGGACCTGATAAAGTAACAAAAATGGGGTGCCTTTGAAACCATATACTCTAAAAACTGTGGAGACAGGGTATAAGTAGATATCACCGCAATTGTGGACAATTTTAACATTCTCAGCAAACTCTTTTGGCCTAATGAATTCCAAAAGAATCTTAGGGACTCTTGGATTCTCTAAACAGATAAGAGTCCTAATCTTAGATGCAAAACACTTATCAAACTTTAAGAAGCTTGCATCTTCTTTGTCCCATGACAACACTGTACTCCATAACTGCACTAGCATCTTCTCTCCATTTTTCTCTTTCACAATATCCATCCTGCTTGCAAAATAGTCACCACACTTGAATAAAAACAAATGCATGAGGAGGGAGTACCACCCAAAAGGATTATCCACTTTCCCTTTCTTTATTCCTATCAGTCCTTCATGGATAGCATCAGTGATAAAGGAAGCATAATCAAAGGTCACTACCAAAGAGGGGTTCAAAATTTGAGCAATCATTAGCATGTAATGAGTTGGCACATTTGCCTCAGCATCTTCTCCTAGAATTTGGCAAAGTGACCAATATAATCCTTTGGCCCTAAGGGTAAAGAGATTTAAAGAAAAAGGCTCCTCTGTGTTAGGTCCTACAACTGTTAACCCACCTATTTTCACAAATAATTCTTTAAGAGGCCCATTTCTAAGGTGGTTCCTCTGCACACTGTAAACATGAGCTAGTAATTTAAAATTAATTGGCTCTAGAAAATTGGTAAATCCACTAAGCCCAAAAGCATTTCTGAACTCCTCATTATTTATTTCAATGAGGGTTTTCCCACTTATACCATTGGCACTTCTTGTAATTGGGTCATAGTTGTGTGCAATCTGAGTTAGGAGATCCACATCCATGAATACTCCGGGGACCACCAATTTGCCTACATCCAACTCCCAGATACTATTCATTGGGGCTGGGGAGTTTGTCATGCCAAATCCAACCTTAAATAATCCCAACTCAGACAACCCAATTTGAGGTTCTCTTTGCCAGTTACCCTTATCATATAATCACTCTCCTATTTTTAGGCGAGGATCTCTTGGTAGTAGTTCATTTACCTTTGCTGCCACATTAGTTGACAATGTCAACTATTCAAGGAAATCATCACAGATAGCCCTCTCCTAGTAATTGACCCTTCCTAAGAATTCTCGTTTAGGTGCCATCTTAAAAACTATGCAAGCAATTTAACTATTATCCCCAAGTATTCTGTGACAAATCAAGACCTCAATTAGAACACACTGTTAAGTAATTGCCAAACAAGAGTATAAGAGAACCTATTTTTTGTTTGAAGAAATTTGCTTTGCAACTAAGGAAATTAGCTCTGCAACTAAAGAAATTTGTTCTGCAACCGCTTCTCTGCAACTATTCTTCAAAATGATGCCTTCATTCAATTGTTGTGAAATCATATATGGTAGTCGGGCTCTTAACTGTGACTTTGATACCACATGCTTCGACTGTCCCTTTAGAATTGAATTCATAGAAGAATTCAAAAATTTCGCTCCAACGGGTTAAAGCTTGTTTGTGTATTTTCCTTCTCGCTCTTTTGCCATTTTACAGAGCATAACGTCCTAGCAATTTCACTTAGCGAAATTGCACCAGCCGTCCGATCAGATGAGACTTGATCGGTCTTTACACTGTCTTAACCTCTCTGCATTTGCATCAGGCCCTACCTCTTTTTGCCATTTCTCAAGCTTTATCCCTCGAGCACTTTCATTTCGTGAAGCTACGCCAAGTGTTAGATGGAACTCTAACCACCCTGCTTTTAACTCTTACCGAGACTGTCAACTTTTTCACTAACCGCATGTCATCTTGATAGCTAATGGTTTTTTGCCACTTTGTAGAGGTTAATCTGCTTACACCTTTGGGCCATGAAACAACGAGGAGTGTTGGATCAATCTTGAGATGAACATATTTTAAGTGAGACCTTCATTACTTACCCCACTTATTTACTAGTTAACAAATGCTACGTGGCGCTCGACCATTAGCCCTGGAGAAGTCTTCGAGTTTAGTTTAGAGTCAACCACGTGTCTTATCTCTTGCATAACTGCCGGTTACACCTTGATGGGCCCTAAATCACATTTTGAAATTACGTGTCAATCGACACATCACCATCAATCCTTATAAGAAGTAACAGTTGTCTTTGCACGTCATGCTGGGAAGAAACTCTCTTTCTTTTTTGCCATTTTGTAGGCCTTAATCTTCGATTGATTGGCAACCATGAAACAACGAGAACCCTTGGATCAAAATAGAGTTGATTATTTTTTACCTTTTTGCTTTATCTGTTCTTCAGGCCCACCTTTTCTTTTGCCATTTCGCAGGCTTTAAAACACAAGCATCTTACCCTCACGATCACACGCAGACCATTAGATTATATCAAACTTGTTCGATGCTTAACAACCTACTTGAATCTAGCAGACGTGGGTTTTTTGACTCAGCATTATCCACCTGGTGTCTAGTCATTCCTGAACTGACATGTCAAATTTCTACTCGCTGAGAGAAAACATTGGGATCCACCTCATCCTTGCCACCTATATCTGCCAGGTCATTTCTTATCCCACAGCATGACTCATCTTCTTGGACCCAGCTTTTAATCCTTGAATCCGATTCGCTGACCACTTTTGATTTTTGGCCACATGTCATTATTTTACTTGCCATCTCAACCAGCTGGACTGCTTGCTTGGAATGCCATGTCATTTCGCTGTTTCGTGAAAGCTATCTTTTGAGCGTCTTTCTCCTACGAAACTGCGCTAGCCGTTAGATCTTTGGAAACTTGCACATCTATTATGCTTCTTATAAACCTCTTTTTTCTGGGCCAGAAAACCTTTTGCTATTTCACAGGGAATAACATGTGAGCATCTATTAGCCATGTAACAATGAGAGCCATCAATTTCTTGCTGAACTTGATCACCTTTTAGCCGCTGAAAATTCTTCACCGCTGGGTCCCACCAAGCCTTTTCGCCATTTCGTGAAAGGTAATTTACTCGCTAGTTTTAGCTGCGAATCAATGCCAGCCATTAGATCTTGAGTGAGATGGAGTCTCGTTAACTAGACCAGATGCACATAGTTGAACATGTTTTTTCCTTTCGCTATTTTGCATAGCTTAACACACCCGCAACTTCGCTTAACAAAATGGCGAAAGCCTTAGATTCATCTGGAAGTTGCGTGACACTTGCAGGACCTGAAAACATTAGAAGGAAAAGACATAAGGCATAGATTTTTCATGATTATTTAACAACTGTCTAGGTAGATAACAAGGGGGGACACTTCACATGACCCCAAGACCCATTACTTAAGTGGATAAAGTAACACAGGAATATAAACCAGAGGATTTTGATTAGACATTTGAGCAATTTAAAACTAAAAACCTGAAACCTTAAAGACCTAAAATAGATTTGAAGCAGTTAATAGCATATCTGACTCAAAATTTCAAAAACCTAGGCAATCATGGGAAATGAAAACCCATTTCTTAAACAGTGATAACAACGGCTCTGACTGGGAATGGTTGATCGCAAGGTCAACACAAGAAACTCAGAAAACTCTAGAGAAGCAAACCAAAAACATAGACCCAAACAAAAACAATAGGAAGCAAACAAAATATATACAAACAACGGACCTACTATGCATGGACTTCAGGAGAAATAATGTTTCAGGAATTGTCCATGCACTAGAAATTCTTGTACTTCATCATTCATATTTTTCACAAAATAAGAATCCTTTCCATTTAGATCACATACCACAAAAGGGCTGATCCATAATGATTCAAATTTCTTGTGCTTTCCCTTATCCTGTCCTCTTGCATTCCACTGAAGAACAATATCATCAATTTGAAACTTCCTTAATGATGTCATTTTATCAATAAGGTACTTGGACTGCAGTTGAATCTTCAGATTTCTCTTATGAGCTAGAGTTCTGATCTCTTCCACTTCGACCATCTGGATCATTTAGTCCTCCATAGGCTCTGATAAATGCATGTCCTCAGCTTGCAATAACTTATACATTGGAAGAATATTGTTTATAGGCACTCTGGCCTGTGCACCATATACCAATTCAAATGGTGACATTCCAATGGCTTTCTTGATAGTGATTTTGTCTACCCATAAAGCTAGTTTCAACTTTTGATCCCATGACCTCTTGTTTTCTTCTAAGATTTTCTTGATAATATTCAAGAGGCTTTTATTGCTAGATTCTACTTGCCCATTTCCTTGAGGATGATAAGGTGAAGAGTAAGACATGAGTATCCCATGACTAGTACAAAAATTGACAAACTCTTCTGACCTAAAACTCATAGCATTGTCCATTACTATTTTCACGGGAACTCCAAATCTAGTTATGATACAATCCATCAAGAAATCAGTAAAAATTTTACTTGTAGCTCTTCTGGTGGGAATAACTTCAATCCATTTAATAAAATAATCAGTGGCTACTATGATCCATCTATGGCCTCTTCTTGATCTCTCAACAATCTCTCCAATAAAGTCTATCCCTCATTGGACAAAAGGTGCTTCCACTGTAACTGGATTCAAGGGCAAAGATCCTTCATATTTTAGCTTGGATGAAAACCTTTGACATGGGTCACATTTCCTGACATATTCATGAGCATCCTTGAACAGGGTAGGCCAATAATACCCAGCTTAGACTATCTTCCTAGCAGTTGTCTTAGCAGAATAATGACCTCCGCATATTCCATCATGCATTTCCATCAGCATTTTCTTTGCTTGGAATTCATCTAAACACATGAGTAACCTTCCATCTCTATTTCTCCAAAACAAGTCACCTTGAATGAGAACATATTTCTGAGACCTTAATTTTAGAGTTCTTCTCTAATTATGTGTCATTCCTTCTGAAAATTTAGCATCTCTTAAAAATCGGACTATCTCTAAATACCAAGGTTGCCTTTCAATACTAGTGACTGAAGTACTCTTGATTTCAACATTATTTATGTCAACATTCAAAAAATTAGATTCAGTCATGACCTTGGCCAGACCTAAACCTCTCACCAATTTGGTGATCTTTATTTCCAGGTCAAATTCTTGGATTCTATTGATCCATCTGCACCTTTTTCTTGTATACTCAGATTGGGACAAAATATCTTTAACTACAACATGTGGGACATAAGGAGTGATTTCTACATTCACCAGGTATGGCCTAAAAGCCTTAACAACTTTAACTAAAGCATAAGCTTGTTTCTCCATGGTTTCATACTTTAATTCTACTTCTTGCAAAGACTTGCTATAGAAAGACTTACTGTAATCAAGAGATTTCAACTACTGTATGGTATGAAGCAAAAGAGAACAGAGAGAAAGACTTACTGTAATCAGGAGATTTCAGCACTGGTGCTTCCTGAATGGCCTTTTTAATTTCAGCAAAAGCCTTTGAGGCTTCTTGATCCCAACAAAACTTGGTATCCTTATTGAGCAACTTGACAATGGGCTTCACTATCTCTACAAAGTTTGCATTGAATCTCCTAACAAAATTTACTTTGCCTAGAAAGGATTGAATACCTTTAACATTCTTCAGTTCAGACACTTTGTTTATTGCTTCAATTATTTCAGGGTCTATTCTTACCCCTTCCTTGGAAACAATATGCCCCAATAATTTTCCTTCAGTGACCCCAAAATGACACTTCTTGGGATTTAATGACACACCAAATTCCAAAGCTTTTTTGAACACCTTTTCCAAATGTCCACAGTGGTCATCGACCTTTTTAGAGAAGCAAGTTAGATCATCTTGATAAACCACCATGATGACATTGATGAATATTTTGAAGGCTACATCCATAGCTCTCTAAAATGTAGCTTCGACATTTTTTAATCCAAATGGCATTCTTACATATACATATGTTCCCCATGGAGTAGTGAAAGCAGTTTTAAACTGTTCAGATTCCCTCACTAACACTTGATTGTATCCTGAAAAACCATCCATCATGGACAAAAGATCACAACCTGTTACTCTCTACAGCATAGCTTCCATATTTGGGGAAGAGTAGTTATCTTTTAAAGAAGCAACATTCAAATTTCTAAAATCCACACACAATCTAATGTCCACATTTTTCTTTCTTACTGGGACTAAATTGGAGACCCATGAAGAATGTCTTATAGGTTTGATAATCCCCCCTTCTCTTAACTTAGTCAATTCTTGCTACATCTTAGTTTCCAACAGGGGATTAATAGGTCTCTATTTCTGTCTGAATGGCTTAGCATTTGGAAGTAAAGGAACTTCATGCTGAAAAAGGTCTTGTCTATACGCCTTTAGGTCTTCATAAGACCAAGCAAAAACATGTTTGTATCTTTTCAATAAATTAATAAGATTAGTTTTGACATGAGGGGGTAATTTCTTACCAATGTATACTAACTTAGGGGATGATTCAGTCCCCAGGTTTACCTCCTCCAATTCTTCCAACTTGGTGGTAGACTGCTGATGTAAGTGACTCTCATTGTAACTGAACATGCTCTCTAGCTCTACCAACCCTTTAGGTATCTCATTTGTTTCCAACTGGACCAAGTCATTTCCAAACACTATTTCCTTATTGTCACCCACCTCCACCAATACATTGCAATCAAAATTCTTCCCATCATAATCATCAACAAATTGGATGAACCTAAGAATATCTTCATCATCAGCAAAAACTTGCCAATTATACACATTATCAGGGATGATAGGCCTAGATTTTATTTCCACAGTGGAGATGTCGGTTAATGTTGCATCATCATTTTTCAATGCAACATTAGCTAGAAAATCTACCATAATATTCTTTGATCACTCTATCCAATTAATAGAAAATGTACTAAAATGCTCAATGACATCCCAAACTGCATGTTTATATCTCTTTAATCTATCATTTTTGGATGCATATTTGGATCTTAACTGAGAGACAACCAATTATGAATCCCCTAACACTATCAATAGCTAGATTCCATGCCTTTTTGCAACCTCAAGCCCCAATAACAGGGCTTCATACTCTGCAGTATTATTTGTGCACTGGAAAGCCAATAAGAAAGAATACTTAAAAGTTATACCTGATGGGGATACAAAAAAGAACCCCTACTCCAGACCCTTCTTTGGAGCAAGCTCCATCAAAATACATCTACCATAAACCATACTATTGTGATTCTAATTCGACCACAATGGGGTCAGTATTCTTCAACTGAGGTAAAACTGGTTGTAACTTGAAATTATCAAGATCCACATCAATCATACAATTGAGCATACTGGAGTCTACATTTTCAATTACCCTAGGAGCACGTGGTTCTCTATACAACTTGACCCAATTCCCATTTATTGGAATGGTGGCATAAGATAAACCCAGTTGGACATTTCCTCCTACTGTTGCTGCCCACTGCCTGGACAACAACATACCATAATGGGGTTTAGTGTTAGTAACAATAACGTCCATTTTATAAGTTGCCTCAGGGAATGCTGCTATTTTTACTTCAACATCTCTCATTGTACCTATCATAGGTACTTCCTTGTTATCCATAGCATAGCATTTTCTATATACAGTGGTTACTGACAACCCTAGTTCTTTCATAACACCATAGGGCATCACATTAGCAACAACTCCTGAATCTATCATAAAATTTTTTATCAACCAGTTATTTACCAACAAAGTAACATAGAAAGGATCTACTTGTGAAGGCTCTTGAGTGATAGTGGTTCCAACATAAACCTCTGGGGTTTGGAGTTCCTGATCCTTTCCAATTTTAGCTGAACTGGTGGGTAGGACTATGTCACTGTCAGATATATTATAAAACAAAGACAAAGCCGCATCCCTATGCTCTTTTATTTTCAATAATTCTACTAATGGGACAATGACCTTCATTTATGTAAGAGCTTGTGCCATGTCAAATGTGGAACTACTGCTTAATTCAGTAGTAGCTCTAACTCTTTCTGCCTTAAGTTGACTTGCCCTTTTGGCTGTGGTAGCTCCTTGTATATCACTGGTATTTTTATCATCTGTACTCTTGGGTACATCTTTAACCTGTTCCTTCTTTTCTTGACCGATTTTAGGGAAAGTAGTAGCACTACTTATTGTCCCCTTTTGAGTAACCTCTTTTATGAACATGGAACTAGGTTCACCCTGATTAGTGTCCGTTTTGGTGCTCCTTAAGTTATAATTATGTTTTTCTTTAGCAATAGCAGCTTTGGTGAGACTTTTAACTTCTTCCTCACTAGGCCTTCTAAGATGAACTTCTTCATCTTCAATTGTTACCACATTCAAGGTAGGATGCCAGT
Organism: Cryptomeria japonica; assembly: GCF_030272615.1. NCBI lineage: Eukaryota > Viridiplantae > Streptophyta > Pinopsida > Cupressales > Cupressaceae > Cryptomeria > Cryptomeria japonica. The sequence continues at coordinate 71,282,819 of NC_081408.1, read as the reverse complement.
CCAGTGTTAGTTATCCTTGAACAAACCTTTCATTATCCAACACATCACTGTATTCACTTTGTATAGATTCCTCATCACTTTCTATAATAGTCTCAAACATGTTAATGTTAGGCTCAGCTTCTTGTCTCATGGATTCTTCAAGAGCTTGAGCTACTACACACTGATGAGGAGAATGTGGCCCATCACAAGCAATACACCAAGTAGTATTTTCTATATTATGGACATTTTTCCCTTTTAAGGGATCTGGAGTATCCTGATTTTGAGCAATTTTAGGCTTCCCATTCTGGGGTTTGCCATCTTTCCAGTTAGTATTATAAGGCATGTCATGCAGTCTAGGGGGTCTATCTTGCCAGTAATAATGAGGCTTATCATTTTTGTTTACCTTGGCAGTCAGATCCTTCATAGCAATGACCAACTTTTCTATCTTGTCTTCCTCCTTAGCAACTTTGCTAGGTTGCTGTTTCATTTCTTGCCATAACCTACCATCTGTTCTCCTTCCTAACTTCCCAGATGCTTTTCTGTTGCTTTCCACATTAATGGCAATCCTAAATGCATCCCTCAAGTTATGTGGATTTTTATCCCTCAAGATATAGGCCATCTTAGAATCAAATGCATTATAGTAGGTGTTCAAACACATGTTATCATCTAACCTCATCACCTGATATAATCTATGTATGGCCTTTTGAAATCTAGCATTGAAATCGGTGACCATTTCATTATTAGATTTTTTGATGTTATTGAATTCATTGAGCATGAAGCTCATGTTTGTTTTGTCACTGTATTGTTCTTGAAAACAATTCTTAAAGTCCTCCCATGACCCAATGCTATTAACTGGAAGACCTCTGTACCAATCTCTTGCATCATTGACCAGCGATTGAACAAACAATTTCATGATAACATCTTCATCCACTATCTCATAATCATTTATTAGGTCCCCAAAAGATTTTAAATGTTCTTCAGCACTAATTTCATTATTTCCAGCAAACGTATGGAGTCGGTCCCTTAACTCAGTGGGAACGTGGTTGGGATATCCTGGGATCCCATCAAAGAACAATTGTCTATACTGCTCCAAATTGATAGGTCTTCTTTGAAAAGGGTTAGCAACATTATTGTTTCCCATGTTCATTCTGACTTTTGGAATTGGGGACTAAGATATTTGGCTATGCTGATTGTTCACAGGGATTTGACTAACTGTTGCTATATTAGTAGGCATAGTAGGCTGAATTTTAACCGAGGGAAGGGAAATTTGCTGAGGATCAGGCTTACTAAGACCTTCTGATGGAAAAATAATAGGGGGAGCTTTTAGGGAGCTAATTTTTCTTTTCACTTCCTGATTAGCTGCTTCCAACTCAACTTTCTCTAGTTCCATTTGGAGATCCTCTTTTTCCTTCCTCATTCTTTCCATCTCTCTCTCATGTGCTGAAAGCCTATGAGAAATATCTTCTGTATTTTTAGATCCAATTCCATCATCCACCCATTTTTGCTTTCCTTTATCAACATTATTCCTAGGAGGCTGTGAATCACTAAACATTTCCCTGTTTGGTTGGATTACTGACCTATTGTTAGAACATAATGTTATTAGGGAGCACATCCTTATAACATTTATATATAATGTTCTAATATAAGGTTATAAAACCTTATATATTATATGCTTTATAAGCATATCCCATTTGAAATAATTATAATCTAGTAACTATTAGATTATTAATTATTTATGAGATGGGGTTATTGAAAAGGTGTGACTAGTGAAGTCACCCTTCCTCCTATATTTAAGGAGGTTCTCTCTCATTTGAGAGGTGTGTGAATTTGGAGATTTATGGTGAGTTGTATCACTATGCATATGAGGTATTATTGGCCATGTGGAAGTATTGGAGGAGTATCCCCAGGTTCATGTCTATTTTATTATAGACTATATTTGTAAGTGTTTTAATTAAATAATGCTTTATGGGGTATTTTACTCGAAAGGGTTTTCCCCATGTATATCTTGTGTAATGTGTACATTTTGCATGTATGTTTCATATTTCGTTTACTTTATAATCTTGTTTATAATGATTAGTATCCTTAGATCCTAATTTCTAACATGGTATCAGAGCAGGTTAGGCTATACTAATCATTTGTACAGGTTATACTAAAATTTATATAAAACTTGGTGAGAAATCTCTTTAAGATCAATCAACACATGTGCAAGGTGGTATCATTTTTTAATTTTTAAAATTTTTTTTATGCCTAATAATTTTCCTAAACATACTCATGAAGTTCCCTTCATTTGTTTTTTTTTCTTGTTAAAATATTTTCTTAAGAGAACCCTTGTATTTATTTACCACTAAGATATAGTTGCATTCAAGATAAATAAATGCATAAATGAAAAGAGGTTCACTTTGTGAGATATTAGGTTGCATTGTGAAGTTTTTCATTCATTGGCTTATATTTTTCACTAAAATTGTGAAAATATTTTTCTTTATTAATCTAATTTAATATTTATTTCATTCTTGATGATTTGGTATACCTACATCATCATATTATAGTAAGTATATACCATCAAAATACTATAACATTCTAAAAAATTCAAACATTTTGAAACTACATTCCTTATATGTTAAAATCCACTCAAATTCTACATAATCTTGATATTTGTTTAAATTTTGATATTTATTTAACTTTTGAATTCATTTAAATCAAGATGATAGAAAAGTACATTGAATTCATTGTTGATGACACAATATTTTTAAAAAAGCCGTGATGATTAGCAAAAGTTGTACCTCTTCAAAATACATGTCCACACCTTCCATTTTAATTGCATTTTGACTTTGTGAATGATATAATTATTAATTAATAATAACTAAAAGTGACCCTTCCCTAAGCGACTATTGAAGTCTTCAATGGTATGAATTTAAGGGACTTTCATTACTGTTGAAAAGTGGTACTCACATTGATTAATGGCATTCTAATAGCTATTGCAGCACTACCTACCAAGACCATTGCAAAGACGTTGACATCTCTTCCTTCTTGCATCTTTTCCCATCTTATGCGCCACTGATTTTAGACAAGCAACTAGTGATTCCAACTATGGATTACTTTTTGTATTGATTGCAGCATGATATACAAATGGATACATTGTGAAGATGCTAAAAATTATGCAAAAGATTGGCTGGTCTAAATGCAAATCCCACATACTACGAATCCTAGACTCTAAATTATTTTTTGTCCTTCACTAAACAGATTATGTCTTTTCTCCTTTATTGTGAAGCTATATATTACTCTCCCTAAATTGCCACGCCATTTCTAAACCACTCTGCCTCATCATTTCGACTAAGTGTTATTTTAAAATGGTCGTGACCTTCCACATCCTTGACCAAACACTGTTTTAAATGATCATGTTCTACTCTTAAAGGATGTATCGTTTAGTAGCGACTTCCTTATAAATTTATGGAATGGTAAAAAGGTCCACGTATGAGGTTTTACCCTTGGAATTTTTTCCCTATATCTTGAAAATATGTAATAATTCTCAATTCTTTATGCTTCAAAGTTGTTCTTACTCTTCGTCAAAACTCCCATGTGGCTTTGATGATAAAGGTCATGACATTTGGCTTTACGCCTACAAACTGGATTTTCTTGAAAGTTTTTTTAAAATTAAACTGGATTTTCTTGACCAGTGCATAGATTGTCCATAGTGAGCCCAATTTCTTACAATTAAGCCTGGCTAAAGAGGAGCTATTAAAATTAATATATATTTTCATGAGTTCCACATTAATACAAGTTCTTGGCATCTTCACCGCAATACTTCTTTACATTTACTTTTTACTTTGGACTCCCACACTTAATTATAAGGAAATTGTATTATTCTACATAGCTTCATAATTTTTTTTTATTGATTTGATTAGGGTTGAAGGTTGGCCAATATGTGAGCTCTAAATTCATAGAACAAGTCTATTTGTATAAAATTTAGATATATTTTAATGGGTCTACTATACTTTCTTGATGGAAGATATTGGAATTCTAAATTCTTTTGTCCCAAATAATTTATGATATTGATATAATCATGTCTCTTTCAAAAAATATTGAAGATTGAAGTATTTGTATTCTTATAATCAAATGATTTTAATTCCTTTCAAATCCTTGACTTTAATGTCAATAAAATCTCATACATCTTTAGAAAATACTCATTTTTTTTGCTCATATATCATACATATGAAGTTTCCTTTAGTATGAAACAACCTGGACCCTAAAATGAAAAACATGATATTAGAGTTGTTTCCTAAATGATTCATGAAAAAGGTTCCAAGTTTAGGTAATTACCTTGCATGTGAATAGTTTAATAGGAACTTCAGATAAGTATTCATGGCTAGGGATTGACAAAAGCTTGATATTAGATATTTTATATGTCATAGAAAAGAGAAGTCCATTCATGGTCAATACTAAAAGCTAGAAAGAATTCTCACTATTTTTCATATTGAAATGGATAAATTTGTTGCCTAAAGAATGACAAGGTAAATCAAAAGGTAAGTTTTTTTAAGCTCTTACATATCCATACATAAAATGGAATTGCTTACAGTCTTAAATCCTATCTTCAAGTGGCCCTTCCAAACTACTTATATTAGTGCATTGATTTGCATTACAAAAAGTCATATGTGAACTAGTAGTAATAAAGGGAAGGAACATCATGATTTATCTCAAATTTAATTTTTTATAGGTATTTGATGGAGGATATGCCTTATGTTAACATTAGGTATATTCTTGATTATAGTATGTTTGATAAGCAAATTCCTTGATATCAAACTATCACAATGATAAACAGGAAATCATCTATCTATCTATAAATGTAGGGTAAAATATTTTTTTGAAATATACAAGTTGGTAAATATGCATAAGTAAATTTAAAAAATTTCTCATTAGCATCCTTTCTTTTGGAGATCCAAGTTATTTGTTATTCTATTCTATATTTGATCCATTCCTTTTTCAATCATCCTATTTATAATGGGTGGCTATTGCCCTTATAAACTGTTTGGGGAGCAAACCTGGAAAGGATAGCTCACCCATTGCCTAAAATTTTATATGGATCATTACTATATGTAGTAGCATGTCTATTTTGTATCTTAAACAAGACAACTAGTTATTCATGCTTATTCTCATGAAAATACACATTGATCTCATTGCTACCAATTATTGGACTATATTTTACATTTATGAGGAATATTATATGATCTTTGGCAAATGGAAAATGCATACTATTATGTTCTTTCTTTGCACCAAAAATTAATTTAATTGATTACTATGTTACTAACTATATTGTTTCTTCTATGGTGAGGTTATGCCTTCAAAACATATGGTGCAAGTGCTATTACATGGATGGTGCAATACTTTAATAAGAAGACTATTTTATATGTGTCTTTGAATCAAATGGACAAAATATGAAGAATCAATATGGCCTTGAAGATTTATGGAAGAGTTCCATTTGGATACATATGAAAGTACTATATTACTTGAAGTTACTTTACTCTTTCTAGAGAATATCATTTCTAAAGATCAAAATAAACATTGAAGATCATGGGCACCTCACTCAAGTGAAAGCATTCTATAATAAAGGCACCTTGAAGATCATGGGCACCTCACTCAAGTGAAAGCATTATATAATAAAGGCACCTTGAAGATCATGGGCACCTCACTCAAGTGAAAGCATTTTATAATAAAGACACTTTGAAGATCACGAGCACATACTATATATTATATTTTTAGCCATCACTTTGAAATCCTCTATGCAGTGATTGGCTTTGAGGTGATGCCATTAAGGGGGAGTGTACATGACACCACCTAGTGGCTAAATCCTAGATTTAAGACCTAATAGGCATAAGACCTTTAGGCATTATATGCTCCAAATTCAAATAATGCTTGGCCTTAGGTGATGCCATAGAGGGGGAGTGTGCATGTCAATGACACCACCTAGTGGCTAAATCCTTTATTTTTTAAGTCCTATGGGCACAGTATCGTAAGACCTATGGGCAGATTTTTTTAAGTCCTACGGGCACAGTATCGTAAGACCTACAGGCAGATTTTTTTTAAGTCCTATGGGCACAGTATCGTAAGACCTACAGGCAGATGTTTTTAAGTCCTACGGGCATATTGTAAATTCTTCTCCTTGTAAAACTTCCACTTGTAAAAGCATTGTATTAAGACCTATGGGCACTATGTAATGAACCTGGGGAGAGGCTAATTTGAGGGGACCGCGGCTCCAATATAATTTTTCAAGACCTCACAACATCATTTTTAAAACACTAGGATTATAAATTATGACAAGATGACTTTCATGTAGTCCGGAATGCATGATCTTAATGTTGGCATATATTTGTGTCCCTATTTATCACTGTCAAAGAAGACCTACATTATTGGGGTGCTTCATTTTTTCTTCTATGGAAATTGACATGTGATCCCCTATTAACATTAAGGGGGAGTTTTAGAACATAATGTTATTAGGGAGCACATCCTTATAACATTTATATATAATGTTCTAATATAAGGTTATAAAACCTTATATATTATATGCTTTATAAGCATATCCCATTTGAAATAATTATAATCTAGTAACTATTATATTATTAATTATTTATGAGATGGGGTTATTGAAAAGGTGTGACTAGTGAAGTCACCCTTCCTCCTATATTTAAGGAGGTTCTCTCTCATTTGAGAGGTGTGTGAATTTGGAGCTTTATGGTGAGTTGTATCACTATGCATATGAGGTATTATTGGCCATGTGGAAGTATTGGAGGAGTATCCCCAGGTTCATGTCTATTTTATTATAGACTATATTTGTAAGTGTTTTAATTAAATGATGCTTTATGGGGTTTTTTACCCGAAAGGGTTTTCCCCATGTATATCTTGTGTAATGTGTACATTTTGCACGTATGTTTCATATTTCATTTACTTTATAATCTTGTTTATAATGACTAGTATCCTTAGATCCTAATTTCTAACACCTATCTGCTGGCTTGGCCTAGGGGATCATAATTTCTCTGATCACATGGCCTTCCTCATCACTCTTTTCTTTTTCCTTGGCCAATACTTCAAGATCGACTATCTGTCTAAGAAGCCTATCTCTCTCCATTAGTTTTGCGTTAACCTCCTTCTCCTTATTTGCTTTGTTTTGGGCTCTTAAGGAGATTAAGTGGTGAACCCTCCTATTTAAATCTTCTATTTCTAGTGACACTTTATCTTCATCAAGGAAATTCTCCTCAGAGTTAGATATATTGACTTGATCTATATCAATCAAGCTAATATTTCCATCAATTATTCTAGGAACAGAATGTCTGATTGCATTTGAACTAGTCCTATCTCTCGTAGACACACTAACATGAGATATATCTTGATTTAAAGTATGAGTGTTATCTATATTTCCAAACAATCCAGAATGGAAACCTAATGTATCATGTTCAGAATCTCTTGAAGAAGAATTAGACTTTGCATCAATAGGTCGATTAGGTATCTTACCAGTATTATTATTCTTTTACACCCAAGCAACATTTGATGGTTCATGAAGCACAAACCTCTTCTGGCCTCTTCATGACTGTTTTGGCAAACCTTCTTGCAAATTTTCACGAGGATGCTTCTTCATGAATGATCTGGTGTTTTTTCCTCCTTGCATTATGCTTCTCTTCCTTTTAGAATTTTATATATTTCACAAGGACTGGTTCCAAGATAACAGAGTCGACACCCACAAGACTATGGGAAATATGAAAACAAGCTTTGAAAGAAATGTCACAATTTTTCAGACCAAAATCATGTATAAAGAAAGCAGAGGGAACTTTCAGAAAGAGACTTCCAGACACTACTGGTATATTCCCTGAAACACCAATCTATTCCACAAACACACAATGATTTTCTTTATAAATTTTGGCACAAATCTGCATTTGGATTCCCACTATGACCTTCCCCAGCAGAGTTGCCACTTTTGTTGTTCTCAAAATTTGATTCACTCTAAAATCCTTATAATGATATGATAACCCTATATGTAGAAGAGAGATTAAAGAGAAGGAAACTTTCAGGACAACATATGACAAGGTTTGATTAACCTTCTACACTTCGAACTTATCCAAAGCTCAGGCGGGTATACCTTTGTGAACTGAATTCACACTTTTTAAAAGATAAATCCACAACAAACTAGTTTAAAAACCAGTGGATATTATCACCTTAAAACTAACTGAAACAAAGGAATGAAACTTGTACTCGTGTTTAGTATAGACCTACAAGGTATGTAATAGACAACCTTGATCTATACCAATGCCTTATCCAAGGTCATAGAGTCATCTAAGTTCAAACAATACTCCCACAATCAAATATCTCCACATATCCCATTAGTTTGGCTTCTGCAGATCCCTATATAAGCCTAACACACATAAAAATTTATTCATACCAAACTAAACTATGTTCATCAAAATTCAAAGTATCCCACAAAGAATTTACTGGTAGAAATGATTCTTGTGTATTTAATTCCCCTCCTGAAGAGAAAAGCTAAGAAGCATATCTACTGAAAGTTGCCTTACAACCTGTATTCAAAAGAAATAATCCTAGATTATTCAGAATGAAACAGTAAACATTTGTAAACATACCTGAAGACAACACAAAGTTTAACTCAAAACCAATGGTCTATGTATTAATATTTCTTCTGAAAGTATTACAAAAACATTAAAATATTCTCCATCAAAACTTGAAAAAGGCTCAGATAAATTTCTGCAGCATTTTCTTACAATTCCTTGCAATCCTCTTTTCTACTAGTCCTAGTATCCATTTATAACAAATATGGATGAACACATAGCTTCAGAATTTCCCAGAAGAGTTTGTTACAATCATTACTTCTCAAGAAGAAGTTACAAAATCTTTTACAAATGGGGTTACAAATCTCTTTCAACATCCGCAACTTCTTCCTCTTGTTGTTCTGTTGCAACATTTTCTAACTAATCCACATCAAGCACGACATATTTTCTTGTCCATTCTTGAAACACCTCATTAGCAAGCCATGAGAAGTTAATTACTTTTGCTTTTGTCTTGGCTAATCTTTTCCAAGAATTCCTCCTTTTATTGACCTTTGAATTCAGGAAACCATAATGAGATTTGATTTTCTCAATCTTTTCAATTGTTTTAACAAATATGGAGGCATCCTCTGATTTAAGAATTCCTTTTATTCTTAGTGACAATTTGGCTTCCAACTCCTTAAGCCATATTTGTTTGTCCTTTAATTGGTTGGGGCTGACAAAACCTCCTAGAAGTAATTCAAAAACTTGATCATTGTACTCTTTCTTGTACAAGTTGATCTTTCTATTTGTATTATCTACCCCTTCTACCAATTTTACTAAATCCTTTGTCATATAATTTGTAGATTTAATACTGGGGTGAGCCCTTGTCTCATCATAGGATACACAAATCAGTTCTATATCCTGCTCTCTGGGTCTCCATTTATCAAAAATAGGCATTAATATAGCCTTGTCCCCATTTAATTCATTCCACATTTCCAAAATCTTACTCATATTGTTATACATTAATGAAGACCCTATAGTGTCAACAAAAGTTAAAATGGTAGCCTTTACCCTCTCTTCATATTTCTTTGCATATGAGGCTTGAGCCTGTTTAAAATTCTCCAACTCATGGGGAGTGATCTTGTTCAACTGAGAACTAGAAGGTGTTGGAGATGGTGGGAACTCAATAATGGGGTTGGTAGGTGGAGGTCTTGCAGGAGAAGATGAGATCATCAATGTTGAGGACTCACCTTGATGGTACTGTCTTGCCAACTAGCTGTGTAGCTTGGCGATGATGCTATCTTTATCTCTTACCTCTTCCTTGGCATTGTTGTAAGCTTTTAAAACTGTCTCCAACTTAACTTGGAGATCTGCCTTTTCCTTAGCCTCCCTTTTTGCTACTCCAACACTAAACTTTGCAGTTTCTAGCATAGTGCTAGCAGGTTCCACTACCCCAGTGCTCTGCACTCTTTTCACTATCATTCCTCCAAGGTAACTTGACCCTGGGGTGTCCTTATTCCTCTTATTTTCATCTCTTTTAAGAGACCACATGACCAGTGCAACATTATCTTTGCTGAAAGTGACTCCCTCCATAGGTTTGGTCTACTTTCTTACTGCCTCCAAAACCAAGGCATCTGCTATGTCCCATTCGGGGAGAATGAGTACCCCAGCCTGTGCTACCATGTCTCTTCCCTATTCAGGAGTGATGGTTTTAAACTCATCAACCATTTCTTGCTTTATCTCTTCTTCCACCACAGCTGGATCTCTGTTGGGCTGCTCACCTTTCTTTTTTTCACACCTAGCATTAAATTTATCAATGTTCCGCTTCCACACAAATTGCATGAAAGCTCCTGATGTGACAAAGTTATTAGCAGCCAAGAAATCTTCACTGGCTTTCTTGATCTCAGGATCCCACTCCTGGCCTTTGAACTCATTAGTAGTGATGTTCATTTCAGCAGTAAGGGGCTCTTCTGGCATTCCCTCTTCCACTTCATCATATGTGTATTGTATCTCTCCAAGGCTGCCTAACTATAACAGTTGCTTAGCTGCTGCCTGTTCATGTCCTATATGAATAGGGGATTGAGATGGAGAGTAAAAAGGTTCATTAGATTGTACTTCTTTTCCCACTCTTTGTTTCTTTGGGCTCTCTTGAATGTCAATGACATCTTGTATCTTCCTCTTTCCTTTGGAAGTAGAGGGCTCCCCTATTGTAGGCATCAACACACTATAGTTGGACTTCTTATGCAACATGTAATCACTAGGAGGGATTACTCTAGTAGATGCAGACCTATTTAGATCCAGTCTTGCTTTCTCAGGGTTGTTCTTAATTACAACCTCCCTCTTTTCTTTCAATGTTTGCATCACATCCTCAAAGCAAAGAATTAAGAACTTTATCTTCTCCTCAAAAGGGTGAAAGCTAGACAAAGGGTCATAGCTAGTGTCAAATTGGTGTACAAATTCTAAAGCCTTTTTGTAGGCCACCCACTTTTCCTTCCTCAACTCTTGCTCATCTAAATCAAACTCATTCCTAATGAGGTCTTCAGGAAACTGGAATTGGTGGGTTCTACCTCTGCATATCACTCTCTTTCTTAACATGCCATTGAAGAAGTCTTCAGGGTTAGCACATCAGGATACTACAGTTGACAAATGATACGGTTGAAGGAAATATTCAAAACACTTCCAACCTCCTTTAATTATCACAAATTGGTATGCTATGGCAACTGTAGGGAAAATAGTCCCTTTACCTCTACCTGTTAACTCTGCCTCTTGCACACCACCAATCTACCTGAGGATCTCTGCAATTCCCACTTTAAGAGGGACCTAATAGAGTAACAAAATGGAGTGCCTTTGAAACCATATACTATGAAAACTATGGAGTCAAGGTATAAGTAGATATCACCCCAATTGTGGACAATTTTAACATTCTCAGCAAACTCTTTTGGCCTAATGAATTCCAAAAGAATCTTAGGGACTCTTGGATTCTCTAAACAGATAAGAGTCCTAATCTTAGATGCAAAACACTTATCAAACTTTAAGAAGCTTGCATCTTCTCTGTCCCATGAGAACACTGTACTCCATAATTGCACTGGCATCTTCTCTCCATTTTTCTCTTTCACAATATCCATCCCGCTTGCAAAATAGTCACCACCCTTGAATAGAAACAAATGCATGAGGAGGGAGTACCACCCAAAAGGCCTATCCACTTTCCCATTCTTTATTCCTATCAGTCCTTCTTGGATAGCATCAGTGATAAAGGAAGCATAATCAAAGGTCACTGCCAAAGAGGGGTTCAAAAGTTGAGCAATCATTAGCATGTAATGAGTTGGCATATTTTCCTTAGCATCTTCTCCTAGAATTTGGCAAAGTGACCAATATAATCCTTTGGCCCTAAGGGTAAAGAGATTTAAAGAAAAAGGCTCCACAATGTTAGGTCCTACAACTATTAACCCACCTATTTTCACAGAGAATTCTTTAAGAAGCCCATTTTAAAGGTGGTTCCTCTACACACTGTAAACCTGAGCTAGTGATTTAAAATTAATAGGTTCTAGAAAATTGGTAAATTCACTAAGCCCAAAAGCATTTCTGAACTCCTCATTATTTATTTCAATGAGTGTTTTCCCACTTATATCCTTGCCACTTCTTTTAATTGGGTCATAGTTGTGTGCAATTTGAGTTAGAAGATCCACATCCATGAGTACTTTGGGGACCACCAATTTGCCTACATCCAACTCCTAGATACTATTCATTGGGGCTGGGGAGTTTCTCATGCCAAATCTAACCTTAAATAATCCCAATCCAGACAACCCAATTTGAGGGTCTCTTAGCTAGTTACCCTTATCATATAATCCCTCTCCTATTTTTAGGAGAGGAGCTCTTGGCAGTAGTTCTTTTACCTTTGCTGCCACATTAGTTGACAATGTCAACTGTTCAAGGAAATCATCACAGATAGCCCTCTCCTGGTAATTAACCTTTCTTGAGAATTCTCGTTTAGGTGCCATCTTAAAAACTATGCAAGCAATTTAACTATTATCCCCAACTGTTCTGTGACAAATCAAGACCTCAATTAGAACACACTATTAAGTAATTGCTAAACAAGAGTATAAGAGAACCTATTTTTTGTTTGAAGAAATTTTCTCTGCAACTGAGGAAATTAGCTCTGCAAGTTAAGAAATTTGCTCTGCAACCGCTTCTCTGCAACTATTCTTCAAAATGATGCCTTCATTCAATTGATGCGAAATCATATATGGTAGTCAGGCTTTTAACTATGACATTGATACCACATGCTTCGGTCATCCCTTCATAATTGAATTCATAGAAGAATTTGAAAATTTCGCTCCAATGGGTCATAACTTGCCTGTGTATTTTCCTTTTCACTCTTTCACCATTTCACAGAGCATTATATCCTAGCAATTTCACTTAATGAAATCACGCCATCCGTCCAATCAGATGAGACTTGATTAGTCTTTACACTATCTTAACCTCTCTGCCTTTGCATTGGGCCCTACCTCTTTTCACCATTTTGCAAGATTTATCCCTCGAGCACTTTCCTTTTGCGAAGCTATGCCAAGCATTAGATGGAACTCTAACTACCCTGCTTTTAACTCCTATCGGGACCGTCAACTTTTTCACTAACCGCGCCTCATCTTGATGGCTAATGTTTTTTTGCCACCTCACAGAGGTTAATCCGCTTACACCTTCGGGCCATGAAACAATGAGGAACGTTGGATCAATCTTGAGATGAACATCTTTTAAGCGAGACCTTCATTACTTACCTCTCTTATTTACTGATTAACAAATGCTACGTGGCACTTGACCATTAGCCCTAAAGAACTCTTTGAGTTTAGTTTAGAGTCAACCACATGTCTAATCTCTTGCACAACTATCGGTTACACCTTGGCGGGCCCTGAATCACATTTTGAAACTACGTGTCAATCGACACATCACCATCAATCCTTACAAGAAGTAACAACTATCTTTCCATGTCATGCTAGGAAGAAACTCTCTTTCTCTTTCGCCATTTCATAGGCCTCAATCTTTGGTTGATTGGCAGCCACGAAACAACGAGAACCCTTGGATCAAAATAGAGTTGATCCTTTTTTACCTTTATGCTTTATCTGTTCTTCAGGCCCACCTTTTCTTTCGCCATTTCGCACGCTTTAAAACACAAGAATCTTACCCTCGCAAACACACACAGACTTTTAGATTATATCAAACTTGTTCGATGCTTAACAACCTACTTGAATTTGGCAGATGTGGGTTTTCTGACTCAGCATTATCCACCCAGTGTCTAGTCATTCCTGAATTGACATGTCAAATTTCTACTCGCAGAGAGAAAACATCAGGATCCACCTCATCCTTGCCACCTATATCTGCCAGGTCATTTCTTATCCCGCAGCATGACTCATCTTCTTGGACCCACCTTTTAATCCTTGAATCCGATTCGCTGACCACTTTTGATTTTCGGCCACGTGTCATTATTTTACTAGCCATCTCAACCAGCTGGACTACTTGCCTGGAATGCCATTTCATTTCAATGTTTCACAAAAGCTATCTTTTGAGCATCTTGCTCTTGCGAAACTGCGGTAGCCATTAGATCTTTGGAAACCTACACATCTGTTATGCTTCTTATAAACCTCTTTTGCTTGGGCCAAAAAACCTTTCCCTGTTTCACAGGGAATAACATGTGAGCATCTATCAGCCACGAAACAACGAGAGCCGTCGATTTCTGCTAAACTTGATCACCTTTTAGCCACTGAAAAGTCTTCACCACTGGGTCCCGCCAAGCCTTTTCACCATTTTGCAAAAGGTAATTTACTCACTAGTTTTGGTTGTGAATCAATGCCAGCCGTTAGATCTTGAGCGAGATGGAGTCTCGTTAACCAGACCAAATGCACATAGTTGAACATGCTTTTTCCTTTTTCTATTTTGCATAGCTTAACACACCTACAACTTCACTTAATGAAATGGTGAAAGCCTTAGATTCATTTGGAAGTTGCGCAACACTTCCAGGACCTGACAACATTAGAAGGAAAAGACATAAGGCATAGATTTTTCATGATTATTTAACAACCGCCTAGGTAGATAACAAGGGGGGACACTTCACACGACCCCAAGGCCCATTACTTAAGTGGATAAAGTAATGCAGGAATATAAACCAGAGGGTTTTGATTAGACATTTGAGTGATTTAAAACTAAAATCCTAAACCCTTAAAGACCTAAAATAGATTTGAAGCAGTTAATAGCATATCTAACTCAAAATTTCAAAAACGTAGCCAATCATGGGAAACGAAAACCCATTTCTTAAACAGTGATAACAGTGTTCTTCATGTTCTTGGATGACATGATGATTGTAACATGTTGCAGATGATCGAGACATAATTCTTGGAGGTGTTTTGTGTTTGTGGTGGTTGTTTAGGTCCATGCGATGTCTTAGCTGACGTTGTATTGGTTTACATTCAATATTGTAGCATGTATTATTGTATCTTTGTAACTTGTATTATTTGTTGAGCTGACCTTGAAGGATAGGTTGATGTCATATATAAATAAATGTAATAATCCTTGTGTGAGGTATGCTATGAGAGAATAATGTAATGATCATTTAGTAGAAGACCAGTTGTGCGAAGAAGTGTTAAGAAGTGTTAAAGAGTAGAATATGTGATTTGTGTTTAACTGGAACTATACTTAGGCATGAGAAGATGCTACTTTTTCAGTTCATGATCTTCTAGATGTAATCCGAACGTAATTCTAAGATAGTGAGTCTTCCTGTAAGGTAGTGAGCCTTCCTCAAGGTTGTTTCCCTTCTTTCTTTGAGTAGTGAGCTCTAGGAAGCGTGCCTAAATGTATGTTCATTTCCCATTGTATTATTTCATTTACTCCTAATAAGGTATTATCTCATTGTGGGTAGGTTCCCACTGTCATTTTCTCCTTAACCAGGTTTTCCACATCAAAAATCTTTGTATTATGTGTGTTCTTGATGTAGTGTTGATTTATGCTTTCATTGTTAAGTATCAAATCAAAATTTGTGTTTGAGTTGTGTTAATTTTTTGAGCAAACGGATTCA
Source organism: Cryptomeria japonica (assembly GCF_030272615.1). NCBI lineage: Eukaryota > Viridiplantae > Streptophyta > Pinopsida > Cupressales > Cupressaceae > Cryptomeria > Cryptomeria japonica. The sequence goes on along the minus strand of NC_081408.1, from coordinate 71,267,258 downwards.
CCCCCCCTCTCAGTTTGCTATATTGTTGCCAACAAATGGGTCATGTCATGTACTAGGATGTCTTAAGGGGTCATATAGTGTCCTAAGGAGTCATATGGTCTCATTAGGGGTCATATGGGGTCCTAAGAGGCCACACGTGTTAGATTACCATATTACCCCTTAGGACACCATATGACCCATTAGGAATTGATATTGTTGTAAGGGGTCACATGGTGTCCTAAGAGGTCATATGGTGTCCTAAATGGGTCATGTCATGTTATAAGATGTCAAAAGGGGTCATATGGTGTCCTCAGGGGTCATATGGTATCATTAGGGGTCATATGGAGTCCTAAGGGGCCACATGTGTTAGAACACCATATGATCCCTTACGACACCATATGACCCATTAGGAAATCATTTTGTCCTAAAGGGCCATAGTGTCCTAGGGGTCATGTCATGTAGTAGGATGTTAAAAGGGATAATTTGGTGTCCTGAGGGCTCATATGGTGTCCTAAGGGGTCATCTGGTGTCATTAGGGGTCCTAAGCGACCACACATGTGTTAGAACACCATATGACCCATTAGGACATCATATTGTCCCTAGGGGTCATACGGTGTCTAAGGGGTCATGTGATGTACCAAGATGTTAAAAGGGGTCATATGGTGTCTTGAGGGGTCATGTCATGTACTAGGATGTTAGAAGTGGTCATATGGTGTTCTGAGGGGTCATATGGTGTCATTAGGGGCCATATGAGGTCCTAAGAGGTAAAAAAATGTTAGAACACCATATGATCCCGTAGGACACCATGAGAGAGAGTATTAAATTGGATAGAAGAGGACAAAGGGAGAGAGGTCCTAAAAGGAATTAAGGGGGGAGAGAGAGGGGGGGGAGAGAGATAGGGGGGTATTAAAAAGTATAAAAGGGGACAAAGGGAGAGAGGTCCTAAAAAGACTTAAGGGGGGAGGGAGGAGAGAGAGAGAATACAATCTGCGAAGATATTGAGAGATGATATATATATTATATATAGCTATGCATGTATTTTACATATATATATATTCATACCTATATTATATACATACACATATAGACATGTTTTATATACACATAATATATACATGTTTTATATACACATAATATATATATATATATATAGGTATGTTTTTATGTCAACATAACCCGTATGGGTTTTTAAAGCTAAAAACCTTGATTGGGCTTTTATATTTAACAAAACCCGTTTGTGCTTTTATTTATAAAAACCTGATCGTGTTTAGGCTCGTTGATAGCCTTGGATGATAAGGTTGAGGCTTGGGACTTTAATTTCTCTCCATTTCCCTCATTTTTTATGTGTTTTGTTTTATCAAATTGGTTTCCCAATTTCCTCATCACTAGGTTTGCACCTCATCAACTAGGTATTTGTAAAATTACCACCATAATTTTACACATGTTCAAATATTTCTAACCATATATTTTTTTCTATATTTGGACAACATGAACATATTAAATTTTATTTTTTTTACCAGTGTCTCCATAGTTCTCATTGACATATGTGTACCATTTTTTTAATAAATTTTGATCTACGTATCCAAATTTAAAATAAATTATATATTATTATAGTGCACTTGATTGTTTACACTTAAAAAATTTTGCATTTTATATTATTTTGATGCAAGTTATGCTTCATGCACGAACATGCATCTAATTTCTTGGATGTGTCCGTATCAAAAAATCATAAAAAAAAATTCAACAAAAAATTATAAAAAAATACACAACTTCTAGTGCTCACTCTTAACTATCTTTCTACCAAAGGATTTGTCAAAATACTAGATCTAATTATGAATTTTTTGATGCGCATGTCAGACACTATGGTATGTTTTTAAGTAAAAATCAGGAATTGTTTTTCATGTGCGAAGGATTTGACCCTCTTAATCTTATCCTTTTTTAAAAATCTTTAGTAGTTTAGAAACTAGACTTAGAGAGCTACAATAATTTTTTTGCATCTTCTACTTTCGAGTGCAGGACTCTTAAATTTCTCTTCCAAGTTTAGGTTTACTAGATTTTAGAAAAAAAAGTGTCCACTTATACCCCTCTTTTTGCACACAACTTCGTGCACTTACCCATACATAAAAAACTAATCAGTGTCATAATACAATTATGTCAATATCTCAAAATGGCTACAAAATCATCCACAGGTGTCTATATTATCATACAAAAATGATAGTATTTATACAAAATGGATCTAGAAGGGGCTATGATGAACTACCACTGAAGCAGTCACCGATTAGGAGGGACCTCAAAGAGATTAGTCGAGACCGGTCATCAAGAGTAAACACAACAAAAACACAAAGACATGATGGAGGAAATGTAGAACAAATTGAATTATAACATGAAAATTGATTACAACCAACCTGTAAAAACTGGGTCACAAGCTTGCTAAAACATGCTCAAAGTACAAAATAGGTCACAACCAAGACCTCGAATCTTAATATCTATCTACAATGCCCAATCTAACTTATTTGTTACATTCTAATGCTCTATTACAATAATTTATACGATCCAAGAGGATCCGATCGGCCCAAAAAAGTATCAAAACTTGAAGAACAAGACCTAACATGTAAAACCAACAAGGTCGGCCTCCACCACGAGATTCCTCTAGAAAATCCAAAGGATGAAGAGTAGATCATGGGAAAAGGTTGGCCACACACCAATGAACATTGGAGTCAATGCTCAGGGCTCCACAAGCTATAGAAGGGATCCGGTAGATCACAAATGTAAATAGGTCTAGACAACCGGTAACAAAAAGCTGTCAACTGGTAATAGGAAACTATCACAGAAACCGGTAGCAATAACTTGCCAAAAAATGATCCAAATACTCTATGTATTGGGAATAAGGAAGATGATGAATGCTTAAAAAAAATCAAACTCCACAGGATCCAGTGAGCCAAATCTAGGACACATAGAAATAAATGTTGAAACTGCAAACATAAAGCAAAAACAAAAAGGAAAATATTTTTGGTTGATGCAAGATTCTATGAACCGGGGATGCTCTTGCATCAGACATTCGGGGTTGTTGAAAAAAAGTGAGTCTCTCACTTTTTCAGGGTTAGAGAAAAACCAAGGCCGACTACCTTTTCCTGAGAAATCCAAGATGAATCTTCAACTAGTCTGTCATTCGACTTCACAAAATACTCCTTATACTGACTACTCTGGATACTATGCCCAATCCTACTGTCCAAAATTTCTTCAATCTGATCCGTTTCCTTCTGGGCAACTATTTCTCCAAGTCTACAATACTGTCCTCAATGAATTCTAGTTCGTGATACTCATGAAGATCTGCAATCTCAAACACAGGTGAAATACTTACACTATCTGGTAACTCCACTTCATATGCATTTCCAAAACTTAAGTTTCTCAAAAACCAACAAGGTCCAAACTTTTTCATCTGCAATTTATTATAAGTTCCAACTGTGAACATTTCTTTTCTCAGATACACCATCACTTCATTGCCAACTTCAAATTCCTTATGTCTCCTCTTCTCATCTGCCTTATCCTTATACTTGCTATTCATGTTCTCAAAATGTTTCTTAACTTGAATATGTAAGTCCTTCATATGATCTGCAAATTATTCTACTTTTGAAATTCTTTGGTCTTCATTGCTAATACCTCTTAATTCTGATATACCTCTAGGATGCACTCCGGTAAGAATCTCAAAAGGTGTTCTTTTGATACTCCTGTTTACTGCATTATTGTAGGAAAACTCTTCTTGTTCAAGGATCAAATCCCAACTTCTAGTTTTATCTCCAACTTAATATCTCAACAAATTTCCCAAGCTTCGGTTAACTACTTATGTCTGTCCATCAGTGTGTGAACTAAAAGGAGAACTAAACTTCAAATCTATTTTCGTCTTCTTCCAAAGTGTTCTAAAAAAATAGCCAACAAACTTAGTGTCTCTGTCTGAAACTATGCTCTTAGGTAATCCATGCAATCTCACTACTTCCTTGAAAAAACATTTAGCTACATGTAATGCATCTGATGTCTTCTTACAAGGTATGAAATGAGCCATCTTTGAGAATCTATCCACTACCACAAATATAGAATCATTTCTTCTCGGTGTTTTAGGGAATCCAAGTATGAAATCCATGCTTATACCTTCCCAAGGTCTTACCGGTACTATCAAAGGTTTATACAATCCCACATTCTGTCTACTACCCTTTGCAACTTGAAGAATTTTACAACTTTGCACATATTTCCTAACATCCTTATGAATTTGGGGCCAAAAGTACTGCTCATTCACCAATGCTACTGTTTTGTCAATACCAAAATGTCCAACTAATCCTCCACTCTGTTTCTTCTTTACCAGATTCTCCCTCATAGAATTCTTAGGTATGCATAACTAAATTCCTCTGAATAATATCCCATCCCAAATGAAGTAGTCCAACCACTTGCTTCTATCAATCATAACCGGTTCACTAAATTCTCTCCAAGGTTTTGCAAAATCCAGGTCATCATCATACAAAGTATTCAATTCCTCAAATCCTAATACTATCACTGCATCAACAAATTTTTTAGATTTACCACTTCTATGTTTCAACATGAAGGTGTAACTCTGCAAAAACTCTACCCAATTGTTATGTCTCTGATTCAACTTACTTTGATTGTTCAAATATTGCAAGGATTGATGATCTATATACAATACAAACTCCTTAGGCAACAAGTAATGTCTCTACTTCTTCAAGGCTTGAACTATGGCATAAAAATCCTAATCATACTGTACGTTAAGAAATCGGAAATCATCAAAGCATATATCAAAAAACTAATATAGCTCAATCATGAAAACTAAAATGCAATGATCTATCCTAAAACACACTCAATAGAGACATGAAATAAAAATATTCAACAAAAGACTATGCAAACCAAAATGCAGATTTGAATGCTCCTTCACGCGGCTCCATTGTCCTTCTTTCTTCTCCAAATAGCCTTTGATTGTGGATCTCACCTTCAAGTGCATACACCTAATGTGAAAGCAAGATGGATATTGGCACAAGAGTACTCGAAGCGTGATTGATTAGAAATTTGATAACCTGATTATTCTCATTATCTGATTAGTTGGGATTGAAGAAAATTCATCCAATTTATAGAGAAATTGGAGAAAAAGACCAAATTAGCATGATTCAATTCGAATGGAAATTGCCAAGCAAAATTGTCAATTATGACAATTTATGACAAATTATGCACTTTCTATGCAAAATTTGATTGATTGATAATTCATGACAATTTATGACAAATTTCTATGTCAAGAATTGATTGATTGTCAATTATGACAAATTATGACAAATTTCTATGTCATTCCCATGAAATTAGGAGGAAAATAGGAGAAAATTGAAATTAGAAATTAAGAAATTAGAAAAATAGAAAATGAGGAAAAATAGGAATTAAGAAGTAGGTAAATTAATTAATAATTTGTCATTTATTAATTAATTCACAAAAAGAGGAATAATTAGCCAATTAAATGAAAATTTAATTGTGATGAGAAGACTTAGGATAAATAAATAATTTATTAATCCTAGAGGAAGAAATGACACACAAGGTTAAATGATTAAATCATGAAACCCTAGAAAATGAATTAGCAATGTGAGAATGACAATTAGGTCTTGATGAAAGATAATTAATGTCAATCATGATTTTGAATTGATAAATGACCAATGCTGTAGCGTCGTAAATTGTACGCACTTGCTAGGGTGGTACAATTTCACACCTAGTTTAGCACCCGCCTTGGCGCATTTTGCATTTTGCATTGCATTTCCCCTTTAGCACTTAATTAATTAAATTAATTAGGTCTAAGTTCCTATTTTATCATCTCCCATATCATAAAGTTGGGCCCTTTCATTAAAGTGTGCCCCTTTCATTTTATTCTTCCAATACATCATTTAATCAAAAACCCTAATTAGGTCCTATTTTGAACTTGGGGGCTTGATTTCGGGGGTCAAAACATCTCGAAATCACCTGTAACTTCGGGATTCTCTCTAAAATCATCATATCTGACGGCCCTGAAAATTTGGTGAAAAGTTGTCGGGACCATGGCGCCCGTGCAACATGGTCCCGGACATTTTTCCCAAAATTTTGGGAGCACGATCCAATCATAAAATAAAGCTTAACCCCAAGAAATTGGCGGGATATTCAATCTCTAGGTCCGCCAAAAGTCGAAATTAAGACCTAGGGTTTCATACATAAGAGCTCTCTTTCTTCATTTGAAAGGATCCGATTTTTGGCTTTCAAGGACCTTCTATGCAGCGAAAGAGCAGATCTTTGAAGACTTCAACAACATTCAACATTCCTCTATCAAGCACTTATCAAATTCATTCATCCACTTAGGGCTTGGAAGACATTGAAGAACAATAGGAGATTACCGACTGAAGATTGGCTTGTACTCCTCCCTTGAGGGTTGGGTATGATTTCATGTTGTTTTCATGTCTTTGCATAAGCTTCAATATATCATTTATTCATGCTTTAGATCACTTTGCATTTTGATTTAGAGCATTTACATTATCATTTACAAGCAATTAGGGTTTACTTTCTAGGTTGCTCTAGTTTGCTTTCTTGCATTTAAGGACCTTGCACACACACTAGGTCTGCACACACAATACATTTTACAATACAACTTGGCTATTCGTGGAGGTGGAAATCACCGAAGCGGGGGTTTGACTAAGGCAAAACCCTATATAGCCACCCAAACACCTTTTCAGATATAAGTGCAGGTTTCGGGACTCGGACGACGCCGCAGGTTGTAGATCCGGGAGAAGCAGACTGAGACCGACCTTCCCACCAAATTTCAGAGAAAAAGACCAGGACAGGGGCGTGGGGTGCCCTGGTCCTGCCAGGACAAGGGCGCTGGGTGCCCTGGTCCCTTCTGGGCGCCCTGGTCCCTACTGGGCGCCCTGGTCCCTGGGACAGGGGCGCTGGGCGCCCTGGTCCAACAACATTTTCAGCATTTTTGACAGCTTTTTCCAAAGTGCAAAAACAGCAGTTTTTGGAGCAGTTTTAGGGGCAGAATCAGGACAGTGGCGCCCGCGCCCCCGTCCCGAACATTTTCAGTCAGATTTTAACTCCGGGTACGCACCTGCATTCGTATTTCATCCTTGTATTTACAGCTTTCCATTGTTTAAGTTCAATTCTGCAATCTTGTTATTAGTTCATACTTGCACTTTGGGGTTAGGGATTGAACTTGCATCATTTGATCTTCCAATTTCAACAAAGGAATAGAAATCCTAATAGGTAGCCCATGGCTCTCTCTTTCACAAGAAGTAGCCAATTGTGTGATACCTCTAGGCTCTTTCGTATTCCGCAAATGTGTGATTGAAAGTGAGATTAGGGCATGCTTGCTTAGTTTCACTTTTTCTCCTACACATTTTGGTGAACCCGACGTGAATCTATCATTGCTTCCTCTTGCATTGCATTTGTTAGATCTAGATCTAGATTTAGTGTGTTTTCATTTCATTTTCATTAAAAAAAAAAAAAAAAAAAAGTGTGTTTCTTTGCATTGTGTGTTTAAATTTTATGCAATTTCAAAATGTTAGATTTTTATTTGCAAGATGATCATATTTGTGATGATTATGAGTTAGATGAAGCTTTAGATGAATTTTTGAAACCTAAATATACCAAACCTTCATTTTACCAAAAACTCATAAACATTGTTACTATGCCATTTCGTTGTGATGAGAAAGATAAGTCGAATGATTCATCTCAAGGGTACACTCCTATCAGCTCTTCCACTAAATCTAGTAACATGGTTGTTTTCAATGATCCCCTCTATGAAGAGATATCTCCTTTTGAATCAAAAGATAAACCTTTTAATAGATATGATCATGCTTTGTGGGATGATGCCCTTGATGCCTTTGTGTCTCCTAAAAAATGCTCCCTTCATGAGGATCCTTGTGTGCAAGAAGATGACATTATCCCTACATTTCCTAGTGATGGCCTTTCCTTTTCCAACAAAATTCCCACTAGAGATGATGAATTAATGACAAATGCTTACCCTTCTCCTAAAGTTGGTCTTACCCATAAGCATCCCTTAGAGAAAGAAGATGAAATAATAAGCAATTTCCTTAATTCTCTCTCCCCTAAAGATCATATTGAACATATTTTGAGGAAAGAGGATGAGTTTAACACATCTATTGATGCTCTCCCTCCTAAGGATGAGGAATTAATAAACAATGTTATCTCCTCTCCCGAAATTGACAATACTTCAAACATTCCTTTCAACAATCTCACTATTTGGGATGAACCATTAGAAGAAGGTATAGATTATTCTCTACCCCTAGCCAAAGGGGATGAAATCAAGATTGGAAACTCCCTTGATAGTTTCTCCCCTTCCTTGAATCTCAATTATTCTCCCTCTAAAAATAAAGCATCTCCCTCTCCTCAACTTGGTTCTACTCATAAGGAAACCCTAGTTCAAAGCAAGATGGTTAACATTTCTTTCAAAGATCTCCCTCTCAAAAGTGAGACTTTAGAGAGTAGTGTTGATCCTTTTCCTAGAGAGTTTATTCCCCATGTAGATCCTGTGATGATAAAGGATGATATGACCTTTCCTAGTATTACTCTTCCTACTAGGACATCAATCCCTATCCCTTGTCTCTCTCCTAAAATTGATTTGATCCGTGATAAGATTTTAGTGCAAGAGAAGACTATCAATAATTCTTCCAACACTTTTGTTCATTCCTCTAAACCATCCTCAATCAATTTGATACATGTGAATGAGACACCTAACAAACCTCTCTTCACTGTCCAAGGTGCTTGTCCTTCTCAAAATTCTCAACCTTTAAATAAGCCTATCTTAGTGGTTCAAGGTGGTTATGCTAATGATTCTTTTTGCACTCCTAAGAAACCTATTATTACTGTGCAAGGAGGTTATTCTTCTAAGAGCCCTTATGAGTATGCTAAGCAACTGACTAGAGAGAGTTATCATGCGGTTGCCCATACCTATAACACAAGAAATAATAGGCAACCTAGTCCTCCTCCAGTTATCCCCACTTCACTTCCTCCTTCTCAACCTATTCTTCCTCAAGCTCCTCGTATTTCACAAATGCTTAGTAAGGACTATGATCTCATAGAACAACTTAAAGCTACCCCTGCTAAGATATCCCTTTGGGATTTGATCCAAACTTCTTCCGTTCATCATGGAATGTTACAAGATGCCTTGAAAGATTTGAATGTTCCTCCACCGAATACATCTAGTAATATAGCATCTTTAGTTAACTCTGTGATGAATCCTAAAGCTCAAATTGTGTTTACCCAAGATGAGTTGCCTACTAGTGAAATTCAACATCAATATGATCCCTTGATAATTGTGGTTATCATAAATGACACTGCTATAAGACGAACACTAGTAGATAATGGCTCTAGCCTTAATGTGTGTAGCATTAATCTATTGCATAAGATGAATGTGGATACATCCCTTATTGAGCCTGACTCTCATCCCATTCGAGGCTTTGATAATGTGGCTAAGTCTTCATTAGGTATTATCACCTTACCCGTCACAGTGGGACCTGTTACTTTGCCTACTCCTATCCATGTTATGTCGGGAAATTTAACATACAACTTGTTATTAGGGAGACCTTGGATTCACAGTATGCAAGCTGTCCCCTCTACATTGCATAGACAAGTTAAATTCATTTATAACAATAAGACATATACCTTGATAGGCGATACTAATCTTCAGCCTTGTTTGCAAACATCTACTTCCAAAGGGAGTTCTTCTAAGCCTTCCTCTTCTAGTAATGACTCTTTGAACAAGATACCTATGGATAAATCATCACCCTCTAATAATCAAAATTCTTTGGATGAGCCTAAAGCTCCTGAAGAAGATCCTTCTGGACTTGAGTCTACACATGAAAAGGCTTTTGATCCTGAGAAGGTTCTCGCGGAAGACGATTGGGGATCTCTTGATTTTAATCCCACCTTTGTAGGTGAATATAGGGTTCCTCCTAGAGATCTTAAAGGTAAAAAGAAGGAAGAAACTAGAGATCAATCAGTCTTACCTGAATCTATGAGCAATAATTTTGTGGCCACTTCTCAAACTTCTTCTCCTCACACCTCTAATTATGAAGAGTTTGATTCTTTGTCTTATGAAAAACCACCTTCTCTTCCTGAAATGGCTGATCGTTATGGTCATGGTTTTCGCATTTTTGCTAAGCATGGGTATCATGGAAATGGTTGTGGTGCTCATGAACAAGGGATAAAAGTTCCTCTAGAGACTAATTTTCACAATTATGCCTTTGGACTTGGCTATAATCCCTGCAAACGCACTAAAGCATCTAAAAGACCATCTCTCAATGTGAATGCTATATTTAGTAGTGATGATGATCTCACTTCAACTAAATCATCTTCTACTTCTATCAACTCTCATTCCCCTCATAAGGAAATCTTGGCAATGAACAAATCTCTTTATGAATCCCCTCAAATTTCTAAATCCACTTATGAATCTTTATCTCCTATTCATCATAAAGTCCTTTCCTCCAGGGATAAGGCTCTAATAAATTACACTCATCCCTCTTCTAAGAGTTCTTGTGACTTTTCTTCTTCAATTTTATACATGTTTTTGATCTCACTTATAGTTGAGCATTTAGCATGTCATATTCAAATACCTCATTCAATCTATCATGTCTTTAAATAACATTAATGGCTATTATGTTGCTCATCATTATGTGACATTGGTAGCTCATTTACTGGGGGCTCATTGTCATTCATGATGATACAATTTCAAGTGCAATCATATTTTTTTTGAAGCAACATAATAGCCTAATTTTCTTGTTCCTATGGGGACAAGAGTGATTTCATATATCTCTCTTTTGCTTATGTCCAAATCTCTCCCTAGAAGATTGTGTAAGTCCTTCTCATTGAGGCAATGATCTTTCCTTATTTTTATCTAAGGATCCACTTTTTTTCCTATTTCGTGGAGGGTGTGAACTTTATTACTTGATGTTATTCCTTGTAGGCATTTGTTGTTTGTTCAAGGATTCTCTCTTACAAGAGGTGTAAGTCCTTGACTACAACCTCTTTTGCACTTGGTAAAATACATCTATAATGAATTCACTCTCCTAATTGCGTTAAAAGGAGCGTCATCCTTCATTAAGAATCACTTTCACCTCGCAAAAGAAGGAAGTATTGCATTCTTATTCTCTTCTTTGTCTTATTCTAGAAGATGTTATATTTGTCTAACTCATGGATCACCAATGTGTGTATTCATGCCTTTTTTCCCTTTCTTTTTCTTCTCTTTGCATTTTGTTTCCATGTACATCCTTCATCTTGTGTTAGAGAACTCTCAAATCCTCACACTCTTTGTTGTGTTGAAATTGAGATTTAGTCCTCTTTCTTACCAAATGATTCTCCATTAGTTTTTGATCTCATATCAAATCTTCTTGTGAGCATTTGTCATCAATATTCTTTAACAATTCGAAGTGGTAAACATGATACCCTATTTCAACTCACTAAAATTAGCAAGCCGAAACAGGGGGGGGCATATAGCTACCCTTGAATTTTCATCACCTTCCTTAGTAAGCATTAGGTGATTTTGTGATCTAACGTGTGTTTTGTAGGGTGTGGTTCCTAACTGTGTACTGCAGATACTGCTGGGGGCTTCGTTCGACAGACTTATGGATATATCCTTTTTCAAATAATGTTTACTTTTTTGTACTTTAGCTTGCATATGCACGTAGTGTTCATATGACCGCTAAAGTGGGGGCTAAATGTAGTGTCGTAAATTGTATGCACTTGCTAGGGTGGTACAATTTCACACCTAGTTTAGCACCCGCCTTGGCGCATTTTGCATTTTGCATTGCATTTCCCCTTTAGCACTTAATTAATTAAATTAATTAGGTCTAAGTTCCTATTTTATCATCTCCCATATCATAAAGTTGGGCCCTTTCATTAAAGTGTGCCCCTTTCATTTTATTCTTCCAATACATCATTTAATCAAAAACCCTAATTAGGTCCTATTTTGAACTTGGGGGCTTGATTTCGGGGGTCAAAACATCTCGAAATCACCTGTAACTTCGGGATTCTCTCTAAAATCATCATATCTGACGGCCCTGAAAATTTGGTGAAAAGTTGTCGGGACCATGGCGCCCGTGCAACATGGTCCCGGACATTTTTCCCGAAATTTTGGGAGCACGATCCAATCATAAAATAAAGATTAACCCCAAGAAATTGGTGGGATATTCAATCTCTAGGTCTGCCAAAAGTCGAAATTAAGACCTAGGGTTTCATACATAAGAGCTCTCTTTCTTCATTTGAAAGGATCCGATTTTTGGCTTTCAAGGACCTTCTATGCAGCAAAAGAGCAGATCTTTGAAGACTTCAACAACATTCAACATTCCTCTATCAAGCACTTATCAAATTCATTCATCCACTTAGGGCTTGGAAGACATTGAAGAACAATAGGAGATTACCGACTGAAGATTGGCTTGTACTCCTCCCTTGAGGGTTGGGTATGATTTCATGTTGTTTTCATGTCTTTGCATAAGCTTCAATATATCATTTATTCATGCTTTAGATCACTTTGCATTTTGATTTAGAGCATTTACATTATCATTTACAAGCAATTAGGGTTTACTTTCTAGGTTGCTCTAGTTTGCTTTCTTGCATTTAAGGACCTTGCACACACACTAGGTCTGCACACACAATACATTTTACAATACAACTTGGCTATTCGTGGAGGTGGAAATCACCGAAGCGGGGGTTTGACTAAGGCAAAACCCTATATAGCCGCCCAAACACCTTTTCAGATATAAGTGCAGGTTTCGGGACTCGGACGACGCCGCAGGTTGCAGATCCGGGAGAAGCAGACTGAGACCGACCTTCCCACCAAATTTCAGAGAAAAAGACCAGGACAGGGGCGTGGGGCGCCCTGGTCCTGCCAGGACAGGGGTGCTGGGCGCCCTAGTCCCTTCTGGGCACCCTGGTCCCTACTGGGCACCCTGGTCCCTGGGACAGGGGCGCTGGGCGCCCTGGTCCGACAGCATTTTCAGCATTTTTGACAGCTTTTTCCAAAGTGCAAAAACAGCAGTTTCCGGAGCAGTTTTAGGGGCAGAATTAGGACAGTTGCGCCCGCGCCCCCGTCCCGAACATTTTCAGTCAGATTTTAACTCCGGCTACGCACCTGCATTCTTATTTCATCCTTGTATTTACAGCTTTCCATTGTTTAAGTTCAATTCTGCAATCTTGTTATTAGTTCATACTTGCACTTTGGGGTTAGGGATTGAACTTGCATCATTTGATCTTGCAATTTCAACAAAGGAATAGAAATCCTAATAGGTAGCCCGTGGCTCTCTCTTTCACAAGAAGAAGTAGCCAATTGTGTGATACCTCTAGGCTCTTTCGTATTCCGCAAATGTGTGATTGAAAGTGAGATTAGGGCATGCTTGCTTAGTTTCACTTTTTCTCCTACACAAATGCGATAAATGATTTGATTGACAAAATGTGCCAATTGACGAGGAACAATGACTTAATTGATCCAAATTGACATGATTGAGAAGACGATGATGATTGATGATAAATTGATCACAAGATGACAAAATTTGACAAGAGGATAAGGATTGATGACAAAATAGATGACAAGATTGAAAATGACCATGATCGATGACAAATCGATCGCAAAATGATAATATTGAAACGACAACAATTGATGACAAATTGGTCGCAAAATGATAAGATTGATAAGAGGACAATGATCGATGACAAATCGATCATAGAATGACAAGATTGATAAGAGGACAAAAACCCTAATTAGGATTGACGATGTCCAAAATGATGACAAATGAATATGCACATTGATGCGACAAGATAAAATCGACCAAAATCATGACTGAAGATTGTTGTCGACAAGACCAAATTTGAGAACTAGATGATTGAAGAATGTAGAAGAATGACTTGATGCTCGCAAATGATAAAGACTAAGTGTGAATCAGAGGAGAAATGTTAATGCGATGCAAAAACCTAAAATGAGGCAATGCACAAATGTTAAAGTATGACTCCGTAAGCGTTGACCATTTTTAGGTGTCTACATTTTGCCCCTCTTTGAGACAATGCGATTTTAAGCATTGTTTCAAAGAAAAATAATGAAAATGCTCCAGACAACTGACAATGAAATATGCATGCCCCCTCAAGTAATTGGCCGGAAACATGCAAAAAAGAGGCCAATTGATCGATAAAAATGATAGGATCGAACAGACTGACAATCGGAGATCGGATGCATGAAGGACAAGCAATTTAAGGTGCAAAAGACCGCGACCAACATAAGATGGAGAGAATGCACGTCCATCTATGCACTGACAAAGATCTATAAATGGGACCAAGAGAGTGAAAATTGCTCATTTGCACTAGCTAAAGAGGAGAATTTGTTGCTCTGGACAAGGACAGCTGCAGAGAGATGGCGAACATTCCAATGGGAGATCACCTTGGAGAACGTGTACACATGTACCGACAACTAGATGATACAGGAGCAGCGGTATGGATCTCAAAAACCCATATTTTCAATTTCATGAATTTTGATTGCTAGCAGGACATTGTGGGGCCCACAGGGGATGCAGAAACTGACTTCTGCGCTTGTGTAGGTGAATCCTGCGCTTGTGTAATGTCTTCTATGCTTGTGTAGGGGTACATAGGCACAAGATATGTGACACAGGCGCAAGATACACAACATAGGCACAGTTGTGCCCTGGATACTCAATTTAGGTCAAAAACAACATGCCAATGATCCGGAAAAGGGGAGGATAAGGGTAGGATAGGTCAGAATAGATAAAGAACACCCTAATGTGGCCATGAAATAAAGAAATGTAGCCCATAGGAGCAAACCCTAATACTGACAAAATTGTGCCCCAATTGCGATGCAGAGTCGACAGTATCCATTGATCACGCGGGAGAACCGACCAGATGGTTTCATGCTACGACATAGACTCAGGAGCACAGACAGAGATATCCTAGTAGGACTTGGGATATATTACATCACATTCATGCCCGAGATTAGGGCAAACATAGGATTTATTACCGCATTGGTAGAGCAATGGCATTCGGAGACCTCCTCATTCCATTTGGCAACTAGAGAGGTGACAGTGACATTAGAGGATGTATGGCGCATCCTCCACATTTCGATACATGGGGAGTTGATAGAGTATGACCTAGTGATAGGGAGAGACATGTTGTGCAGGCTATTCAAGTGTGACACAGATGATCTGGACATTGTCGAGAGAGAGATTGGCTGGGAGAGCATGGCTTTCGAGTATGACCGATGATATGTGGTGATAGCAGTTGTGATAGCATGTCTACTAGCAGGTGACAGATGAGGACATGGATTCCCTATTGGATGGGGAAGAGTGCTAGAGTGGATGGTGACAGAGGGGACAGTGTACGCATGGGGACCATGTGTGCTTGCTATGCTATATTTTCAGCTGCATCAGATAGCATACCAGGGAGTGCAGACATTGAGCTGTGGAGTCACATTGCTACAGGTATGGGCATTTGAGCACATAGCCATATGTCAACCAATTACAGAGAGACAGGTAGTACCACACCGACCATATGTGTATTGCTATGGGGGAGCACTGAGACAGGGTCCATTTGGATACATATTGTACTGGCAACATGAGCTAGACAAACTGAGAGAGTTCACATGGAGGCCATATCTTGATTGGCCTGGATGGTCAGATGATCATGATGAGCTACCGTATTGTAGACAGGAGAGGTACCTGATTGGGCGACCAGTGAATCACCAGAGAGTGATCAAGATGTACCTGCCAGAGAGAGTCAGACGACAGTTTGGAGAGAGGCAGGATGTACCTAGAAGGACTGCACACTTTGCCCAATCTCACAAAGAGATGAGTCAGTGGGGGAGTATGATTTAGCCACACATAGAATATGCTGACTTTGCACAGCTACAGTAGAGATAGTGGGATTGGAGGTCAGATGTGGTAGATGCTAGGATGACAAAGGAGTATGAGAGATGGTTTGCACAATGACGGCCAGTGCCATTGACTGATCCTGACATTCCAGTACCGAGGAGACAAGAGGACTTCCCACTCGTAGGAGAGGAGGGAGATGAGGATGACGAGGAGGATGAGGGTGAGGATGAGGATGAGGGGCATGATGAGGATAGAGATGAGGAGGAGGATGATGATGATGAGCCAGACTCAGCTGATTAGGAGACATTGTAGGATATTCCCATAGAGCCCAAGACAGCTAGGACAGAGGAGATGGAGATGTGCAGGGCTACCATAGCGAGTCAATAGGATCATATTGCGACATTGGAGAGACATCAGGATCAGTTCAGAGTGGAGATAGCCAGACTCATAGCGGCTCGAGATACAGCAATAGCTTAGACACAGTGAGAGGAATAGAGAGTCACTGAGTTCATTGGGTCGATTAGGGATGCCAGTGCACGTGAGATGGCATAGATGTTGGCAGAGACTGGAGAGGAGATATGCCATTGGAGGACACTATATGAGGGTGCCATTCCACCAGAGTAGAGAGAAGCTTCATATCGGGCACAATCAAGGACAGAGAGCAGGGCACGCTCTCGGAGGTCATTGAGCAGCATGGGGGTGAGTGGACCTATGAGACCACCATAGCCAGGACTTGGGATAGGAGGGACATCATCCATGAGACATGGCAGGGATGAGGAGGATAGAGGGAGCACCTAGTGATAGAGGCACGTACTCCTTTATGATAGATAGATGACATATGTAGTTTGATATTATGTAGTCAGCCTGCGGGCCATACTTAGGATAGACAGTCCGATTTTGTACTCCGATATTATTGTGATATGTGATATGATATGCATCGGTATGATGGGATGCAATGTGTTATGACTTATAGTTATTTTCCATGTATGGATGACTTATGTACTGTTTATTGTGAAACATGTATGGATGCATTTTGATGTATTTTTGATGCATTTATAATATGAAATGGATAAAATGCTTGATATGATACTCGATGTAATGCAAATGTACTAACCAATGAATGCAGGATGCAGCATATGTGTTTGGAGATCAGAGCACTAGACCGAACTGACTATCCGAATTGATGGAAGAAATGTTAGTAAGAAGAAATGAGACAGAAGACAGTTTAGAGACGAAGAAAAACTTGCTTTCAGTAATGCACTTTGTAGGTGAGAACCTTTATTTTAATATAGCAAAATGGATGCGTAGCATCATGGCATTAAAGGCCAGAGCTGAAATTCAACCCTTCTTGCAAAAGACAGACACATCACAGACAAACAACAATCACAACCAAAAAGAAAGAGATCATGAACCATCCCGGTCACTCTAAATCACTCAGTGACATCATCGAGCAACATAGGAACATGATCGAAGATAAATCAATAAAATATAAGATGCACAAATTCAAACAAATCAAACAAACATCTTGATCTGCATTGTCAAAAGTTGAAAGTGCTGATAAGACGATCATGCTATCTGGTTTCAGGACATGTGGTACCCCATCTAAGACAAGACACAATCTGGTTTCGAGTATACCACACCCTGTATAAGACTCATGATAGTAGTGACAAGGAAAAATGATATCGGTGGTAACGTTCGATTGATATGACAATTATGATCAGATTAAATGTATGGTTTGATCAAAAAAGTTCATTTGTGAATGCATGATTTCATTAAAGCACCATGTGTGATTGCATGTCGTTGGAGGTACGCTCAGCGAGCTGTTGATGCACAAAGGGGATATATATATTTTTTTATTTTGCTTTTCGAGTTTTTACAATTTTTTTGTATTCATTTTTTTTTAGGACGTTATTTGATTTTTAGGGATTATTTCAGGATAGTATTTGATTTTTTTTGTTTTATTTCAGGACATTTTTCAATTTTTTTGGATTATTTTCAAGACATTTTTCAATTTTTTTTTCGATTTTTTTTTTTCAGCACATTTTTCAATTTTTAAAAATTTTTTTTGGATTATTTTTCAATTGTATTTTTTGGATTTTTTCCGGACATCTTTCAATTTTTATGATTATTTGCCCCTAGTGTCTAGCAAGGCAAGGAATATGATAGGTGAATAAATAGGCTTGCTGAAATGATGGTGGATAGAGGGAAGACAAAGGCCTTTTATTATGGAGACAATGCAGATGCAATTTTCAAGGGCTATGGCATGATGGGACAAGAGACTGGATATGACAATGTAAAGCAGGAACATGGCATGAGGGACATGTCAAGAGGTGTTTGAAACCATGTTTAAATTTTGCATCCTTATGTCAGATCAAGATCAAGGAATGAAAAAGAGTGTATGGATAGTGATAAGATATGGATAGGATAAGCAAGACCAAGAATGGATAAGGGACATGGACTGAAGGTCGGGATAGGATACGGGATAGTGGTAGAAAGTTGCAATAAGCCAGGGAATATGGATGAAAGTTTGTAATAAGCAAATGGATAAATACCAAAAGCTATGATGGACTAAAAGCTACAAACAAGATGCATGATGCTCATGATGATCCTCAGCCTTGTCAAGATCAAAGGTGGAAAGGGGAAATTGGACATGAGGGATGATAGGATATGAAGGGTAATGACAGGGGTTCAATAGGATAATGAAGGGCAATAGGATATGAAGGAGGAAACTTGCCCCCAAGTGTGGTGTGCAAGAAGTTCATAGATTACATGTGACGCCTGTTTGCCAGGTTTTCATCACGGTACTTGCCCAAGGTGCCTGTTTGCCAGGTTTTCACCAGTGGACGAATTATTTTTGCTTTACTTTTTTTTCTTCTTTTTCTTTATTTTTTCATTTTTTTTGTATTTTGACTTTTTCAATAGAAGATGGACACGTGATAGGGAATGGAAGAAGGACTCAAGCGTCTTTTTGTTTGGATAGTAGCCTTGAAAAAAATGGACCATGACCTATAAAAGTATGCTCAAAGACGTTGGTAGGATAAGGACATGGAAAATGAGATGAAACTAAGGCAAGGATTTATGAAAAGGATTGGATCAAAGGGATCGAAGGATGGAAACTATGCATTGGATAATGGATAGGGTATTGGAAGAATTGGGCTTCAGTGGATGGAAATGAAGGCAAGATCAACATTGGCACACACCTTGAGGGGTGATGGACTGATGGAGGAAAGACGTATCTCAGATTGTGAGATTTGGATGGAGGAATAGCTTGGGATTTTGGGACATAAGGGCCCAAAATGGATGAAGAAGGTGATGGAGGAACAAATTTGAGAGGTTTGGATGGAGGAATAGCAACTTTGGATGCCAATTTTGATGTTTCTTTAGGCTTTTGTGCTTCAAGGAGCCACTTAGGGATCCACATGGTTTTTGATTTTTCATGCTTTTGTGGTTCCTTGGAGTGCATTGCTTGCACAAGGGATTTAGGAACCCATATATATTTTGATTTTGCTTTGTTTTTCTCAGTGGGCCTTTCTGACCTTTTGGATATTTCTTTTTCTTTATAGATCATATTGTTCTTTGTTTTGACATGTCGATTATATTGGACATGTTGATCCTTGAATACATGTGGATTGCTAGACTTATGATGCTTATACTTGGCATCCAAATTGCTTGGAAGAGGGAATGAATGTTAGTGTGGATGGGAATGATATGGAGGCATGTGGGATGGATGGAAGGTTCTCCAAGATGTGTGCCTTTGCTGATGTTGCATAGGAGATGGAGGGATATAGGGACCTAGAATGGATGGAAGTGATGATGGGGAAGGTGAACATTTGGATTTTGACTTTGAAGGGATACCAATGTCTTGAGAGTGAGTTGTGTAGACGTGACCATTAAGATCTTCTTTGATATGAATGGATTCTTGCTTATGGAGATCTACTCCTTTGCCTTTATGAATATCTTGACTTGTAGGATACTCTTTTCTTTGGGAAGAAGACGTGAGTCCATTATGAGGTGGATATGATATGAGAGAAATAATGAGATCTTGAAGTGGATCAGATTGGACCAAAGTGGAAGAACCCATTATGCATGTCGAGGGTTCATGAACATCTTGCACTGACATGTTAGAATCATGAGGGGGATTAGGATCATGAGGGTAACTAGGATTGTGTAGTGGACATGGTTCAATGAAAGGCTCTTCAAGAGATGAAATGGGAGAAATAATGGGATCATCAAAAGAAATGTGATCTTGGAGTGGATATGCGGGATTAGGACAAGGAGATGGAGGAACAAAAGGATCTTGTGGAGGATTTAAAGGAATAATTTGATCTTGACAAGGAGGAAGATCATTGGAATCCTCTTTAAAGGTGCTTTGCTCTTGACTTTTAATGGGATCATCGGAAAGGATGGAAGGGACATCTAGAATGTCAATGGGATTTGAAAGGATATTGTGTTCTTGGAATGAAAGGGGATCATTTGGGATTGGATGAACTGGGATATCTTGATCTTGCTCAGGGAATGGAGTGTCAATAGGACTTTGGATAGGATGGACAAGAATAGGGGAATCATCATGAGTGTCTGGGAACATGGGGTCCTGGTCAACAATTGGATGGGATGATAAGGTTTTAGGATCTTGATCTTGATTTTCTTTAGGACTCATTTCTTCGTGCTCTAAATTGTCCTCTTGACATGAGGTTGGACTTTGGATATGCATGGAGGATTCTAACAAGGGATCAATGTTTTGGCATGAAGGAAATGCACTTTGAACATTCATGATGGATTCTGGCAAGGAATCAATGCTTGAACATGAGGAAGAGGGACTTGGAATGGGGTCCTCTAAAATAGGTAATGGCAATAAAGTGCATGGTGGCATTGGGTCTTGTATTTCTGAAACATGACAAGGATGTGCGTCATGAATTGGATTATCTTGGCAATCAATTATGGATAGCTCTTGGATAATTGCATCCTTGGGTGTATTTTTTAATGAGGACAATATGGAAGGTTCTTGTGAAACTTCTAGAGGTGTAGGGATAGATGCCACTGGAGAGTCAATTAGCTTGCGAGGGGATGAGGCATTGCTAGACATAAGTGTATTATTTTGATCTTCCTCAAAGAACTCACTTGGTAATTTCCTTAATATCATTACAATAAAGCCACCTTTCTTTCGAGGTTTTGACATAGTTGTATCTGGAATTTGAACTTGTTTGGCAAGGAGTTGGTTCTGATCTGATGTCATGTTTTGATATTGGACTTGGTTCAATTGTTCCGACATGTTTGAAACTTGGGTTGGTGTGTGTTGCAACGTTTGTTTTTGAATGTTTGGTTGTAGTTGTTGACATTGATATTCCACCATTGGTTGAACTTGTCGTGGACATTGTATAGTTGGTTGGACGTATTGTTGAAATTGGACCATTGGTTGTATTGGTTGTATATGTTGAACAATTGGTTGAACCATTGGTTGTATTGGTTGAAAATCTGATTGATAGTAAACACCTTGTTCTTGTTCTTGTTGTGGAGGCACATAATGTTGAAATTGATGTTGTCTCTTTTCTTGAAATTGTTTCATCATCTCTATTTGTGAGAGGAGAGCTGGTATGTCTGATCATTCAAGAAGAGATCTTACATCAATTGGCTCAATCTTTGGATTTTGACCTGGAAATTTTTGAAACATTTTGGACATTTGTGATCTATTCTTCTCAATGTTTTTCACTCTTTGTTCCAATATCTCCTCTTCTTGAGCTAGTTTCTCCTCTAGTTTTTGTGTTTGGAGACTTGTTTCATCATAAAGAGTTTGATCAATATTGCCTTGGATTAAAATTTGATTGCATTGTCGGTTGATACGTCAAACTTTGTTGCATCATTGGTGCTTGGAACCTTGTTTCAATAGACATGTCACTTATGCAAATGCAATTTTTGTTTTGGAATTTTTTTAAGGATAATATATGATATGCCACTAAATGCAAACTAAATAGATGAAAATGCAATCTATGTTTTTGGATGTTTTTGAAGATTTTGACAAACTTTTGAAATGCAAATCTAAAAGAGACCTTTAGGAAATTGAAATGATGTCTAGACCTCAAAGGACAAAAGGACCAAGTGACAAAAAGACAAGATGACAATGTCTCCCCTATATGCTTGGATAATAAGCTAGGTTTGACGAAATGGCAATAATGACAAAAGGACAAAAGGTTTGATAAGGTCTAGACTTCTTAAAAATGACTTAGGGTTTACCAAAGATTTGGATTACTCAAGTATGACAAAACCTAGCTTTGACACTATATGCAAAGGGATAATTACTATGCAAATGACCCTAATATGATATGATAATGACCTAAGCTTAATGAAGAGACCTAGGGTATGCAAATATGAATGTATGACAATGATATTACTCTAATGCAAGAGGACATATGCAAATGGATGACCCTTATTGATATGCAAAGGAGTATGACTTAGATGAAACTTAACCTTAGCAATGATCCTTGCAACATGCAAACCTAGGATGAACCTAAATATAAGTTACATGAATGTTGAGACAAGATTTTGAAAAATGTTTGACAACCATGTTTGAAGATGTGTTTTGAACTTGTTGGATGAAATGTTCTTGTATTTAACCTTGTTTTGAATCAATTTGTCTTGTTTTAAATGAGATGCAATTCAAATTTTGACAAGCAAAGAAGACAAGATATTTCAACTTAGACTCAAGACAATCATGCTCATTCATACATTTCTTATGGTAGGCAAGGACATTAGGTACTTGAGAGGTAGACTCATTATGGGATTCAAGGAGAATACATAGATGCTTGACCCCACGGGCTCCCCTCCACGACACTCACTTCTCAGGGCAGCCAAGCATCAGTCTCCATGGAAATCTCCCCATGGAAAACTTAGTATCTCTTCCAAGTATCCGAACTTGTCCTTCTCAAGAAACTAGAAGGGTTTTTGGCCTCTAAAAACAAGGTGTTTAGTAAGGATTTCTATTAAGTGTTACTCCTTGATGTCACACAAGCGTGATTGAGACATTAAGCCCACCAAGATACCAAACAAATGTAGTCGCACAAGCATAATTTAGACCATGAGGCCCTACTTAGATGTTGATATGAGAAAGATTTCAAGGCTCATCACTTCCCAAGTAACTACAATTCCCATGTAACCCTTCCTTCAAAGCTTTCGCTCATCAGGCATTTGTTTATAGTGAGTTAGAATGCCAAGGTATTCTAGCCATACTCACTTTGGGTCGTTCCCTTCTCACGATTGTCACTTGCTTGCAAAAGCAAATGGTTGGGAAGGCAGGCCCTCTAAAGGTGACACACAATCAACAACATGAGCATGGTACTGAAGATCTGGATTTCTAATCACCCTAAGAAGGATGAGAGCATACTCTCCTACTCCAATGTCACACTCAACAATCAAAGCCAAAACATGTTCATTCCAACCTATTTAGAAATCATACTAGGTGCCTATAACATTAATGGCAAACACAAAGTTTAGTTGTTTCTCCAAGGCAACCTGCAAAACCCAAGTCAGAAGTTTGAGGTGTTTATTCTTTGACTATCGATTCTGCATAAAACATGTTAGGAGTTTCATTTGTTGTCTTTGCCATGTGTATGCCAAGATGCTGCATAGATAATTAGTACCAAAAACCAAAAACCAGAAAGCAGAATGCAAAAACAAAACCAATTTTTAAACAAAACACTACCTTTTTACCTCTGTTCTGGACTTTACATAGGCGCAAAACTTAGGACACAAGCACAGAACTCATGACACAGGCATAGGTTGTCCTCTAAACAAGCGCAAAATGCATGACATAGGTGCATAATGTCTGACATAGGCGCAGAAGTCCCCAGAATGCCCTGCATTACCCTATTTCTTGGGTTTTTGACCTGCAAAACATCTCAAAAGCACTCAAAAGCATAATTAGGGGGTTAGTTCACGTCAGGTTCACCAATTAATGTACGTTAGGAAATTGGAAATCATCAAAGCATATATCAAAATACTAATATAGCTCAATCATGAAAACTAAAATGCAATGATCTATCCTAAAACACACTCAATAGAGACATGAAATAAAAACATTCAACAAAAGACTATGCAAACCAAAATGTAGATTTGAATGCTCCTTCACGCGGCTCCATTGTCCTTCTTTCTTCTCCAAATAGCCTTTGATTGTGGATCTCACCTTCAAGTGCATACACCTAATGTGAAAGCAAGATGGATATTGGCACACGAGTACTCGAAGCATGATTGATTAGAGATTCGATAACTTGATTATTCTCATTATCTGAATAGTTGGGATTGAAGAAAATTCATCAAATTTATAGAGAAATTAGAGAAGAAGACCAAATTAGCATGATTCAATTCGAATGGAAATTGCCAAGCAAAATTGTCAATTATGACAATTTATGACAAATTATGCACTTTCTATGCAAAATTTGATTGATTGATAATTCATGACAATTTATGACAAATTTCTATGTCAAGAATTGATTAATTGTCAATTATGACAAATTATGACAAATTTCTATGTCATTCCCATGAAATTAGGAGGAAAATAGGAGAGAATTGAAATTAGAAATTAAGAAATTAGAAAAATAGAAAATGAGGAAAAATAGGAATTAAGAATTAGGTAAATTAATTAATAATTTGTCATTTATTAATTAATTCACAAAAAGAGGAATAATTAGCCAATTAAATGAACATTTAATTGTGATGAGAAGACTTAGGATAAATAAATAATTTATTAATCCTAGAGGAAGAAATGACACACAAGGTTAAATGATTAAATCATGAAACCCTAGAAAATGAATTAGCAATGCGAGACTGACAATTAGGTCTTGATGAAAGATAATTAATGTCAATCATGATTTTGAATTGATAAATGACCAATGCGATAAATGATTTGATTGACAAAATGCGCCAATTGACGAGGAACAATGACTTAATTGATCCAAATTGACATGATTGAGAAGACGATGATGATTGATGATAAATTGATCACAAGATGACAAAATTTGACAAGAGGATAAGGATTGATGACAAAATAGATGACAAGATTGAAAATGACCACGATCGATGACAAATCGATCACAAAATGATAATATTGAAATGACAACAATTGATGACAAATTGGTCACAAAGTGATAAGATTGATAAGAGGATGACGATCGATGACAAATCAATCGCAAAATGACAAGATTGATAAGAGGACAAAAACCCTAATTATGATTGATGATGTCCAAAATGATGACAAATGAATACGCACATTGATGCGACAAGATAAAATCGACCAAAATCATGACTGAAGATTGTTGTCGACAAGACCAAATTTGAGAACTAGATGATTGAAGAATGTAGAAGAATGACTCGATGCTCGCAAATGATAAAGACCAAGTGCGAATCATAGGAGAAATGTTAATGCGACGCAAAAACCTAAAATGAGGCAATGCGCAAATGTTAAAGTATGACTCCGCAAGCGTTGACCATTAGGTGTCTACACATACAATGAATATCTATTCCGAGCATCATTCAACTTCTCACTGAAATAAGCTACTTGTCTCCCTTCCTGACTCAAGACTACTCCTATTGCTATTCCACTTTCTTCACAATCCACTTGAAATACTTTATTGAAATCTAGTAAAGCTAACACAAGTTTGTCTCTCGCTTTTTGCTTCAATAATTCAAAACTTTTGTTTGCTTCAGTGGTCCACTTGATTTCCTTCTGATATCCCCTCATGGTCTCAGTCATAGGGTTACAAATTGAACTGAAATTTTTGATGAACTTCTGGTAGACACTAGTCAATCTATGAAATGATCTTACCTCTCCAATGCTTTCTAGTGTAGTCCACTCAACAATTGGTTTTACATTCTTAGGGCCTATCTTCAAACCATCATGAAAGTAGACTTCTTAATATTTGTCAACAACTTTTCTTCTCTCAACCTCTGCAAAACTTGACTCAAATGCAATAAATGCTCCTCTTTTGTCTTACTAAAAATTAGAATGCCATCTAAATATACAATAACAAACTTACCCAAGAATTTCTTCAATACCTCATTCATCTACCTCATGAAAGTACTTGGTGCATTAGTTAACCCAAAGGGCATTACCAACCATTCATATAGTTCTTCATTTGTCTTTAATGTTGTCTTCCACTCATTACCTTCCTTGATCCTGATTTGATGATATCCACTCTTCAAATCTATCTTTGTAAAGTATTTGGCTCTGCTAAAGCAATCCATTATGTCATCCATCCCAGGAAAAGGAAACCATTATTTCACTATGACTTTGTTTATTTCTCTTGAATTGATACACATTCTTCACTCTCCATTCGTCTTTGGTGCTAATACTACTAGTACTACACAAGGGCTCAAACTTTCTCTAATTAAACCTTTCTTCAATAGCTCCTGCACTTGTCTATTCAACTCTTAATTCTCTACCAGTGTCATTTGGTGTGCAACTTTGTTAGGAAAACTAGCTCTGGGAACCAGGTCCATGCAATGATTGATACTTCTCACAGGTGGCAATCCATTAGGCACATTATTTGAAATGGTGTCTTCATATTCTGTTAGAAAACATTTTATCTCTTTCGATTGTTCCTCTTCATGCTCCAGATTCTCAATCTTCCTAGGAATTAAGGAAAAACACACATTCTCATGTCTCAATCCATCCATGATTTTCCTTCCATCTACCAAACAAATTCTAGCATTTGTATAGACTTCACTCTTTAAAGGTTCCTCCAAGGGCAACAAGGTTTGATTCATCCCATTGGCCATAATAGTGTATGTATTATTATTCCTCCCATCATGTATTGCCTTTCTATCAAACTGCCAAGGTCTACCCAACAAAAGATGATAAATATCCATAGGCATAATATCACACAAGACTTCATCATGATAGTTCCCAATTTTCAATTTCACCAAACATTGCTCATTTACTAACAAATTATGCTCATCCTAAACCCATGCTATCTGATAAGGTTTAGGGTGTTTCAATCTCTCCAAATTCAACTTATTAATCATCTCTTCTTAAACAAGACTATCTGAACTATCACTATCAATAACAACTTTACAACACTTATCAGATACCTTACATCTGGTCTTGAACAAATTCATCCTCTACAAGGGTTCTTTGTCTCTCCCGGTATGACACAAAACTCTCCTCATCATCAACAATTCTCCATCTTTTAGTTTATTATCTGATCCGGTGGTGTTTTCTTCCACCACTATTGCTCTTCTGGTTTTCTCTGCCTTCTTACACTCAAAAGCACGATGTCCTTCTCCTCAACACTTAAAGAAAGTTCCTCTAAATGTTCTCTTGTCTTGTCTTACAGAATTCTCATTCTGGTGGCCATCTAGTAGAAATTTCTATCATCTTTCCAGTATGAATTACCTTCTTTGCTTACTTCCTTGTCCTTGTTATGATCTGTACAGGTTCCTCTACCTCTGGTAGATCCTCTTCCACCTTGAAATATTACTCTAGAAAATCTTCCACCTCTTCCTCTCTCCCTCTACTCATGTCTTTTGTTTAGCTTTTCTTTTGCCTTTAGGGCATACTGGTAAGCGTTTTCAACACTTTGTAATTTAATCAAACATAGTTCATCCTGTATAGAAACCCGTAATCCATTCAAATATTTGGCAACTTGTTCAAATTCATTATCAACATGTTTAGATCTAATATTCAACTTGTAAAATGCTTTGGTGTACTCCTTCACACTACATTCCTTCTGTCTCAAATTCTGCAACTTTCAGAACAGGTTCACTTGATAGTCATCTGGCATAAATTTTGATTTTAACTTAGCAATCATTTGATTCCATGTCTAGATATTCTCTTTACCTCTTCTCTGTCTATCAACCTACAAATTCTCCCACCAAAGATATGCATGAACTTTCAATTGGGTACAAGCATATTTCACCTTCCTTTCTTTTGCAGTGTTTTCAAAATTAAAATATTTCTCCATCTTCAAGATCCAATCCACCAATTCATCAGAATCCAACTTTCCATCATATTTCGGTGGGGTGAAATGAGCTTTAGTATTCACCCTACTCAAAACCCTAAAAAATCTTTCTTGATCCAGATCAACTGCCGATGGCTTTACTTTTTATGTCGGGGCTTCTTCTCCTTCATATTCACTTACATCTTCAATGTGTTGGCCTCTTCTCTGAGATTTCTCCATGACTTCCAACCGGGTTGCTATTCCTTGCAACATTTTTATCATAATAGGATTTGCATTCCCATGCGCTCCACCATTCCTAGTTCCTCTTTGTGCCATCTTTTATGACAATCCTCTACAGTTGTAGGTTGGATTCACAGTCCGCCACCCTACAAAAAATTTTTCAGGACAACACAATCTCTGGAATGAAAACTCGCTTTGATACCACTTGAAGTAGTCACCAGTTAGGAGGGACCTCAAAGAGATCAGTCCAGACTAGTCAGCAAGAGTAAAGACAATGAAAACATAAAGACATGATGGAGGCAATGCAGAACAGATTAAATTATAACATGAAAATTTATTACAACTAACTGGTAACAACCGGGTCACAAAAACTAGCTCATAGGCCTGCTAAAACATGCTTAAAGTATAGAATAGGTCACAACCGAGACCTCAAATCTTAAGATCTATCTACAATGCTCAATATAACTTCTTCATTACATTCTAATGCTCTATAATAATGATTTATATGATCCAAGAGGAACCAGTTGGCCCAAAAAGGGATCAAAACCTAAAGAACAAGACCTAATGTGTAAAACCAACAAGGTCGGCCTCTGCCAAGAGATTCCTTCAAAAAATACAAAGGATGAAGAGTAGATCATGGGAAAAAGTCAGCCACATGCCAAGAAACATCGATGTCAATACTTAGGGATTTGCAAGCTATGAAAGGGATCCGGTAGATCACAAATGTAAATAGGTCCAGGAAACCGGTAAGAAGGAAACTGCCAACTGGTGACAGGAAACTGTCACGAAAACCGACAGTGATAACTTATCAAAAAATGATCCAAATGTTCCATGGTTTGGAAATAAGAAAGATGATCAAGTATTCAATAAAATTTCAACTCCAGAGGATCCGTTGAGCCAAATACAGGATAGATAGAAAGAAATGTTGAAACTACAAATATAAAGAAAAAACAGAAAGGAAAATATTTTTGGTTGATGCAAGATTGCTATGAACTGGGGATGCTCCTGCATCAACCACCCTCAAACCCTGATGGTTTATGTTTCCTTTGAGCTCCAAACAAGCCTTCTCCAGTTGACCCTGTAGCTTTCCCTACTCTCATTGGCCCCATCACCCCCGCACTTTCTGACCTCTGTCGTCGTCCTCGTCGCCTAGCCTCAGACATAACTGTAAAATTGTTTTCTCACTGTTTGGCTGGCACAATAGACTCATATAGGTTCTTTCGATACATGATCTCCTATACAACCCTAAACACATAATCCTTTCTATAGGAAACATCACCTTGACCTCCAACCTATACACTCTTAATAGCAACCTTGACCCTCTCATACTACTTTATTGATGGATTCCTCTCTCCTGTCACTATTTGGACCTGCTCTTGAATTGACAAAATTTTCTGTACCTAGATCTGTACCTAATCCTCCAAAATCAGAAGTCGGGCTCTCATGGCCCTTAAATCGGATAGCTCATCCTAATTGCCTCCTCTATTGGGCTTCTCATACCTTGTTTGGGTAACACCACTTTGACGATCCTTGTGGGACCCAAGGTAATGTTAGCATGATTGGCATAACTGATGATGATGTTGACATATCGATATAAGGACTATTGGTGATGATATAGTTGATATGATAAGGATAATGATGGCATGGTGATGTATGATTGGTATAGAATGAGATATTGGTTGGTGACTTGGTGATTAGTTATTTGTGTTTTCAATGATGGCAACTATGGAAATTGTTTATTATTGATTACTTTATCATCTAGGTTTACTAGTGTAACCTAACTGACAATGGATTAAGTTGGTGAGATGAACTATGCAGCTGACAGAAAACCTGGCAAATAAGACTTTAACCGGTAAACATGAAACAATGTTACACTTAAGCAATTGGTTCTGCAGATTGATGAGGAATTAGGTGTTGCAGTTTGAAACATTTGTTTATATCATTGTGATGAGTCTATAACTAGAAACACATCATGTTTTGATAACAGGAAGTCATGTTTGTGATTTAATGTTTTATTTTAAGTAGGATTTTTGTTAGTCCCAACCGGTGCTGAGAGGGGAGGGGTAAATCAACACATTACTGATTTTTACTAATTGATACTTTTACTTTAAGATTGAACTAATTAACCATTCACCAATGTAAACATTTACTCTAGATGATTAAGCATACATGAAAAGATACACAAAGACACACAAACTTATCTTGTGGAAACCCAATAGGGAGAAAACCACGGTGTGAGTAGGAACTCACAAAATTTGTACTCTTCTGAAGTACACCTGATGAAGAGCTATCCCTGTTAGGCTATTACAAAGACACTGGTTAGATGCCACCTGGTTAAGGGATTTTGAATGAGACCAGTTAGTGCCTTTACCCTATTAAAGGTAGCCTAGTTAAAGGACTTAGAACATCAATAAAGATGTTACCCGGTTAAGGGATTTATACAATGGGACCTGTTATAGTCCACCTAGTTAAGGGATTTATGTTGTAGTTATTAGAAAGAAGTAGATGGATTATCAGATACAAAGAGCTACACATTAGCCTAATTAGATCACAATTAAGTATCAGTCTAAGTCTGGATCGGTTGTGCTTGGTTTTCACAACTCTATCTTTTGCCAATTTGCTAGTACTTGAATTCTACACTACCGGTCCTCTGTCACCTGAGTCACTACTCGGTGAAACCCCCACTCTATCGGTCCTCTGTCACTCATCTCTGCAAACTCTAAAACTCCCCCTATGTCCACTTTCACAATGACTTAATTCACCTTAACAACAACCATCTCAAGAATGAGATATTTGTATTTATAGACCCTTTAGTCTATTGTCAACTTTTCCCTCCAAAAAATACCTTTCAAAATTCTGTTGTTAGGCCTTAAATTGTGCTTCTGAGATCATACAAGAATCTTTATCAATATAGTCAGACATGTCGATAATTCCACCAGTTGACTGAGAGAAGACTCCCGATTTAGCTGGTTTGTAACTGAATGTTACCAGTCTGTCGATTATCGACTCTTTCGGTATACCAATAAAAACCTATCTAGCCAATTTCTTCCTGTATATCGGTTTGCTCTTTTCTTAGCCAATGGACATCTTCCTTGTTGATTTACTCACTGCTACCTAATCTCCTTACTGCTTTCCGGTCTTCTCATTGCTTGCCAGTCTACTACTTGCCGATTTACTTACTGCCTATCGGTCTAGTGCTTGTCGATTCACTCATGGCCTGCCAGTTTACTCACTGCCTGGTTTACTCATTGTCTATGGACTATGAAGAATAAGGAGATGATGTTGCCAACAATGAGAACCATATCATTTACCAATCATACAAAATTGCATTAGAATGCCAACAAACTCCCCCTTTTTCATTGGTGGCAAATTCTACAAATTGCTGTGCTAGTTCCATGGCCCCTATTCCTGACAAGATTCCAAAAATTCCAAAATTTCATCTTTTTCCATCAATGGCAAAGACTATCCAAGAAGATTTGTCAAAATAAATAAAAAATCTGTTTAAAGTTTTCTTGAGCCACTTTTGAAAAAGATTCCCATGAAGATTGAATTTGTTTCATGGTAGTGAATCGACCATGTAATACTACAATGAAGACCTCCATATCATCAATTGTCTTACAGTTAGGTGCATGAATTAGGTGGCCGACCTCATTAATGTTCAGTTGCATGAAATCAATAATTGGTGCTAAATAGAACTGGAGCTCTAACAAACTAAGACTTCTTTTGTCTTCTTCATCTTTCAACTTTCTGATTTTATGATTGAGCATTTTGAATTTTCAAGTAAAGGTTGATGTTGAACTGCTAAGGGGATCAAATGAGCTTACCATCCCGAATCTCCTTTTGAATCTGATTTCTTTTATCATCTAAGTCTTTGATTAAAACAAGAAAGTTTGAAGATTTCATCAGTAGTTGACCAACTTGCTATAGTATGGTCTTAACTTCTTCTATTCTGGTTGAAAGAGCAACTTTTCCAACTGTTATCTGCTCCATTAAGTTATCTTTTCATATTTCCTTACTACAACCTTCTCCAGATCGGTTGCCTCTGAACTGATTGCTTTAACTAGAGCTTCCAACTGATCAATAATGGGTGCAGTATCATCAACTGCAATGTCCAGGATGAGATCAGAGAGAATTGTTTTGGCAAAAGTGAGTATTCTTTCCTTCTTTTTCTTCTCTCTTAGTTTTACCTTTTCAACTTGGATTCTCAGTTTTTCTGAGACTTTCATCAATTGTTTAGGGGTCATTTTCTTTATATCAATGACCGTGTCACCTTCTTCTTCCTCCTCTATTCCTTCTTCCATTTCTAAAGTCTCAACTTCTCAGCTAGTTGCTGTGATGATTCTTACCTTTTTCTTTTCACTTTCATTGTCTAAATCTAACTTCCTCTTTTCCAGAGGGGTATCCATCACTACTATGTTATCCTTTATTTTCTTCTCTTCCTCTTTTCCTTCCTCTAATTTCTTTCTTTCCTCTTTTCCTTCCTATGTTTTCTTCTCTTCCTTATTTCCTTCCTTTGTTCTCTTCTCTTCCTCTGTCTTCTTTTCTTCCTCTTTTCCTTCTTCTGCTTTCTTTTCTTCCTCTTTTCCTTCCTCTATTTTCTTCTCTTCCTCTATTTTCTTCTCTTCCTCATTTCCTTCCTCTATTCTCTTCTTTTCCTTTGTCTTTTGTTATTTGTCTTTTCATTCTTGAGAGAGATTAGGATTTGGTGACAATAAGGTTCTATGAGGTGTATCCTTATAAGGAATATCTTCAGCTAACACTTCATCTTGACCGAAAAGTTTAGTTTTAGCAGCTTCCTCCATCGATGAAGTATGAACCGGTTGTTCAATACCCTTTTTTAGATTGGGGATGTCTAACACAACATTTCCTATGATGTCCTCAATGGTGAACGTATCAAATATTTTAGTGGAGTCTTTTTCCTTAGCCTTTCCTTTATCAAGGACAACTACACCTTTGTCCTGTTTAGTTTCCTATTCAATTTCTTCTTCAACCTTCTTTTGCTGATCCATACTTTCCTTCCACAAGGAAAAACCTTCAGCGTGCACTTCTCTAACTTCTCCTACTTCCACTCTTCCAGTTTTGTTCCTTATTTTGAAATGCTGAATGCATGCTTCAGCCACCAGTGAAGCTTGATCAAGATCTAATTCATGTTGCACTTCCATGAGTGCTTTAATTCTGAGTTCCTTTTCAGTAGCTAGAGAAGTCTTCCATCTTTCTTGAATTTGATCTAGAAAATCTTATGGGATTATGCCATACAATTCATTGGGAGTTCTACAAAATTTGCGCAAGTTCCAGATTAGAGCTTCCTTAGTTTTCCTCTTGTCTTCTTTGTTACTGATGGAATATCTCCTTCCAACACCACCCACACCTCCATATTCTTTGATGCCATGCACCATCTCATCAATTATTGGAGCTTTGTTCCTTTCACTTCTTCTAACCTCTTTTATTTCCACATCTGATACAGTGTCACCTTCTTTGTTATCCTCTTTAAGCTTTGGATCACTCTTCCTCTTTCTGGTGTAAGTTACTCCTACCGGTCTACCTTTGCTTGCTGAAGATACCAGAGTACCTAGATTCTTTTCCTTTGTGTATGTTGCAGGTTTAGTTGTTGTAGTCCCCTTTGGTTTTGTTTTTGTCACTTTCATCTTTCAACCGACTAGTTCTTCATCTTTGGTAGGTGTGACCCCTATTTTCTCACTCACATCGGTGGAAGCAGTGGCACTGGATGCTTCACCTCCATATTTCTTGTCAAGGGTATCAATCATTTTCCTTACTTTTCTTTTAATGATAGGCACCTTAAGTTCTTGTTTTATTTTAGAGCTTGCCTCCTCATATGTTCCAAACCTCTTTACCTTCAACTCTACCGGTTTAGATGGAAGCATATTGATATGAATTTTAACCAGATTTGCTGCAACCTCATACCCCATAGGTGGAACCCAAAAAGTTCTGGGTTCAACTACTTGGATAATACAATCTACATCTACAAGAAAACAAATGTTGTTCTTGTATTTCTGCACTATTCCAGTTGGAATTCTTTCCCTCTTGTGCATTCTAGTTTGGAATTCCTTAAAATATCTCCACATTGCTTCCCCAAATTTATTTCCCAGATCCCTAATCATTTCACCTATCTGAACCATGATAGGTTTCTCTGGTGACCATACTATATTACCTTTATTGAGAAAATATTTTAGCACATAGAAAAATACACATACCAGTAGAGAGCCATATTTGAAGGATTGCTTGTTATCCTTCTTTATTCTTTCCATGTTCACCATGAACTAACTTTGAATCATCTTGCATATATCATATATTGCATCTTCTTTGATAATCCGATATCCAACATGGATGGCACCGCTCGACACATTGTTCATCTGGCTTGATTGATATACCCTGTAACCCAACACTACAAAGGAAAATCTCACTTTAGCATCCTCAATATGAGTGATAGTCATTGCTCTACTATCACACTAGGATTTGGTTAACCGAGTGACTTCAGCTGATGAAATTGTTCTTAGGGTTAATGCTTCACTAGTTGTACTAAACCCTATCACTCTTTGTATCATCTCCTTTGTGATCTTGATCAGTACATGATCTTCCAACCACAAAAATTGATCATGAACACTGATCAATACATATCTAACCTAGTCACCATGAAACTAATTAGAAAAGTCTACAACATATGCCAAACCCTTGATCTTGAAATGTAGGAAACCTGATTTCAACTGATCATTGTCATAGAACCCTTTGAACTTATCTCCAAGTTCTTCAAGCTTGCAATGAATGTAGGAGCGAATATCTTCTACCAACAATACACCAAAGGGCATAGATGATAAAGCACCAGTCTTGTCAATTTCACCGGCTTTCATTGGGTGCAGCTTGAACTTAGGTTGGGGTTCCTTAATAGCTTCAACCAACACAAGAGTTGATATCTGCGCTACCATGATGACCTTCAATCAAGATTTTCTCAGATGAAGTTGAAAACCCTTTCCTAGGGAATTACCAGACACCACTATCACTCTGCTTGAATTTCTTTTTTGCACAAACAAAGATTAGCAATTTTTAAATCGCATTTGAACATATAGAAGCTCAAGAAAATTCACAAGTAGTTAGGTAAATGAAAATGCACTACCATTTTCTTATTTATCCATTAATATTTATGGGTGCTTGGATCCAATGGTCATATTTGAAGCTCACAACTTAAAGTACAATGACTTGAATTCACTGATTATTTGTTGTCGATATCGATACTCAAATAAATAACTCACAGGAAAAACTATAATTAAGAAATTTTAGATGAAATTTAATGCATCACAAGTATGCAGATAAACACATCCTTCCATTTGTTGAGGAGATTCAAGAGTAATATTACCATATGTGCTCCCCCTGGGCATTGGTATGCCTAGTTAGAAGTGGAATTGTCATCACCGATGGATGATAACTTGGTTTCAGAATGTCCTTGTCCTTCTTTTCCTTCATCCTTCTTGATCCATGTCCTTTTTATTTCATCTCTTATTTCTTTAGTTGTCTTCTTTCCTTTTAGGTCATTTTTCTCTTTCTTCTTGCTAAACCGGTTGTAAGATCGACTCCTGCATTCTCTGGCTAAGTGGCCGATCTTATGGTAGTTAAAGCATGCCATACTAGTTGTCCTCCATGGTCTCGAATTGTTTCTCTGACCCATTCTCATTCTGCAGTTTTCTACAATATGACCAAGACTACCACACGTAAAATAGGTGGCATTCAATTGATTACTCCTTTTGATAGGACTAACTGGTTTGAATGATGATCTTGATACATTTGTCTTGAACTTGTATTCTTCAGATCTGTGTCCAAACTTATTGCATGTGAAGCAATGTCCAGTAAATCTTCTTCCATTTGGCATACTCCTCGATTGAGATCTGCACTCATAAGCAGTGTGGCCATACTTATGACAATTATGACAATAACCATCAAAGGTGAAAGTCTTCTTTTGACTAACTGGTTTGTTTCTATAGGAATTGGTCTTATGACCTGACTTACCACATAGATTACAAGAGAATTTGGAAGACTTCATACTTTTTGCTTCTGGATCATTTCTTTTATCATCCTTCATCCTTTTGGATTTAAATGATTCTCCAGTTTCCAGAGGACCTGAACCGGGGTAACCAAGGCCGGTTGTATCCTTTGTTCTTCTTTGAGCTTTCAACTATTTATCTACCTTCTCAGAGCTTTCAGTGAACTTTCTCAACTTCTCATTTCTCTCATTCTCTATTTTCAAGTCACTCTTGAGCTGTTCAATCTCTTTCATTTGCTTCTCCTTTTCTTCTACATTTTCATTCAGATGTTTGTGTATGTATTCATTCTCTTGAGGTATAATTCAGATTTCCTCATCTTTCTCAATCATGATTGCATAATTTTTTCACAAAGCATCTTCAACAAGCCTCCTAGCTCTTTCAGCTTTTGACAGTTCTTCTTCTGCCTCCCTTTTTCTTTCATCAACACTTCTGCTAGCTTCCAATATCTCAGTCAGTCTTAGGGAACAAATTTCTTGCTCTCTTTTGAGATGAGTAATTTCTTCGGTCAACTTCTTGATCTTTTCCATGTTTTATGAGACTACTTCTTCAGCTTCTTTAGATCCACTCTGTTCAGAGAGTCAATCTATGATATCCTGACTTTCATTTAGTTGTTGAGCTAATTCCTTCCTTTTTGCAAGAGATTTTCTCAGGCTCTCTTTCAGCTAAGCAATGATTTCATTAGCTTCATCAATCTTCTTTTGATACCGATACTCTTCCATGATCTTTATCCTCAAGTTGTCAAGCTTCACTTCAGAGGAACTGAGCTCTGATACCAATTGTTAGTCCCAACTGGTACTGAGAGGGGAGGGGTGAATTAGTACATTACTGGTTTTTACTAATTCATACTTTTATTTTAATCATGAACTAATTAACCATTCACCAATGTAAATATTTATTGCAGATGATTAAGCATACATGAAAAGATACACAAAGACACATAGATTTATCTCGTGGAAACCTAATAGGGAGAAAACCACGGTTTGAGTAGGAACTCACAAAATTTGTACTCTTCTAGAGTACACCCAGTGAAGAGCCATCCCTATTAGGAGATCACAAAGACACTGGTTAGGTGCCACCCGGTTAAGGGATTTTGAACAAGGCCAATTAATGCCTTTACCTTGTTAAATGTAGCCTGGTTAAAGGACTTAGAACACCAATAAAGATGTTACCTGGTTAAGGGATTTATACAATGGGACTAGTTAAAGTCCACCCAATTAAAGGATTTATGTTGTAGTTATTAGAAAGCAACAAATGGATGATCAGATCACAATTAAGTATCACTCTAGGTTTGCATTGATTGTGCTTGTTTTCCACAACTTTGTCTTCTGCCGGTTTGTTGGTACTTGAATTCTACACTGCTAGTCCTCTGTCACCTAAGTCACTACTCAATGAAACCCCCACTCTAGCGGTCCTTTGTTAGTCGGCTCTACAAACTCTACAACCCCTCCTGTGTCCAATTTCACATTGACTTAATTCTCCTTAACAACAACCATCTCAAGAATGAGATATGTGTATTTATAGACCCTTTGGTTTGTCGCCAACTTTTCCCTCCAAAACATACCTTTGAAAATTCCATTGTCAGGCCTTAAATTGTGCTTCTAAAATCATGCAGGAATCTCTATCAATATAGTCAAACATGGTGATTAGTCCATAGGTTGACTGAGAGAAGATTCCTGATTTAGCTGGTTTGTAACTGAATGTTACCAGTTTGTCGGTTTCCAACTCTTCTGGTGTATCGATCAAAGCCTGTCTAGCCGATTTCTTCCTACATACTAGTTTTCTCTTTGCTTAGCCAATGGATTTCTTCCTTGCTGATTTCCTCACCACTACCTGATCTCCTTACTGCTTGCCAGTCTTCTCATTGCTTGCCAGTCTACTGCTTGCCGGTTTACTTACTTCCTGCCGGTCTACTACTTGCTGATTCACTCATGGCCTATCGATTTACTCACTGCCTGATTTACTCACTACCTATGGATTGTAAAGACTAAGGAGATGTTGTTGCCAACAATGACAATTATATCATTTACTGGTCATACAAATTGCATAAGAATGCCAACAATTTTAGTAGGGTTTTAGAACTGGTAACAAGATCTCTTAATCGATGATGCTTTATAGTTTGGCGGTAAATTTCATTATGTTCATAACTTGGTGTTGACGTGTCACAATTTGTTTAAGAAATTAAAATACTATTTTGGTGCAATCAAGGATGGAATTTCTTGGGAAACAATGAAGAGCATAGAAGAATGTTTTAAGGGTTTGACAACTTATCAAGTCAATGTGTGGTGATGAGTTATTATCATTCAAAAACTGTAATTGTCTTGTAATTTTTTGTAATGATATGTATGATGATCCATGATGTAAATTCATTTGAATATTGATGTATCTAGGATTTTGTAACTGTAAAAGATGTAAAATTTATTTAGGTTAGTTTTGATGAAGTTTATTGTGTCAGTAATCTGAGAAAAGAGTGTGTAGCCGAACCAGAGGTGTGTGTCTGCAAGAGTGAAGCAAATTGGAGTTGAAGTGGATCTGAACAAGCAAGCAGGAAGTGATAATTATAGATCATTTATCTGTCGTTCCCTATAAATTATAGCAGGTTCAAAATCCCTTAACTGGGTAAGTCCTAATAGGCCTTGTTCATGCAAATCCCTTAACCGAGTAGCTCAACAACTTGAGATTAAATCCTGATGGGGAGGGGTTCTCAAAGAGAGTCAATCCTTTCTCAATAGGTAGTTGAGTGATGTTTTAGTGGGCTCCCTTCACTCTACACTGGTCTTTCAAAAAATCAAAATATTTAAACTCTCTAGGAGTGCTCCCAATCAAATTGTGCTCAATAACTGCTCAGGCATGGTTGAGATTCACAAAGGTAAATCCAACCTCAATCTAGCAATTTTCTAACATATGCTTACAGGGTTTGTAGCGGGTGTTCTTAGGGTATTTCCAAGCTGATCAATTGGTTTTGCAATTGTGTTTCCTTGATTTCTCCATCACCCCCTCTTTCTCCTATTTTCTAGGTCTAGTAGCCCTAGAGCCTCAATTAGCCCTACCTAACTGGTTTTTGTGGAATTACTCACAATTGTCTCAAAGAACCCGGCCAACTCTTTTATAATCTGAGTACCCTTTTGGATGAGCTTTGAGATTCATTAGGTGAGGAAACCAGGTTTGTCCATATAGGTACAGAGCCTGAAAATGGTATTTGTAGACACCTAAAATTGTCCTGTCTAATTAAATAAATATTTTTATTTATTTAATTATTTAAGATTAATTATTATATTAATTAAATAAATCTTTATTTATTTAATTAATTCACTTATCCTCTTCTAGCCTTATTTTTCATTTAAATAAATACATTTATTTATTTAAATTATCCTTTTCCTAAATTAAATAAATATTTTATTTATTTAATTGATCCTACTTCTTCTATTAATTAAATAAATCTTTATTTATTTAATTAATTCATTATCCTTTTCTACCCATGAAACATGTCATTCATCTCTTAATTCCTACACTACCTACCCTCTAATCTTAGCCGACCATTTATCATTTACACTACTCAATCTTATCCCTCCATTTCTTATATTGTCTTCTATATAAGGAGATGCTTCCTTCATTATCAACCCCAAGGACTCCTACATTCAAACTTTCATATGCGATCAAGCATACTTGCAATCACATTTCCATTCTTTGTTGAGCTCTTGTGCACACATAAAATCTGAGAGCAAATATATCGAGCAAGATCAATGGAGATAGGAAGAATGGAGATCCAAACCCTATTGGACATGTGATGGTATAATCTTTGTGATTTCATTGATTTGCATTGTCTTAGGTAATTTTCATATGTTATGGTGGATCTTTGTTGTTGTTAGGCTAGGGTTTTATGGTTAAATTCATTTAGTCTTTCAATATTGTTGTTATCCACTTTCACCACAAACATTTTGGCATGCCTGGTGGGACTCTTGTCCCTTTTGAATTTAACATCTTTGTTGTAGATTTTGTGTTTTTGAAGTTACAGACTTGACATTTCCGACAAACTTTTGGCATTTCCGTGTCTGTGCACCCTGGAACTGCATTTTTGCTTTTCTACCACGTCTATGATCTTTGTAATTGCGTATGTGTTCGCCATTATTTTATCCTGTTTTGCAGATTGCAGGGTTGCATGTCTATTGGTAAATCATGTCTGTGCAACTTTTGAACGCATCTGTGTTTGGGAGTCACGTCTGTGTTTAGAAGTCGCATCTGTGATGGATCTAGGTGCATTTGTGATTTTTTGTTGCATCTCTGTTAGGTTTAACCATGTTTGTGTCTCAGATTTTGGCATTTCAATTTCTTTTAATGTAGTTTTGAGGCTTTATTTTTGTCATTTTGATTTTAGATATGGTTTATTTTGAGCTAACATCTTGTGCTCTAGCTAACAAAATTGGTGCAACTTGTCTTGAAAGAAAAATCATTTTGTCGAAGGCCCCTATTTCACAAAGCCTTTTTGGATTGTAAATTTACCTAACTTGTGTGCTTACAGGAAGGGGTGATCATTTGAAACAATCCAAACTACTAGTAAATCTTTGTTGTAGGACCTTGACAAGGGTTTTCTTTTGATCTTTATTGTGTGCCTTTTTTTCATAGATTATCAAATACTTCAATTAGTGCACTAAAATTGAACTAGTGTCTTTTGTGTCTTGAACAATAGGATCTTTTTGTTTAATCTCTAGACGGCCTGTCTCCCGATGTGGTCATTAGGACTACTAGTGAGGAGAGAACAACCCAAGTGGTAGCGAGAAAAATCCACCTCTTCTGAACCACTCTAAACAATTGTATCCATGGTGAAAACCATGGATAACGTGTGTCAATTAGTTCATATCAACACTATGTCTCCCCATAAACCTATTTGATCATTTGTAGGGCGTAACCCCTACCAACTGGGAGGCTTCTGTATTTACAGAGCTGAAAGTGTCGCATGTATGGCCACATGAGCGGATTCCCTTACTAGCACCTTTTTGTTTTAGAAAGCCAAAATCCTTCTAGTTGTTGAGACAGGAGGTTAGACCTCTGGAGTGACCCATACACATACAGTTCTTAGTAGAGATACAAAGTTTGCCACAGGGAATTTTCGTGGGGACTGATGTTTGGCTGCCCCAGAGAGTGAGTGCCAAGGGTGGAGCCAGTAGGGTCAAGCATCTAAGTATCTACTCTGAATAGCGTAGCCTCGGGGGAAACCCCATGTGGGATCAACAACTATTGTTCTGGCCAACCATAAGAATTGTGCTTGTCTTATTTTGAACATTCAAACATTCAAGACCAAACATCATAACATTGTGTCTTTTGTGTCTTAAAGTGTATGAAAACAATTTTACATCAAACAACACACTTTCTTTGGAGTCATTTTTGAGTCTACACATTTGTAAACATTGAGTCTTCATCAACATTGTGTCCTCTTGTCATGGAAACAGAGTAAAAAATTTAGATTTGGTCACAAAAAACAACTTCACAAATTGGAAAAATTGCACTAAATTCCAGAAACATGTCTGTGTCTGATAGAATTGTGTCTATGTCATTTAACAGCATCTGTGAAGGGCAGAAATGCGTCTATGTTCTCTTAAGAAAAATTACATTCACAAAATCTAAGAAACAAATTTGTGTAGTGGTCAACCGCATCTATGTTATTTAACCACATTTGTGAAGTATATAGGCACGTCTGTGTTCAGAATTGGAAAAATTTACAGTCCATCAAACAAGAGCAATCAGTTTCAAAATTCTTCAGCTTCCTAGGTTATTTCTCCAAGTTTTTATCTAGCATTCAACCTATTTCTGGGTCTCACAAAGTTCATCATTTCTTTACACCTTGCATTACATTCACATTTGTCTAAACTTGAGTCAAAAGGTGACTTGCTTCAACATTTTGCTAAGTGGTCCCTCATCAAGGTCTATCACCTTTGGGTCTCATTTGGTCTTACTTAGAGTCAAGGTCAACTTACCTCATCAAGAGAAACTATCACCTCTTTGGAATCCACACCTACTCTACTACATACATACTCAGTCTTACACTTTGGAAATTGCAAGTGCACTTCAGATTCATTTACATTCCATCCAACTCTTGGTCTTCCATACTCTTTTCCATTTTCATCTAGTCTCACACATCTTAGTCAAGACCTAGTTCATGGTTGAAACTATTAGGATTCCCATAGATACTGAGAGGGGGGGTGAATCAATATCTAACTGGTAAACAAATTTTCTTGACTTAAAACATGTAAAGCATATTAATATTGTATACCGGTAAACAAGAAATAATGCAGTAAGCAAAGATAACATCAACCACATGAGAAACACACAATAACACAATAGTTTAACG
This sequence comes from Cryptomeria japonica, assembly GCF_030272615.1. NCBI lineage: Eukaryota > Viridiplantae > Streptophyta > Pinopsida > Cupressales > Cupressaceae > Cryptomeria > Cryptomeria japonica. Next base: position 71,224,831 of record NC_081408.1, on the reverse strand, counting down.
AGGAAACCTGGTGTGGGAAAAACCTCGGTGAGATTTGTGATCCACAATATTCACTTACTGGCCAATAAGAGATTATTACTGCTACAAGAGGGGCCTGCACATGCAAGAGGGCCAAGTGCCTAGAGCTCACTGCTCAATTACAAAATGGGAAGTCTCATTGACTTACAAAATGGATTATTTAAATCCAATGTCTTGTACTGCTTCAAAATAGCATCTACTATGCTAGATCTAGTATCGGTTTATAGCTCCACTTCATACGTAAACCCTTAACCTATAATTTGCATAATAGGTCTACCTGATTTCACCTAATTACATTCCTCCATACATATATAATTTTTCTACAACGATCTCTTATATATATGAGTCATTTTACAATTTTCCAAGTTGGCTTATAATGATTTTACAATAATAAACAAAATAAATTACAAACAAAATTCTTGTCGGCTTCTTTGTTGGTATGCTTCCTTTCACTATCGGTGCTAGTGGTCTGTGTGCCAGTGTAGAATCTAACTTTACTAGTGTTGGTGGATTGCCTTTTCGGTGTCATAGGATTGTAAGGTTGCCATCAATGACAAAACCTTCAATCACATACAATGTCTCATTGGAGTGTGCATTTGCCAACAGAAACCCATTCCCAAAAATCTAGGAGAGAAGATAAAGAGGCTCAAGAGTCCGCAAAGATGAGTGCCTATGAGTATGACAATGATGTCTTTTTTAATTCTGATCATACCACATTACCTAACATGGATGGCTATAGAAACATCCCAAATGTTGAGAACATGGACACTACAAACAACAATGATACACACAATGACAATATGGACAACTTTTCCGTACATTCAGCAAAAGTGGAAGACTCCATTATGGATCCCCATTTCAATTGATTGGTTGAGGAAATAATAAGGAGAGATAGACAATACTTCTTACAAGTGATGGCACAAAGTGGAGCCAAGATCCCTCATGATTTTGACATGTCTCAAATAGTGGAAAATCAACCTTTGCAACAACCTCACCTCAACATGGATCAAAAGAGGCCTAATAGTGGAGGAAATAGAGGACCACATATGGTGCCTGAATCACCATCATCTTTGTTTCAAAAACCTAAGGTCCCACACACACATGGTCAAGCATATGATACTCACCTTTGCAAACCATTATGGAAGTCTTATGCAGAAAAATATACTCAATTACATACCAATGCTAAGGACCAACCACTAAAGCAGTTGAATATCCAAAGGCATGATCAAAATTTGGACACAAGGAAACCCCGCATGAAATTTGGGGGCAACATATTAGAACAAACTCATGACATGCCTGTAGAGTATGGTATACATGCACAAAAAAAATATTCCATTCCTCATCATGACTCTATACCAAGTGGTCCATATACGCAACATCATTATAGACCTCCTCCATATGAACATGTGCATGATCAGTACCATCCATATATACAACATTCTACTCCTCCACCCGGTGTCTTAGGCATGGGATATGGTCTAAGAAGTTGATCTCCACCTAAGAACAATTTGGAACAACAAATTAAGGACTTACAAAAGAAAATGGAGGACATAAATACACCAAAGCCAACTTACACAATGAGAGACATATGTCCCTATCCATTTGACAAAAGCATTCCAATGTCTCCATTTCCTACACACTTTGTGACACCTAAGTTTGATAAGTATAGAGGAAAAGGGGATCCTAAGGCACATATAAGACAATTTTTCATAGCTTGCATTGAGGTAGCAGCAGAAGAGACATATTTGATGAGATTATTCCCATAGAGCTTAGGTGATCAAGCTATGGACTAGTTCTCCCAACTTCCACCTGGAATTAAGTCATGGGGTGACTTGGCAGAGGCATTTATCTAACATTTCTCATACAACATAGATATATACATATTAGTCACTACTTTGTGCAACACCAGGCAAAAGGATGGAGAGTCTTTTTCATCATTTTTACAAAGATGGAGAAATCTAGCTAGCAGATGTTCTTGTGAAATTCCACAAAAACAAATGGTAGAGATGTTCACCCAAAATGTTAACAAAGACATTGGTTATGATCTAAGAAAAGCTTGTTTGTACACCTTCAAGGATGTCATTGAGAAAGGCTTAGCAATAGAAAAGGTCCTAATTGAGCAAGGCATCGTCAAAATATTCAAAGAAAACAAAGAGGACTTTAAAGGAAAAGACAAGCCAAGACTTTGGAATAAAATCAAGAACACAGTCAATGATGGTGTTGTTGATGCCAATACAGTACGACCCAAAATCATTTTTTTAGGATCAAGCTCTACAAACAAGCATTTGAATACTCAAACAACTTCAAAATCATGAAGGAAGTACACCCCATTGGGAGAATGACTAGAGTTAGTTTTCAAAAAGCTAGTGGCAAACAAAATAATAACAATCCCAGATCTGCCTCCATATGAGCCAAAGGTTAAACCAAACTGGTGGAATGATGATGAGTATTGTGAATTTCATAAGAGCAAGGGACATAAAACAAGAAATTGTCAATGCCTAAAGAACATCATACAAGACCTTATTTATAGAGGTGACATTGAGATTGAAGAGCATTCATCCAATCAAGAACATGAAATGTTTAAAGAACCATTCCCAAAACATGACAAGGGAAAATCTAAAGCCACAGATGAGAAGACCAACTATACCAAAGAATCCTCTAACTATGATTCAACTGTCAATCACATTTCAATGGACAATTATGTCTCTACCATTATCATCAAGGACAAAATGCCAGAAAATTCTACCCAAAGACCCAAAATTGTCCTAAAAGGAATTGGATCTTCTTCTGAACATACCTCTGAATGTAATGTTAAAACTCATCAAGGTAAATTCACTTTGCAAGGTTCTCCAACTAAAAACACCACTTCCTCATCAACCAAACCTGAGTATGACCTTGTAGAACAGTTAGGGAAGACACCCACACTTATCTCAATCCTTGAGCTTTTATGCACATCCCCTACACATAAAGCCATTCTTGACAAAACTTTAAGAGACACTTCCATCCCCACTGATCTGAATGTGGACCAGTTTCAAGCCATGGTGGGATACCTTTCCGTTCCATACTCCCTTACATTTATAGAAGCTAATGACGCCTCCGTGAGCCAACCAAATAATGCACCTTTACACATTGAAGCCTTCCTACAGAAACATTGAATAAAATGATTCTTGATAGATGGAGGAGCTAGTCTTAACATATGTACTTTGAACACAATAATACAATTCGAATATTTAGATAAAGCTATGAATGCTACAAACAAAATTACCATCAAGGCATATGATGATGAAGAACGTTCATACAAGGGCATAGTCACCTTCCTCCTTAGAGTTGGGCCAGTTACAAAAGATGTGGTTTGCCAAGTCCTATACCTGGATCTCACATATAATATATTGCTAGGACATCCTTGGATTCATGAGATGAGGGCAGTCCCATCTACATACCACCAATGCATTAAGTTTCCTCACAATGGATTTGAAATAACAGTTAATGGTGATCCTAATCCATTTATATATTGCAATAACTTGAGACCAAAAACTGAGACAATCATTCCAAGTAATAGAGAAGTTGTCCCTTCTTCTGCATACATTGACCTTGAATCATTAAAATGTTTGACATCAAAAAAAGGTTTTCTTAAAGGGAAATATCAGGAAAAAGGCATGGGTGAATACACTTTGAATCAAACCATGTGCTTACAACAAGTTATGAGTTCACCAAAAGAATATGGACGACCACATTCTTCTAAACGGGTATCTATCATTACACTCAAATGGGATCCTACTATCTTCCAAAAGCGGGGTGAAATGGAAGAAGAAGATTTATACAAAATGCTTTACAAAGACCCTGAAAATGGTACATAGGATCACATCAGCATACCATGTGAAAAATATGGCAAAGGATTCAAGATCCTACAAAAGTTTGGGTATGATGGTAAAAGTTCTCTTGGCTTAAGAAAGGAAGGTATCATTCAACCTTTGCAACCATAATTGACATTTAAAAAAGAGCACTCGAAAGGGCTTGGCTTCATGTCTTTCAGGGTAAATACTTGAAAGATAGAAGAAGCATTACAAATCAAGGCTGCCAAAGATCAACAAGAAAACTGGTATTCCACCGACTCTAACGAATGGGAATGGGATTTGAACAAATCTTCCTATGACTATGAAATCATCAAGACATTTAGAGAACTAGGTGAACCAATAGAAGAAGAGGAATTTTATAGGAAATTCAAAGTTGGTTAGGAAACAACCCCAGAGGATCCCATACAGTCTTTGCCTCAAACTTCTACGTCTAAATCACGAAGAATGAGGACACCCATCCTCGAATACATTTTTAGTGATGAAAATTTGGACTCATTGACGATCAAGATAGATGAGGAGAGTACCAACGATGACCTTGACAACTACCTCAACATACCTGAATATAACTGCATCTTCACCCTTAGTCCTATTGACTTTGAAAATATCGAAGGCCTTCCCCTTGTTCACCACCAACTCATTGACTGGGACCATGAAGAACTTGTATATTTCAACATATTTCAAAATGATGAAGCCTTTATTGACTATCTAGGCATACGAGATGATCTTCCACTTGGGGACCATAAGGAAGGATACACTATAGAGCTCAACAACGTGGCATATTTTGGTGAGGGTGTTTGGCCTTCCAGTCGCAAAAATATTAAAATAAAATCAAATCATGGGTCTTATGGTGAAAACCACGTTGTGGCACTGTCCCAAAAAAAGTAAAAAGAAAGGACGTATCTAAGGGCGCAAACCTCTCTGAGGCACCCAAAGATGGAAGGCTTGACATTTTCTCGGCATCATATGAAGAAAAATCATCTATGTTAGTAGAGGAGACCATCAAAACAAACATTGGTACAAAATAAATTCCACATAACATATTCTTGGTACAATCTTTGATAGAAACAAAAAGACCAAAGTTCGTAAGTTTCTTGACAAAGAGACAAATCAATTTTGCATGGTCATATGCTGATATGCCTGGATTGGATCCAGATTTAGTAATGCATCATTTGACAGTTAAACCAGGCGCAAAACTAGTAAAACAAAAATTAAGAAATATGCATCCACAAGTGGCATTATTAGTCAAGGCAAATCTTGAAAAATTATTGGATGTCGGATTCATATGCCCAATTGAGTATTTTGAATGGATCTTCAACTTAGTACCTGTCAGTAAACCAGATCGTAGCATCAGAATATGCACAAAATTCAAAGACATCAACAAAGCTTGTCCTAAGGATGATTTTCCATTGCCAAATATCGACCTGATCGTAGATCTCATAGTAGGTCATGTGATGTTAGCTTTGATGGATGGATTCTTTGGCTATAATCAAATAAAAATCACATATGAGGATGAGCACAAAACAACATTTACTTGTCCCTGGGGAACTTTCTATTGGAATGTCATGTCCTTCAGGCTAAAGAATGTAGGTGCTACATATCAAAGAGCCATGACTGCTATCTTTCATAATCTCATGCATGTTACTGTGGAAGATTATGTGGATGACCTCTTGGGAAAATCAATAGATAGAGATACACATTTGGACATACTTTCAGTCATTTTTGATCAGTTGGAAAAATACAAAGTAAGATTAAACCCCAAGAAATGTGTCTTTCGAGTAACCTTTGGGAAGCTCCTGGGATTCATTGTCTCAAAAAGATGAATTGAAGCCAATCCAACAAAAGTCAAGGCAATCCTAGAGATGCAACCACCAAGAAATATCAGTCAACTTCGATCTTTGCAAGGGAGACTCCAGTCCATACGAAGATTCATAGCACAACTTGTAGATAAATGTCATCCTTTTCAGCACTTGCTACATAAAAACATCAAATTCAAATGAGATGATAACCATCAACAGGCTTTCTAGATACTCAAAGATTATCTTCTGAATCCACTAGTCTTAATGCCACTAGTTCCAGAACAACCCCTATTACTATACATATCTGCTACTTCAATAGCACTAGGGCACTCTTAGCACAACAAGATGCTGAGGGCAAAGAAAAGGCAGTCTACTAAATCAATCCTACTTTGGTAGGATATGAGCTAAACTACACACCAATTGAGCGTGCATATATCATTGTGGTCTTTGCTTCACAGAAATTACAACACTACATGCTAACTCATAAAACTAAGTTGGTCGCAAGGATCGATCCATTAACATATCTTCTCAATAAAGAAACGCTTACTGGTTGACTAGCCAAATGGGTGATGCTCTTGAGTGAATTCGACATTGATTATGTAGATAGAAAAGCAATAAAAGAACAAGCTATCACAGATCAATTAGCAAAGGCTCCTATGATAGATGATGCTCCTCTAACTCCATAATTTCTAGATGAATCCATCTTGACAGTATCACACACAAAGCCTTGGCAACTATACTTTGACGGCTCATACACACAACATGCTGTAGGAGCTGGCATCCTCTTCATCACACCTCAAGGGGATTCCATTCCAAAATCATAATGATTATCATTTCCTTACACTAATAACATAGCAGAATATGAGGCATTAACAACTAGATTACGGATTGTAGTTTAGTGGAAGATTTAGGAACTTCATGTTTTTGGGGACTCTCAACTTGTAATTCATCAAGCAACTAATGACTACCAAACAAAGAATGAAAAATTAATGCCTTATAAAAAAATGGTGGATGACCTGAAACAACATTTCGCAAAGTTAAACTTTGAGCATATACCAAGAGAGAAGAATTGAGTCATAGATGCCATGGCTGCTATTGCTTCATTGATCGATCTACCACAAAATAAAACCCTCTATGAGTTCTTGGTGGATAACCTTTTGGTTTCCTCATATGAGATCACTCCTACTGAGATGATATGCATCATTGGTCATGATTCCTAGCTATATGGTTCCATTTTCACATACCTTCATAATAATACCCTTCCTCTTGACTTATCCAACAACCAACATCACACTTTCATTTTCCAATCTTCTCGATACATCATTTTAGCCGATATCCTATATCACCGGGTCTAGATGGCACTCTTCTTAGATGTTTAGAAAGGGATGAATCTCAGATTGCATTACGCAAAGTTCATGAAGGGATATGGGGTCCACATTCTAGTGGTCCTACCTTAGCCAAGAAACTCATTAGGACAAGATATTACTGGCCCAATATGGAAAAAGACTCATATAAGTTTTTCAAGAAATGTAAGAAATGTCAAATTCATGGAGAGCTCATTCATGCACCAGCAAAAGAAATTCAACCGATTGTGACCCCTTGGCCCTTTTGCCAGTGGGGACTCGATCTCATAGGCAAGATTCACCCTCCTTCCTCCAATGGCCATAAATTCATTATCAGTGCCAAAGAGTATTTTACAAAATGGATTGAAGTCATGCCTCTTACACAACTCACTAGAAAATAGATTGCTACATTCATCCTCAACTACTTCATTTGTCGATACGGTATTCCTATTTCCATCATTACCGATAATGGGTGTCCCTTAAAAAATCAAGATGTTCATGAAATTTGTGATCGCTTCCATATTACCCATCATTTCTCCACACCCTATTACCCCCAAGGTAATGGTCAAGCTGAGGCATCTAATAAAACCACTCTTAAAATCCTAAAAAGGACAATCGATGACGCTGGCCACAATTGGCATATCCAACTTAATCCCAAACTTTGGGCTTACCACATAAGTGTCTGCACACCTATAGGAGCCACACCTTATTCACATGTTTATGACGTGGAAGCTATCTTGCCTATTGAGGTTGAGTTACCCTCTTTATGAGTCTCTTTGCAAAACATTATCAGTGATGAAGACTATAGGGTCTCTCGCTTACAGGAACTAGAACTATTGGATGAATGGAGACAAATTGCTTTTAATCATCTCAAGGCTTATCAACAATGAATGAGTCATAGTTAAAATCATAAATTCAAGCCTCGCACATTTGAGGTAGGTGACTTATTTCTTAGAGAAAATCCTAAAAATCAGCAAGACAGAGAGAAGAAGGGCAAGTTCGAACCAAATTGGCTTGGTCCTTACATCATTACAACAACCTATGCATTTGGTGCATATCAACTCTCAACTCAAGATGGTGAACCTTTGGAGGATTCTATCAACAACATGCACCTTCACAGGTTTTACACATAGCTCTTCAAAATATCCTAATTCACAAAATACAAAAAAATAAAAAAAACTCAACAAAATACAAAAAAATCATAAAAATAAAAACTGTTACTTGGTGAAAACTTGGCAAACAGGTGCCTTGTGACACAACATAATTGAAAAATAAAAAAAGTAAAGAAAAATATTTTGTCCAATGGTGAAAACCACTTCGATAGCATCTTGGGCAAGTACCATGGTGAAAACTGGGTCACCAACGCCATGCATAGAGACATTGCCCCTCCCTCCTTCAGGATTCCATTTCATCCTCCACTTTGCACACACTCACAACCTTTCCATCCATAATAAATCAGCTCTTATTTGTGGCTAAGGCAAATCCTACACCTAGTGATGGGTGTGGAGCATCACACGTTCTGAGGAGTACAATTTCTTCCAGTCTTCTTTAGTCTATCCATGCACAATCCATAATAAAGCAACATTTGCATCACCAATCCGCAATAAAGTTTCATCTTCTCCACAATAAAGTATCAGTTTCATGGATTCAATAAGTTTAAGATGAGACACAAGAAGCAATGGGCTTCAACAAATCAAATCTTTCAACAGACTCAGACAACATTATGGTTCAATGCTATCTATCCTTTTTTGCAAGTAAACATTGTGACCACAATCAAATAGACTTATACAAGTGACAAGAGGCACTAAACTTGAGGACTACAGTGAATGCTGGTATCGAGTCTTGATTTTCTTTTTATTTTATCTTTTGGTGACATGTCTTTTATCTTTTCCAGGATGTCTCTAACTAGACATTCTATCTCCAAGATGTCTTTGACTAGAAAGGCAAGGATGGGGTATCGTCACCTATTTTTCTTTTCTATCTGTGGATTGTCTCTTAGTAATGCTATGACTTGTCCAAGGATATGAGGACACCATGAGGCTAGTGTGAATTGGGGCATTCCTTGTTTTCAACTGTCTGATCTCCATGCAAATGGGTACAATGACTTTCTGGGTCGAACATATACCTAGATTGTCATAACCTATTTGCCATAATAAAGCTCAATGATGATAATGCACAAGAAGCTCTTTAAGTTTCATATCTTCTATCTTCCATCCCCCTTTCTTGATTGACCTCCATAGTCCTTCTTGAGTCCACGTAGTCCACTATCACATGACTAAGTATAATGACACACCAAAAATATCTGCATTTCATGTAGTTTGCACCTGCCTCACCACATATTGCATTTCATACATACATATAGATATCACAATTCACCACATCCTGCACACAACACATGTTAGCACATTTTACATTTTCATCACGTAAATAGTTATTTGCATTATCATATTCATCTGCATTTCATACATTCACATTGGTAAAACATATTAAAAACATAAAAGAATAGGAATATTGCATTTCATCATGTACATATTTGCATCCATATCATAAGCATCATATAGAAACATGCATAACATAGAAGCATCACATAGGTACACATGCATATAGCTGCCACAAAGATGAATCATCTCATATATATATCTCAAAAAATCATAAGTGTCATGATACAATGATGTCAAAATCATATGGCTACAATCACTCGAAGGTGTCATCATACAAAATGGTACAAAACTGATACATAGGGAGCCCTCTAAGGCTATGATGAACTTCCTCCCTCAAATCTGGTTGGCCTCGATGGAGTCTAAGCCCTGGAAGGACCTACCCCAGTATCATCTCTCTTGTCCCCTCTATTTGGTGGTGGTGGAGGACCCATAACCCCACCGCTAGATGACTGTCTCCCATCTCTGCCTCTAGTGTTTGTCGCAGTCCGTGATGGTCTATGGAAGCTCCCACCACTCCATAGTATAGGTCTCTCCAGTATCCTATCTCCTCCCTAGCCCACAAAACATTGGCATATCCAGCTCCTATGTCCTTTTCTGCCTGCCTCCCTACCCTTAGTGCTAACTTAGCCTCTGTATAGCACTGAATAGCATGATCCTTCTCCCACTCAGTATCCCTCAGCTGTCTCTTGAGCCTAGTTGTCTCCCTCTCCAAAATCTTGGATCTCATTTGCCTATCCCTAGTAGATCTCCCTCAAAGTTAGTAACTCATCCTCCTCCTCTCCCCCCTCATCTTGTACCTATGGGTGCTCCTGTCCCTATCCCTTTACCTGTCTGGGAATTTGTGCTGCTGGAACCTGTAAAGGCAATCCACCTTTGCCCCTCACTATTTGAGCCTACCGAGCCTATCTCTCCTCTCCACTCTCTCTCCTTGGAGCCACTCTCCTCTCTAATACTATGCCCCACCTCCTTCGTCGACCTCTACCTCCACCATCTGCATCAACATCTTTGTGGATCTTTGTTGTTGTTAGGCTAGGGTTTTATGGTTGAATTCATTTAATCTTTCAATATTGTTGTTATCCACTTTCACCATAAACAATATTTTTGAAGGGTTTTTGGGGCTTAGTTATCTTCTTCAAAGGGTTTCATGTCTTCCAAGGTCTTCCACACCTCCAACCTTCCACATAGACTCTTCCACACCCTACTTACTCAAGCCAAACACTTGGTATCTTCAAAACTAATCAACCCTGCAAGTACTTGTAAAATTTCAATCATTTCCTAGCTGGCTATGATTGAGCTCACCTAGGAAATGATGTCAAATAGCCTTTTAATGCCTTCCAAACAAAAAAAAAAATTATATACATTGTACAAAGGTTCCATGGCTCAAGTCCCAGGGGTTATTGAGCAAAACTCAAAGGACTTCAAGCTGGAACTATGTTTGGGCTCTAAAACCCTTGCTCAAGCTGAGAGCAATATAAAATCAAATACTTAGTTCAAACCTACAACAAACACTAACTTAAATTCCTTCTAAGCCCTACAAGGACATGTACAAATAAAATATCAAAGAACAGTAATGAAATCAATCCATGAAGTATGGACTGCTGCTCAAAATTTGATAAAATGCAAGGTAAATCTGGAAAAAGGTCTTCACAATGTATTCCATTTTTTTCAAGGCATTCACCAACCTTTTTACATTAATTCTCATAGAATTTATATGCCATATATATCCTAACCACCGATATGCTCAAACTTTCAAAAAGTTGCTCAAAAGTTGTAAAATGTTGTTGAGCAACATTGACAACTTTTGCCAAAAAGTGCATTTTTGCATTTTATGCATTGTCACTCATCCTAAACCACCTATAATGACTTACAAACAATAACATGACATGTCTCAATTCCAAATGATTCTTTTCAAGACATTTGACACCAAAATGCACGTTTATGCCATTTTAGGCTTACAAGGGCTCATAAACTAAAATTGAGTAAATACACGATCTAATCAACATTCACCCTCCAAATGCATATCAAGCACATATGTGGACCTATGAGAAGTCCATTATACACAAACCTACACCAAACTAAAGACTAACACATCAAAATCTAGAAAAATGCACTCAAAACTAGGTGCTCCTGCACCATACTCCCCCAATGAGAAAGAAGTCAAGTGACTCCTTGAGGCAACAATGAAAGGGGAACTTGAAGCCTAGAAAAGTTTGCCTAAGGTTCCCAAGTAACCTTAGATACTGGAAGGTGCTTCCATTTGATCAATTGCTCCATATAGACAATATGCCTTATTTTCTTGAGAGTTCGAGAGTCTAACACCTTCTCGGCTTGTGGCATGGGTATAGGTGGTAAGGGTAGGTCTGAAAGTGCTTGAGAGACCTCTGAGACTCTACTACCTTCCTTGAAAAGTGTTCCCTTATACTGCACCAAATCTGCAACATTGAAGATGGGAGATAAAGCCATATCTCTAGGTAGGTCTAGTTTGTAAGCATTGTTGCCATACTTGGCCAAGATTTTGCAAGGACCAATCCTCCTCATTTGAAGTTTAATAGGGACACCTTTCTAAATCCTTTCTTTGTTCAAGTGAACCATGACCATGTCCCTAACTGCAAATTGTATATCCTTTCTTTTCTCATCTACTTTTTCCTTGATTTTCTGAGAGGTGTCTAGTAGGGCTGTCCTAACCTACTCATGAAACTCTTGCATGGATTGAGACATATCCAAAGCATGTCCTCTCTATTGTCCCATCTTTCCAACATCTGAGAGCTCCAAAACACCTCTAGGATGAAGTCCATACACAATCTCAAAAGGGATTTTACCAGTTGACCTATTCACACTATCATTGTAGGCAAACTTTGCTTGATGGTTGATCTGATCCCAAGCTTGTACATACTCCTTTGTTAGGCATATAAGAAGGTTTCCAAGTGTTGTATTGATCACCTCTATTTGGCCATCCATTTGGGGATGATAGGCTGAACTGAAAGACCAGTTAGTACCCAATCTTTGCCATAAAGTCTTCCAAAAATGACCAATAAACTTGGCATCTCTATCTGATACAATGCTGATAGGTAAACCATGAATTATAATAACCTCCTTGAAAAACAAATGAGAAATGTGACTAGCATCATGAGTGACCTTACATGGAATAAAATGGGCCATCTTGCTAAACCTATCTACCACAACATAGATGCTATCAAAACTTGATTTGGTTTTAGGCAAACCAATAACAAAATCCATACTTACACACTCCTATGGCCGGTTTGGGATAGGTAAAGGCTGATAAAAACCAGCATTGGAAGAGGTACCTTTGGCTCTTTGGAAAACCACACATTGTTCCACATATTTGCTGATATCTCTTTGCATCTTAGGCCAATAGTAGAATCTTTGGACAAGTTCCAAAGTCTTGTTCAAACCAAAATGTCCACTTAGGCATCCATTGTGCTTCTCTTGCATCAAATTTTCTCTCATAGACCCTTTAGGTACACATAGCTGTCCTCCTTTAAATAAAAGTCCATCTTGTAAGGTGTAATCTGCATATTCACTATGAAAATGGTTTCCAAACTCTTGACAAACCTTGTAGGCAACAACAAAGTCTTCATCATTTTGATATAAATGCTTGAAACTATCCACTCCAATACTCTTGAGCTGCACTTCTTGCACTATTAGTAACCTTCTACTCAATGCATTAGCTACTTTATTACATTGTCCTTTCTTGTGTTTAATGGTAAAGGTATATGACTACAAATACTCTACCCATTTAATATGCCTATGATTCAACTTTTCTTGAGAATTGAGAAAGCAAAGAGTTTGATTATCAGTATAGACCACAAATTCCTTAGGCAGAAAATACTGCCTCCATTTCCTAAGAGATTGAAAAATTACATATAACTCTAAATCATAAGAGGAATACCTTTTCTTTGCATCATTGAGCTTCTCACTAAAAAATGCAACCGATCTATTGTCTTGGCTTAAAACTGCTCCAACCGCTATGTTGCTTACATTACATTCAATGGTGAAGAGCTTGCCAAAGCTTGGAGGAATAAGTACTAGTTGAGTAGCCACCTTTGTCTTCAAGAGATCAACTCCTCTTTGTGCTTCCTTTGTCCATTGAAACTTGGTTTTCATACCCCCCCTAATTGTATCAAGCATGGGTGCACATATCTCACTAAATTATTTGATGAACTTTCTATTGAATTGTGCCAAGCCATGAAAACTTCTTACTTCACTTGCTATCTTAGGTGTAGGCCAGCTAATTATGGCTTCCCCCTTAGAGGTATCCATCTTTAAATCACCTCTTGAGATTAAAAACCCAAGATATATCAATTCCTATTTCATAAACTCACATTTCTCCAAATTGATGGTTAGTTGCTCATCATATAGTTTCCTCAATACAATCTCTACATGCTTAAGATTTTCATCTTTAAACTTGCTAAAAATCAATATGTCATCTAAGTTAACAACAACAAATTTACCAATATAGTGCTTGAGTACTTCATTTATGAGTCTCATGAATGTTCTAGGAGCATTTGTGAGTCCAAATGACATAACAAGCCATTCATAAAGTTCTTCTGTGGTCTTGAAGGTTGTCTTCCATTCATCACCCTCCTTGATTCTGATTTGGTGGTAACCACTCTTGAGGTCTATCTTAGTGACGTATTCAGCACCTCCTAAACAATCAATCAAATCTTCAATTCTTAGAATGAGAAATATATACTTGATGGTAATCTAGTTTATGGCTCTAGAATCAATGTAAAGTCTCCAAGTACCTCCCTTCTTTGGGGCCAAAATGATGGGTACTTCACATGGGCTGATGCTTTTTCTTATTAGTCCATTGTCTAAGAGTTCTTGTATTTTCTTAGCTACCTCCTTGTTTTGATCCGGTGTCATTTTATAAGCTGCCTTATTGGGCAATGAAGATCCGGGTATGAAGTCAATTTAGTGACTTATGGCACATTGAGGAGGCAAGGTTGCTAGTGTTCCATCATTGATAATGTCTTTAAACTGATTTAGGACCTGCTGCACTTCTTTGGGAATGCGTACTTTCTTCACTTTGTTGTCTTCTTTTGGTTTTACAAAATTTGCAAACCCCACTCCTTCGCTTTCCTTGAACATGTTAATGAACTCCTTCTCACCAACTAGAAGTGCATTAGAACTTTTTGATCTGCCCTCTTCTTGGTCTCCTATGGACTGAATTTTATAGGTGATTCCATCCTTTTCAAAAGTATAGGCATTCTTCTCTCCATGGTGTATTGTTTTTTTGTCAAACTGCCATGGCCTACCTAGGAGTAGGTGGCAAGCATCCATTGGCAAGATATCACACAATATTATGTCCTTGTAGCCTCCTATAGTGAACTCCACCCAAGTTTGTTTATTCACAAGAACATGTTGCCCCTTGTTGAGCCATGTAACCCTATAAGGATCACTATGTGGTATTCTTTGTAGGTTGAGCTTCCTCACTACTTCCTCTGACACTATGTTATCTGTGGATCCTAAATCCACTACCACTCTACATACCTTTCCCATAATCTTGCATTTTATCCTAAACAAGGATCTCTTTTGGCTAGGTTCCTCCTTAACCAGTTCTTTAATCAGGACTCTTCTTATCATAAGATTCTCTCCAACCTCAGAATCTAAACTTACTTCTGATGCCTTCATGTTTGCTACATCTTCTTGAGCATAATTTACTCTCCTCTCACCTCCTTGGGATGAAGAAGACTTCTCAGAACATCTATAGGTAGGGTGTCCAAGTTGATGGCAATTGTAGAACTTCATTGTGGTGAAATAGGACCCTCTTCTTGATCCACTAGACCTTCCTCTACTAGAGTTGTTGGATCCCCTTCCTCTATAGCCGCTCTTGCTATTGGAATCCCCACTTTGCTCAGCCAACTTGGATTCCCCTTGGGATATTTGGTCTACACTTCTTCCACCAAAACTACCTCTCTGACCTCTGCCATCTCTTCCCCTACCTCTCCCTCTGTTGCTTTGCTCTTGTTTCTTTTTTCTCTTTTCTTCCACCTTGAGTGCCAATTGATAGCACTTATGAATGACACTAGGACATAGCAAACTCAACTCTTCTTGAATATTCCATCTCAAGCCATTCAAGTATTTGGATACCTTGATGCTTTCATCTTCCACCACCTTGGATTTTAAACAAAATTTCTGAAATTCCTCAGTGTAGTTGCTCACATCTAAGTCTCTTTGTCTAAATTTTTGTCTCTTTTTGTGCAGTTGGATCTCATAATCTTCAGGGATATATACTTCTTTTACCCTGGCTAGCATTCCTTTCCAAGTGGCTATTGGGTTCTTACCCTTCTTTTGGCTCTCTTCTTGGATGAATTTCCATCAAGTCAAGGTTGCTCCTCTCAATGTAGATTTGGCTACCTTCACCTTTTGTGCCTCACTGATCCCATCACATTCAAAGTGATTCTCCAATCCTTCAATCCACTCCATGACTACTTCTAGTTCTATTTTTCCACAAAAGTGGCACTTCTTCCAAGGATTTTCCTCCTAAGGCTTTGATGGCTCTAGGGAAAGGCCCTTTAGGTAGAATAGGATCTGGCTCAGATGTGCTATCCTATTCTACTACTTCTTTACCCTTCCCTTCATTGACTGGGATTATCACTTTCTTAGTCTTGTCCTCAACTGTGTATAGTTTGCTCTCCAACTGTTGTAATCTTTCCCTGAGGAATCTGTTCTCTTCCTCTTGGTCTTCTACCTTCTTGGCTAACTCTGCATTGGTCACCATCCTTAGACTATTTTCTCCTACAGACTCAATGTTTGACATGTACGAGCTTCTTCCCAAATCTTGGTAGCTCTGATACCACTATGATGGGGAGGGGTTCTCAAAGAGATTCAATCCTTTCTCAATTTGAAGTTGAGTGATGTCTCAGTGGTCTCACTTCACTCTACACTAGTATTTCAACAAATCAAAACATTTAAACTCTCTAGGAGTGCTCCCAATCAAATTATGGTCAATAACTACTCAGGCATGGTTGAGATTCACAAGGGTAAATCCAACCTCAATCTAGCAATTTTCTAACATATGCTTGCAGGGTTTCTAGCAGGTGTTCTTAAGGTATTTCCAAGCCAATCAATTGGTTTTTCAATTTGGTTTCCTTGATTTCTCCATCGCTCCCTGTTTCTCCTATTTTCTAGGCCTTGTATCCCTAGAGGCCCAATTAGCCCTCCCTAACCAGTTTTTGTGGAATTACTCAAAATTGTCTCAAAGAAATAGGCCAACTCTTTTATGATATAAGTACCCTTTTGGATGAACTTTGAGATTCATTAGGTGAGGAAACCAGGTCTATTCATACAGGTATGAAACCCGAAAATGGTATTTTTGAAGGATTTTTGGGGTTTAGTTGTCTTCTTCAAAGGGTTTTGTGTCTTCCCTAGTCTTCCACACTTCCAACCTTCCACATAGGCTTTTTCATACCCTACTTACTCAAACCAAACACTTGGCATCTTCAAAACTGATCAACCCTGCAAGCACTTGCAAATTTTCAATCATTTCCTAACTGGGCTATGACTGAGCTCACCTAGGAAATGATGTCAAATGGCCTTTTGATGCCTTACATACCCAAAAAAAACTTATATACATTGTACAAAGGTTTGATGGCTTGAGTCCCAGGGGTTATTGAGCAAAACTCAAAGCACTTCAAGCTAGAACCATGTTTGGGCTCTAAAACCCTTGCTCAAGCTGAGAACAATTTAAAATCAAATACTCAGTTCAAACCTGCAACAAAGACTAACTTAAATGCCTTATGAGAACTGCAAGGACATGTACAAAGCAAATATCAAAGAACAATAATGAAATCAATCCATCAAGTACAGATTGCTGCTGAAAATTTAAGAAAATACAAGGTAAATTTGGAAAAAGGTCTTCACAATGTATTCCATTTTTCTCAAGGCGTTCACCAACCTCTTTACATTCATTCTCAAATAATTTATATTCCATATAGATCCTAACCAACTCTCCATCAGTTGCCTAACCACCGATATGCTCAAACTTTCAAAAAGTTGCTCAAAATTGTAAATTGTCGTCGAGCAAACATTGACAACTTTTGCATTTTATGCATTGTCACTCATCCTAAATCACCTATAATGACTTAAAAACAATAATATGACATGTCTCAATGCCAAATGAGGTTTTTCAAGATGTTTGACACCAAAATGCATGTTTATGCCATTTTAGGCTTACAAGGGCTCATAAGCCAAAATTGAGTAAATACATGATCTAATCAACATTCACCCTCCAAATGCATATCAAGCACATATGTGGACATATGAAAATTCCATTATACATAAACCTACACAAAACTAAAGACTAACAAACCAAAATCTAGAAAAATGCACTCAAAACTAGGTGCTCCTGCACCAAATCCTTTTGCAAGGTTTCTTCTAGCAGGGAAAAGCTCAGGTAACAGAGATCATATTGTAAATTCCTTGCCTGGGTGACTCCTAATAGGGTCTTGTCCTAACTGATCTAGGCTCCTAATAGGGCACATTCTGAAAGAGTGCATTGTCTTGTGGGTACCAATTCCCATCGTGGTTTTTCCCATTTTGGTTTTCACATGAAAATCCTAGTGTTCATATGTTGATTGATTTATGTTTGTGTTAAGTTGATATCTTTCTATTGCATGCATGATATCGAACACTTAAATGAGTAGTTTGGTAAATCTGATTAGTAGATTGATTTCAGTGGCTACTGGTATTGGTTATGATTTGTTTTGGTGAAGTATTTATCAGTTTGTTTTAAGATTTCAGTTTGTTGTTAGTACTGATTCACCCCGCCCTCTCAGTATTAACCAAATCTTGTAAATAATAGTTGGTATTAGAGCCTTAGGTCCTCTATATGTAGGAAGCTTAACAGCTTGAGGAAAAGATCCGGAAGAAAATGATGAAGAAGGAGGGTTCAACATTTACTAAGGAAAACTACACAATATGGATAGACAAAATGAAGATTTATATCAAAGGTATGGGTTCTCAGTTTTGGCAACATGTTACTACTAGATATGTACCCCCTACTAGTCCTCTAACTCCAAATTAGCTTAAGGAGCAGCAGGAAAACAATCAAGCACTAGAAGCCATTTTAAGTATACTATGTGAAATTGAATACATTGATGTACATGGATTAGAAATTGCATTTGAAGTTTGGGAGAAATAAGAACTAATCTATGGTGGTGATAAACATGTTCAAAAAGATAAGGAAGAGAGTCTTAGACGTAAATTTGATGATATGAGAATGGTAGAAGGTGAAAATATAGCTCAGTATGGACAAAGGATCAAAGAGGTTGTCGGTGGTATTAAAAGTGCTGGAGGAATGATTGAAGATGAAATTGTTGTAAGTAAGATGATTAGAACTCTTTTACCTTCCCATGCAATCAAATTTTTTGCTATTCAAGAGTTAAGGTCAGTGAGCAGTGATAAGGTCACTGTTGATTCACTTATTGGTAAACTAATTGAATTTGAATTGAATAGTTTTGATAATAGTGTTTCTAAGTCATCTGAATCAGCTTTTAAGGCATCTGTAACAGGTACACTTGTGAGAAAAGGAAAAGATGTATGTCATAGTTACGATTGCAGATCAAGTCATGGTGGTAGCAAGGCAGATGTGGATGATGAAGACAACTTGATGGAGTTCGAAGCTCTTTTGACTAAGAGACTTCTGAGAGGCACTGGTAAATATATAGGTAAACTACCTCTTAAGTGTTTCTCTTGCAATTAGATTGGACATATAGTTGCAAACTGTCATAAAAGTGATAGAATGGAGAAGTTTAGGAAATATAAAGGAAAATGGAAGAAACAATGCTATGTTGCAGTTGATGAAGGAGTGATTGCTGAGGAATCTAAAGATGATGGCAATGAGGAGATTGTCTTTGTTTCTATAAAAGAAGATTTGTGTGATGAAAAGACGTTGGTATGTCAGTTTGACTCTAGCTATGAATGGATAATTGTTAGTGGTTGTTCACACCACATGACCGGTGATAAAAAGAAATTTATATCTCTTGAAGAATTTGATGTCGGTGTGGTAAGATTTGGTAACAATTCACCCTATATGGTTAAAGGTAAATGATCTATCTCTCTAAACACTAAAAGTAATGCAGATGATGTTTATTGGGTAGAAGGATTAAAACATAATGTATTGAGTGTTGGAAATTTGAATGACAAAGGATATCACCTTGAATTTAAGAATGGAGTATGCAAGATCATGGGATGCAAAGGAGATTTGATTGCTACTAGAAAACAAACCAGAGGTAATCTATTTCATCTAAATGCTATTGTGAATAGTTGTTTGGTGGCTAGATTTGAGGATAGCTGGTTATGGCACAAAAGGTTTTGTCATGTGAACATTGATAACTTGATAAGGGTCAGTGAATCTAGTATGGTGAGAGGTATGCCACAACTTGTGAAACTAGACAATATGTTATGTAAAGTATATAAGATTAGTAAGATGACTTATACATCTGTTAAGAGAAAATCCTTTTCTTTTGTGAATATTCTTGATTTAGTGCATACTGACTTATGTGGTCCTATGAGGACTAGGAGATTTTATGGTGATAAGTATTTTATAATTTTTACTGATGATTTTTCAAGGATGATGTGGTTCACTTTTCTAAAAGAAAAGTTTGAAACTTTCAGTAAATTTAAGGCCTTTAAAGCCTTAGTAGAAAAGGAAACCGGGAAGAGTCTGAAATGTCTGAGATTTGACCAAGGTGGTGAATTTACTTCTGATGAGTTTGTGAAGTATTGAGATGAGCAAGGAATAAAGAGGAAAATGTCTACACCTAGGACTCCACAATAAAATGGAATTGCTGAGAGAAGAAATAGGACAATTGTGGAAGTAGCTAGGACTATATTGATACTGTAGACATGTAAAAATGACCACATTCCTAAATGAATATTTAATGTTCATTTTATTCTCATTCCTCTATTTTAGTTAAATCTAATTTAATTAAAACATCCACATTCCTCTATTTGATTAAATATATTATTCAATTTATTTATTTAAATTCACTTAAGGCTTTCACATAATTTAATTGAATAAATCATTTTATTTAATTAAATCCCTTCTCTTTGCTTTTAATTAAATTTACATTTAATTAAATTGTTCACTCCAAATAAATAAATCTAATTTATTTAAATCCTCCACTTGCAACGACAATTGAAATAAAGCAATTTATTTTAATTAAATTCTATTTCTCCCACCCACTTGCAAAATCCTACATCTCCCACTTGTCTCCTAACCCTCTTTCTAGATTCTTCTAGAACCTATCTAATCCTAATAAATTAGCCTAAGCTTTTTAATTATCCCCTTTCCCTAAATTTGAGGATGTCACTTCTCAAATTTGGAGTAAAGTCTTCCAAAGGCATTAAAGCCTTTATACCTTCAACAAGCTAACTTGTTGAATACCCCCAAATTTGGAAGGACTCTTACAAATTTGTCCCCAAAGTCTTCCAAACCATTAATGGTTAACCAACCCTTTGTGGCATGGTTAGAGACTTTTTGCCTAACTCAACCCTCATCTAACCATAGGGTCTCATCAAGTATTCACTGCTTTGACCATGGTTATTCCTTTAACCCTTGCACAAGAGTTTATCCTTTGGGTAAAAGCTTTATCTAGTGGGTAACCTTAACCTAACCTTAACCCTTACCTCCTAGGGTAACCATGAGGTCTTCTTAGGCATTTAGTGCTTCTTACGTCTCCTCTCAAGAAGTCTTATGATGACACTTGTCACCATTTCAATGGTGAGAATTATAAACATGGATTGATAACTTTCAATCCCGAACCTTGATAAGATCATCCAATCTGGACCATCCATTGCCCTGTTTTTCTTATAAATAGAGCCCTCATTTCCTCATTCTCATGATCCAAGTTTTTAGCATCACACTTATACTCATTTTTTGCAAGCATTTAATCTCTCTTTGAAATAGAAATAATCTAATAAACATTTTAGAAGCATTTCTATCATCTTAGTTAATCATATAAACTAGTATATCATGTTAGGATAGTCTTGTACTAATCTTTTCATCTTATCATCACTAGTTTAGTTCATATTGTTAGTATTTTGGTACAGTTTTGTCATTGATGTCAACACCTACTAAACACTTCTCAACTCTAGCACTTTGGAGAATCAACAACATTCACCAACAAGCAAGTGACTTATGCACAGTCACCAATATCTGGTACACTGGTAGGATATAATGATCACCGACACTTAGAAAGGCATTGAAAACACTTGGTTATGTTGAAGACATCGTGTGAACACCTTGTCTTGGAGTTTTGTTAATTGGCATATTCGTATTTGCATATTTGCTATTACTGACAAATAGGTCTAGGTTATACACCAGTAGGTTTATCTTTTCCAGATCAGCATGGCACACTATGAAGATGACTTATTATTGTTGTAAATGCATTAAGATGACATGGTGAATTGGTTATTGCATCGGGTATCAATTGATTTATAAAATGATTTTATTGTATTATGCTTTAGAGCTGACCTACTAAAATTGGTCTTAGGGTATGGTATAAATGTAAGATCTTATTTGTAAGATCGAATGTGTAATGCGAAAAAGGATTATGTGAAGGTATATGCGAGAATAAGTAGAGCTATACACGCTGACATCATTTGAAGTTGAAGGAGGGTTTTTGTGAAGACAATCAGAACTACACCGGTACTAAATCTAGCATATGAAGATGTTATTTTAAGTAGTACATTATTATTGGATTTAACCATCCAATTGTATTCAATGTGACTCCCATTTTGTGTTTGAGCAGTGAGCTCTAGGCACCTGGCCTTTCTGCATGTGCAGACCCCATTTGTATACACTTACTATCTACAGTAGTATCATCTGATTGTGGGTAAAGTTTCCCACCATGGTTTTTCCCCTTATAGGGTTTCCACGTACAAATATTGGTGTTATGTGTTGTGGTTGACTTTGTCTTTTTGTTTCATGCACTAATCTTTACCGATATTGCAATTATCTGATAAAACTGTCCATCGGTATAACAGACTGTTTCACCGATAGTAAGCAAAAAGTTGATTAAGTTATTTTTGGTTTAAATTTATTTGACAACTGATTCACCCCCCCATCTCAGTTGTCTCCGGGACCTAACACATATTTGTTAAAATCATGCATAGATAGGATTGCATTCATACTAAGATTGATAAAAAAGCATCCCTCATTCTAATGATTGTCATCGCCAAGTCACTTTGCTTAGTGATCTGAGAGAAAAGGCATTGGCTTGAGGGGTCTTGTCAGATACAGAACAATGGAATACCCCTTGGGAAGTTGAGATATTCTATATAGCTCCATAACTTGCACCAAGAGTCCCATTGGTGTGTGGGCAAGTCATTGAATTTTGTAATTTTCATTTCATTGCACCGCTTTTTCCGCATACATTTCTGGTGCCTACTATGGGGCATAACCCTATTTATGAAATCATTTTTTGTGTAGGACTAACTCTGCAAGTACGTGAGAAACTGAAATCGACACATAGCGAGCATAATCTAGCACATCCGGTCGATACTTCAACACATCTGACTGACTATTTAGCACGTCAAAACCACCTCATAGCATGTCAAAACCAAACCTTGGTGTATAACCATTTTACTATTTCCTATAGGTTTCAGCGCCTTACTTAAATAGTCTAACGCATCCAAACAATAGTTTAGCGCATCAAGGCTTTTCGACAGTGCATTAGTGCCATTCTGTAGTGCATCACAGGCATAGGCAGAAAACAAATTTATAATAGAAACTTAAAATAGACTTGTAGAAGTCCACAAAACAAAAAATTTTGTTAACTGGTTTTACTACAGGTGACTAACGATTTATTTGCAGGGTGGAGAGTTTGTTTTACCAAAGTTAGGAGTGAAGTAATTTAGTTTTGCTAACTTTGTTAAGTTAGTTAAGTTAAATTTTCTTCAATTTTTTGTTGGATAAAATTGAAATCACATGTCACTTTGGGGTACCTAAAAAGAACAACAACTATAAACCATTTCTTGCTTTCTTAGGAGAAAAACACTTCAGTTTGGAAGCTTTAAATGGAACAAGCAAACTTTACTTTTGCAAATATTTTTAAAAGAAAAAGAACCTCACCATCCCTTGGTGTCTACGAGAATTCACTTTATTTTTGCAAGGTAAAAAACCTCATTTGTCAAAAGTTTTTGAAGCCAACCAAAAGAGGGAAGTTCTTCCCCTTTATCGATTTTCTTTTGTTGACCAAATCAAACTCTTTGCATTGTTGACCAGGATTTTTATACTAGCTTAGAAAATCATTGATTTGGGAACTAAAATAAAATCATGCTCTTTTGGAGCAACATCTCCAAATAGACTTTAGCAAAATCACTGCATTGAAAGGATAAAAAGAACCTTGTTTCCCTTGTCTCGAAAGTAGAAGGTATATGCTCTCCCCTTAAGTGGGTGATCAAAAAGCCAAACCACTCTTACACTTTTAGTATTTCAAGCAATAAAACCTTTAGTAGGCCTGCCCTCTCGAGGAGCTAAAAACTCTTAAAGCCATTTTTTTGGGTGGTGTGAGGGGAACGACCTAAGTGGGGAATGGCTTTGACACCATGTGTTCCAACCCACTATAATCAAAAGTGGAAGGTGATGAAATTCCCTTTCAATGGTTTTGCACAGTGATTAGCCTTCCCCCAGTATCTTTACGATACGTAAAGCCTTTGTTCTAAAGGCTGGGAAGCCTCCCGAGGGAGTTTATCACTAACAGCCAAATAGAAGCCTGATTATGAACCTTAGCAATAGAAACTTTGAACTAAGTTAGTATCCAGATATTGGCAATATCATAGTGTAAGGGTGGGGAAGAATCCACCCCCAAGATTACTCACCATATATCTCCCAAGATAGCTACTCAATTATGAAGCTGTTGTCTTCAAAATCTGATTCACTTCAACGTCCTTATAATGAAATGATTAAACTCTATGTAGGAGAGATGTTAAAGGGAAGAAAACTCTTAGGACAACATATGACAAGGTTTGATTTAACCTTCTACACTTCAAACTTACCCAGAGTCCAGGCGGGTATACCTTTGTGAACTAAATTCACACTTTCAAAAGATAAATCCACAGCAAACCAGTCCAGAAAACCAGTGGATCTAATCACCTCAAAACTAACTGAAACAAAGGAATGAAAATTATACTCATATTCAATATTTTGACCTACAAAACATGTAATAGACAACTTCAATCTATACCAGTGCCTTATCCAATGTCACAGAGTCATCTAAACTCAAACAATACTCCCCAAACAAAATATCTTTACACATCCCATTGGCTCGGCTTCTGTTAATCCTTATATATGCCTGATACACATGAGAATTTATGCATACCAAATTAAACTATGCTCATCAAGATTCAAAGTATCCTACAGAGAATTTACTGGTAGAAGTGATCCCCACATATTTAATTTCCCTCCTAAAGAGAAAAGCTAGTAAACACATCTACTGAAAGTTGCCTTACAACCCTATTCAAACAAAATAACCCTGGATTATTCAGAATGAAATAGTAAATAATTGCAAACACATTTGAAGATGACACAAAGTTTTACTCAAAACTGATGGTTTGTATATTGATATATTCTTCAAGAAAGTATTACAAAAACTTTTGAATATTCTCTAGTAAACTTCGAAAAGCTCAGATATAAATTTCTATAGCGTTTTCTTACAATTCTTTGTGATCCTTTTTCTACTAGTCCTGGTATCCATTTATAACAATATGGATGCACATAGCTTCAGACTTTCCTAGGAGAATTTGTTACAATCATTTCTTTTCCAAAAGAAGTTACAAAGCCTTTTACAAAAATAGTTACAAGTCTTTTTTGACCTCTGCAGCTTCTTCTACCTGCTGTTTGGTTGCAATCTCTTCTAACTATTCAGGAGCACCCTCTAACTGCTCTACATCCTAGATGGCATATTTTCTTATCCATTCATTGTACACATCATCAGTTGGCCACACAAAATTAATCACTTTTGTCTTAGCCTTGGTCAACCTTTTCCAGGAATTTCTTATCTTGTTGACTTCTGAATTGAGAAAACCATAATGAGATTTGATTTTCTCTATCTCCTGAACTGTTACAACAAAAAAAGAAGCATCATCAAAATCAACAATTCCTATTATTCTGGCTGATAGTTTGGCCTCTAATTCCTTAAGCCATACTTGTTTGTCCTTCAGTTGATCTGGGCTGACAAAAACTCTTGGGAGCAATTCAAAAACCTCCTCAGCATACTCCTTTTTGTACAAGTTAATTTTCCTATTAGCATTATCCACCCCTTCTGCTAATTTTACTAAGTCTTTGGTGGTGTCACAGGTGGATTTGATGATAGGATCAACCCCTGCTTCATCATAAGATGCACAAATAAGCTCCAAGTCTTGCTCTCCAGGCTTCCACTTGTCAAAAATAGGAGTCAAAATGGCTTTATCTCCTTTAAGCTCATTCCACATATCCAAAATCTTTCTTATATTATTATATAGTAGCAAGGCACTCATTGTATCTGCAAAACTTGAAATGGTAGCCCTTACTCTTTCCTCATACTTCTTTGCATATAAGGCCTCAGCCTATTTTAAATTCTCTAACTCTTGAGGAGTGATCTCAATCATTTGGGAGCTAGAAGGTGCTGGAGATGGTGGGAACTCAATGATGGGGCTGCTAGGTGGAGGTCTTGCAGGAGAGGAGGAGATCATCAGTGTTGAAGACTCACCTTGATGGTACTGTCTTGTCAACTGGCTCTGTAACTTAGCAATGATGCTATCCTTACCTCTTACCTCCTCCTTAGCACTGTTATAAGCCTTCACAATTGTCTCCAACTTGATTTGGAGGTCTGCTTTTTCCTTGGCCTCCCTTTCTGCTACTACAACACTAAATTTTGTAGTCTCTAGCACAGTGCTAGCAGCTTCTACCACCCCTGTGTTCTGCACTCTCTTCACTATCATTCCACCAAGGTAGCTTGACCCTGGGGTATCTTTACTTCTCTTATTTTCATCTCTCTTGAGAGACCACATGATGAGTACAACATTATCTTTGCTAAAAGTGATTCCCTCCATGGGCTTGGTTTCTTTTCTCATTGCCTCTAGTACTAGGGCATCTACTATGTCCCACTCAGGGAGAATGAGCACTCCAACTTGTACCACCATATCTCTTCCTTGCTCAGGAGTGATGGTCTTAAATTCATCCATCATTTTTGCTTTATTTCCTCCACCAAAGATGGATCTTTGTGAGGCTGCTCACCTTTTCTCTTCTCACATCTTGCATTGTATTTGTCTATATTCTACTTCCATACAAACTGCATAAATGCTCCTGATGTAACAAAATTGTTATCAGCCAAGAAGTCATCACTGGCCTGCTTAATCTTAGGATCCCACTCCTGGCCCTTGAACTCATTGGTAGTGATGTTCATTTCAGAATCAAGGGGTTCTTCTGGCATTCCCTCTTCTACTTCATCATATGTGTAGACTATTTCCCCTAAACTACCTAACTATATCAGTTGTTTAGCCGTTGCCTATTCATCTCCTATGTGAATAGGGGATTGGGATGGAGAGTACAAGGGTGTATCAGATTGTACTTCTTTTCCTACTCTCTATTTCTTTAGGCTCTCTTGGATTTAAATGACATCTTGTATCTTCCTCTTTCCTTTGGAGGTGGAGGGCTCCCCTATTGTAGGCATCAACACACTATAACTAGATTTCTTGTGCAATGTATAGTCACTAGGAGGGATTGCTTTGGTGGAGGAAGAGCTATTTAGAATCATTCTTGCCTTTTTAGGGTTGCTTTTAATCACAACCTCCCTCTTTTCTTTTAGAGTCTGCATCACATCCTCAAAGCAAACAATTAAGAACTTTATTTTCTCCTCAAAAGGGAAAAAGATAGACAATGGGTCATAGCTGGCATCAAACTAATGTACAAAGTCTAAGGCTTTCTTATAAGCCACCCATTTTTCCTCTCTCAGCTCCTGCTCATCTAGATCAAACTCATTTCTAATGAGGTCTTCAGGAAACTGGAATTGATGGGGTCTACCTTTGCACATTTCTCTCTTTCTAAACATGCCATTGAAGAAGTCTTCTGGATTGACACACTTGGATATTGCAGTTGACAAATGATAAGGTTTGAGAAAGTCTTAAAAAAAATTCCAATGGGCTATGGTAACTGTAGGGAAAATAGTCCCTTTACCCCTGCTTGTCAGCTCTGCCTCTTGTACACTACCAATCTGTCTAAGGACTTCTGCAATTCCCACTTTGAGAGGTACCTAATAGGGCAACAAAAATGGAGTACCTCAAAAACCAAAAACTCTGAAAATTGTTAAGACAGGGTATAGGTAAATATCACCCCAATTATGAACAATCTTTATACTCTCTACAAATTCTTTTGGTCTAACAAATTCCAAAAGAACCTTGGGGATTCTTGGGTTTTCTGAGCAGAGGAGAGTCCTAATCTTTGATGCAAAATATTTATCAAATTTTAAGAAACTGGCATCATCTTTGTCCCATGACAGCACAGTGCTCCATAATTGCACTGGCATATTTTCTCCCTCCTTCTCTTTTATGAGGTCCAATCCATTGGCAAAGTAATCAACACCTTTGAACAGGAATAGATGCATGAGGAGTGAATACCATCTGAAAGGCCTATCCACCTTCCCATTTTTTATTCCTATCAACCCTCCATGGATAGCATCAGTAATGAAAGAAGCATAATCAAATATTACTGCAAGAGAAGGATTCAAAATCTAAGCAATCATTAGCAAGTAGTGATTGGGTATATTTGCCTCAGCATCTTCTCCCAAAATCTGCCAGAGTGAACAATACATTCCTTTAGCCCTAAGGGTGAACAGATTCAATGAAAAGGGCTCTTCAGTGTTGGGTTCTACAACTGTCAACCCACCTATCTTCACAAAAAATTCCTTAAGAGGCCCATTTATAAGGTGGTTTCTCTGTGGACTATATACTTGAGCTAATGATTTAAAATTAATGGGTTCCAGAAAATTGGTAAACTCATTGAGCCCAAAAGCACTTTTGAACACTTCATTATTGATTTCAATAAGGGCCTTCCCATTTATGTCCCTAATGCTTCTTGTAACTGGGTCGTAATTATGTGCAACTTGAGTCAATAGATCCATATCCATGAATACTCCTGGAACTACCAACTTCCCTACATCTAACTTCCAAATGCTATTCTGTGGGGCTAGAGAATTTCTCATTCCGAATCCAACTTTGAATAACCCCAACCCAGACAACCCAACCTGTGGATCTCTCAACCAGTTGCCCTTATCATATATCCCTTCTCCTATTTTCAAATGAGGAGCTCTTGGCACTAATTCTTTTACTTTTGATGCCTGATTAGTTGACAACATCAACTGCTCAAGAAAACCATCACAAATGGCCCTCCTGATAATTAACTTTCCCAAAAAATTCTCTCTTAGGTGCCATTTTGAAAATGCAAGCAAGTAAAATACTACCCCCAAATGGTTCAGCGACAAATCAAGACCTTAATTAAAACACCACAAAGAAATTGCCACACAAGAGTACAAGAAAACCTATTTTTAACTTGAAGGAATCAACTCTACAACTGAATTGACTCACTCTGTATTTGAAGACAATAGCTCTGTATCTACTCTTCTGCAACAATTCTTTTGAATGATACCTTTACTCAATTGACAGGAGATCATATATGGTACCTAGGGTTTTAACTGTGACATTGATACTGCATGCTTCGGCGGTCCATTCAGAATTGAATTCCTGAGAGAATTCAAATTTTCACTCCAATGGGTCACAACATTCCTGCACATTCTTTCCTTTTTCTCTTTCGCTGTTTCACGAAGCATAACTCTCAGGCAATTTCGTTAAGCGAAATCATGCCAACCATCCAATCAAAAGAAACTTAATCGGCCATTACACTGACTTAACAGTCTTGCCTTCGCGCTGGGCCCCACCTCCTTTTCGCCATTTCGTGGGCTTTATCCTTCGAGCACTTCTCCTTCGTGAAATCATGCCAGGCATTAGATGGAACTCTAACTGCTCAGCATTTAACTCTCATCGAGACCACTGACATCTTCATTAACTGCACCTTTACCTTGATTGCTAGCGGTCTTTCGCTATTTCACAAAGCTTAAACAACTTTCAACTTTGGGGCATGAAACAATGCGAAGTGTTGGATCAGATCAGAGATGACCATCCTTTAAGGGAAACCTTTATGTGTGCTTTACTTACGCCACCTTTTCATTGGTTATTGGCTACTATGTGGCAATCAACCATTGGTTTTGGAAAACTATTCAAGCCTAGTTCAACGTCAGCCACGTGTCTCTCCCTTATACCACCAGTTACACCTTGGTGGGCCCTCAACTTCTTCTGAAACCACGTGTCCACGGACACGTCACCATCTAGCATGACACTTGGATACCCTCTCTTCTTTTCACCATTTCACAAAGCATATCCTTCGGTTGGTTCACAACCACGAATAACGCCAGCCATTGGATCAAAACGGAGTTGATCCTCCTTTAACCTTATGCTTTATCTATCTTTGGGGCCGAAAAACCTTTTTTCCATTTCGCAGGGCATAAAGCATGAGCATCTTACCCTTGCAAATTCACACGGGCTGTTAGATTATTTTTTACTTACTCAATGCTTAACCATCTGAACTGACTCTGACAGATGTGGGCCCTCTAACTCAACCTCAAACACTTGGCATCTAGTCACTTTCAAAGCTGACATGTCAGTCTTTCATTTGTTGAGAGAAAACATAGGGTTCCACCTCATCCTTGCCACCTGTATCTGCCAGGTCACCTCTTACCTCGTGGCATGACTCACCTCTAGGACCCACCTTTTAACCCTTAGACCTACCTTGCTGACTATTGTGGCCTCTACCACGTGCCATCATCTTACTCGCCCTCTCGACCAGCTGGACCGTCTACTTGGAGTGCCATGTCTTTTTGCCACTTTGCGAAAGCTAACTGTCGAGCATCTTCATCTTGCGAAACAGTGCAAACCATCAGATCAGATCGGACTTGATCACCCTTTAGTCATTTAGAAAGTCTTCGTTGTAGGGTCCCATCAAACACTTTCACCATTTTGTGAAAGGTATTTCACTTGTAAGTTCAGGCTGCAAAATAACGCCAGTCGTTAGATCTTGAATGAGATGAAGCCTCTTTAAACTGGACCAAAAGCACCATTTAGAATGCTTCTCCCTTTCACCATTTCACGAGTTTTAAACCACGTGCAACTTCACCTAACGAAATAGTGAAAACCATAGATCTACCTGAGAACTGCGCACAACTTACGGGGCCTGACAACATTAGGAAGAAAATACATAAGGTGTATATTTTTCAATTAATTCAACAAATGCCTAGGCAAATGACAAGGGGGGGATACTTCCTATGACCCCAAGACCCATTACTTAAGTGGATAAAGTAACGAAGGAATAGAAACCAGAGGGTTTTTTGATAAAAAGACTGAATGATTTAAAATTAAAACCCTAAACCCCTAGGACCTAACACAGAGCTGAAGCAATTGATAGCGTGTCTAATTCAAAATTTCAAAACTTAGTCGATTATGGGAAAGGAAAACCCATTTTTTAAACAGTGATAATATAAGCAATTAACTTTGGGTTAATTTCTGGCAAAAGGCAAAAAAATGGGTGCTTCCTAGGGGGTGACAAGGTTGTTTGAGTTAACGGAGTATCGAGACTGGTGGGAGATGATGTTGTTGATGACTCTTGAATAAAGAGTCTGATTGAATTGTATTATCTGTATCCAAACTTTTTAAAACACTGGGGATTTGAACACATCCTCGTGGAATATACACTCTGTTTAGATTAGGCAAAAATGGTTATTTTTTTCATGTTGTGTTTGCATTTCATACTTCAGAAAATCATCCATGACAATTGAGAAAAAGTTAAAAATCACAGAAAACCAACAAGTCAAAACAAACAGGGTAGTTTAGCACGTGAAAGCAACATTTTAGCGCATCTAAAGAAAAACTTAGCGCTTTCAAACCATCTTTTAGCACATCCACATTTGAACATAGCGCAACCATTCTGAAAACTAGTGCATAATCAAGTTAAATATTCGACAGCTAAAACTTAGCGCTTCTTGAAAACAGCTCAGCGCTTTTGAGCAACAACTTAGTGCTTTGAGAGAAAACAGTAGCGCTTTGAGCTCAAAGGGTAGCACATAGGAAGGAAATATTAGCACATCACTTATTCAGACCAAGCCAAGACCAAATAGTGCAAGTTAGCATGTAAAAGGGGCAACTTAGCATGTTGAGATCTTTCTATAGCGCATTGATAGCATTTGTTAGCGCATCAGGTCTTTGCCTTAGCGCATAGTCGAAACTGAGAAAACAGAGAAGAAACATAAACTTTTTTGAAAAAATATAAAAAATAGTTTGGGAAGCCATTTCAATCCTCACTCAACTCCGTCAGGTAGGAATTCAAATCAGAGTGTTAGAACAATTCCAAAACAATCAAAACAAGATATTCTTAGAACAAAAGTTGTTAAAGTCCAAAACTAGCTAAAGGATAAACACATTTTTCTATCAAAACCTTGTAACATCATCACACACATCAAAAGGTCCTGCAATCAAATGGATTTCATCCTCAAAACATACTTGTTTCAAACTAATGTTGTCAAATTGAGTTTCCATATCAGGAAATCTCTTATTCCATAACATTTGACACACTTTTTCATGAGGGGACATCTAAACCTTCATTTGATAAAAGTAGACTTAAGTTTCCAAACAAGGTATCTTAATCCAAAACAAATCAAAGGAAACCATTGATCACCTATGTATGACTAATCCTCATATTTTGAGAAGAAAAAGTATTCATCATAACACTAAGTTAAGGAAACAACAACCTAGGTCCCATAAACTTGCTAAAAGGAATAGATTTCTATGCATCAATTGCCAACTCTTCAAATCTCATCGCACATTCCTCCATCATATGCATTTGTATCTTCAAAAAAAATCAAACGAATTTGACAAGGAACCATTGAGGAGTAGAGCATTTTTCCAAAAAGTAGCATTCAGCCAATGCTTAAATCGTGGAGGAAAGATCAATCTGGCTTTCTTCCCAAAAGTTTGCATTACTTACAACATACCTCGAATAGAACCACCAACTCTTGAGCAAAACACAAAAGAGGAATTCATTCCCTTTATCATAGAAAGTTTCTACTAGATGCCCGCTGTCACTCACTCTCAGTGAAACAAACAAAGCAAACCACAACCCGAGTCCAGTATGGGTCAGAGATTATCAAATCCATTTCAGTATCCGAATCTAGAAGACATAGAGATCACTGAAGAGCTCCTCCAAGAATGTCAAGAAAGTGCCTCATTTCAAAGACTTATGAAATGCCTCATAGAGGCCAACAAAGATAAATACCTAAAGACTTTGATACTCACAAGAAAAGGAGTTAGGATTCCTAATGACTTTGATACTAACACCTTTAGAACAAGGTATCAACATTATACTTATCAGGAACAACA
Organism: Cryptomeria japonica; assembly: GCF_030272615.1. Lineage (NCBI taxonomy): Eukaryota > Viridiplantae > Streptophyta > Pinopsida > Cupressales > Cupressaceae > Cryptomeria > Cryptomeria japonica. The sequence continues at coordinate 71,191,892 of NC_081408.1, read as the reverse complement.
AAGAGAAGAGGACGCAAGTGACCTTGAGAAAAACATACCTGAGCCACACATACCACAAAACATGCCTACCCAAACTAAAAATAATGAGTGGGAAGAACTCTTCCCTTGGCAAGCAAATTCACCCTTGGTTACTCTCACACAACAAATGCAAATGCTACAAAAGAAAATGCAGGATATGCAACAAGGATCAGCAATACAGTATTCATTAAACGAAATTTGTCCTTACCCTTTTGATAGAAGGTTAAACATGGTACCTTTTCCCCCAAATTCAGACATTCCAAAATTTGACAAATATGATGGAAAAAGTGATCGTCGTGATCATGTTAGGGATTTTTGTACCATGAGCCTTGAATTTTCCCATGATGATACCTGTTTGATGAGGTTATTCCCAAGAAGCTTGGGAGGACAAACAATGGAATGGTTATCCAGAATCACACCTCTTGTCAGATCCTTTGATGAATTAGTCAACAAATTTATCACTCAATACTCCTACAATATTCAACATGCCATCACCATGCTAGATGTCTGCAATACCAAACAAAAGAACAACAAAACATTCATGGTATTTATTCAACATTGGTGATGGATGGTTTCAAGATATCCTCGGGATGTGCCTGAAAAGGAAAATGTGGAAATTTTTATCGACAATTTGAATAGCGAGATGAGTTACATACTCAAGCTCCAATACATACCATCTTTTGCCAAATTGTTTGAAAATGACATCCAAGTAGAAGAGGCATGTGTTAAGAAAGGAACATTGAAATTCTTCAAAGAAGGAACTAATTCACCCAGCTCTCATTACAATAAGCAGAACAACAACTTAGACAAATCTAGGTTCTGGACCAGAAACAAAAATAATGGAAATGAAGGAGGAAACGAGGCCAATGATGTGAAGTCCAAACAACCAGTATTGGCCTTATCAGGCAATCCTTAGGCTATCAAGAATAAAAATGGTGCTAACCAAGGCACTAACACTTATACACCAAATACCAATCCAAAACATCCCAACACAAACAACACCAACAATACCCAAAACAATAATACAAATCGAGGACCTAATATGAATTCATAGGGTAACACCAACAACTTTCCTAAATGCATTTACACACCACTAGGGAAATCATTAGAGTCCACATTCAGAGAGCTTCTGGCAAACAAAATTATCTCCTTACCAGCAATCAATAACTTTGAACCATAAGTCAAACCACCTCGGTGGAATGACTCACACTTTTGTGATTTTCATCGAAACAAAGTACACCAAACAAATGATTGCATGAGGCTGAAAAACATTGTTCAAGACATGATTGATAGAGGTCATTTAACAATCGATAGTCTCAAAACAAATGCTGACCATGGGGCCTTTAAGAATCCTCTTCCAAAATACAACAAGGATGGAGCTTCAACATCAAATGATACATGCAAAACTCATATCAATCACATATACAATAACACCATCAATCATATATCAACAAATTACAATCAAGTAAATATCATTAAAATCAAGGACAAATGCGAAAATGAATCAATCAATGTAACCACTAGAGCTCAAAAATCTGTCTTCAAAGGGCATACATCAACAACAAACACCATCCCCAAAATTCAATATGATCTAGTCAGTCAACTGCACAAAACTCCTGCTCAAATATCTATATTGGAGTTGCTAAAACTTTCACCAAAACACAAGGACATCTTGGAACAGGCACTATTGGAAACAAATGTACCTCGAGATATGGATATTGACAAATTCCAAGCGATGGTAGCTCACATGACAGGGCCTCATAATCTCATCTTTTTTGAGCATGATAATATTTCATTGAGCCATCCACACAATACTCCACTTCACATTGAAGTCTTGGTCTACAAACATTGAGTTAAAAGAGTATTAATAGATGGAGGAGCTGTACTCAATATCTATACCTTTAAACTTATCCATGCATTAGGCTTCTCTGAGCAGTCTATTGATCCACACAAAAAGATCACTATCAAAGCATATGATGACGAAAAAAGATCATCCAAGGGAACAATGGTATTGCCAATTCAAGTAGGACTGATACAAAGGGACACTATATGCCAAGTCTTAGACATAGACCTCACATATAATATCTTATTGGGTCAACCTTGGATACATGAAATGCAAGCGGTACCCTCAACTTACCACCAATGTGCTAAGTTCCCATACAATGGGAAGGAGATTTCTATATCAGCAGATCATAACCCTTTTCAACATTGTAATGCTATGGGGGCAGCCCAAGATAGTTTGGTTCCACATAATAGAGAAAAATAGACTTCCTCAGCACCAAATCTTCAGCAAGAAAAGCTTAAATCTTTATCCATGGATTTTAAACAAAAGATGAAAATAAAAGAACAAGGCATGGGAGAGTACTCTTTGGAACCCTTGTGTCTAATCAAATTACCAACATCACCTAAATCTGATGGGCTACCTTTGACATCAATACATCAAACAACACACCCAATCACCAAGTTTGATGGCAAATTTATTCAACTAGGCACACTAGCTCATGAATCAAAAGAAAAGGACATCCTTAGTTGGCTAGACAAAGATGAAGAAGAAGTTAGCTACTATGGAAGTAGCTATACCAACATAGTTGTATGGAAAAGGCTACTCAATCATGCAACAAATGGGATACAATGGCAAAGGACCTATCGGAAAGCATTAGGAAGGTGTCACAGAACCATTGGATCCTCTTTCACAGTTTTCTAAAGACAAAACATGATTGGGCTATGAACACACTCTACCCCCAAAGAAGACACCAAATAAATCTCAAAAACCTTAGTGGAAGGCAAAGAAGAAATACAAGGAGGACTATGGAAGGAGGCACTATTTGAATCAGCAGAAACAATACGAAAGGAATGGAAATACTAGGAAAAAGAGACACACCACAAGGAGTTGACCATTCAAAGAGAAGAAGCATCTGATATAGAAGTACATCATGTTTAGGAACCTGTTTCAAACAAAGAAGAATCACCCCCTGACAACATCATTACTCCCCGAGGAGAGATAATATACGAGCAAATGTAAAGAGTAGAAGTAGGATTTGATACAGAATCAAAGAAAACTATCAGACTAGTATCAATCATCAGGGACCTGTTTTCACCCTACAACATACCTGTCCATAGCACTAAAATAATCTGGGATAATACTTCTGAGACTGATTCAAATGATTATGAATGGGGCATTTGTTCAAATGTTACTAAAGATATTACTAAAAATCCTAGTCATACACCCCTTTCTCAAGAAGAACAAGGAACAGAGCCTAGACTACTTGAATTTGGTCCACAAAATATCTATGACACTAAGGAAAATGAGCAACAACATTATGAGCAAGTCTACACGAAAGATAATACCATCGAAGACCTTGACAAAATCATTAACTTATTTAATATCCCAACCAACCTTGATGATACCTCCATTCTGACACTTACAATAGCTTAACTCGACCCACCCAATGACTCTTTACCACTCATCTTTCCTGATCTCATAAAGTAGGATTAACCTGAAAATCATGACATACCTATTTTCCCAAATGATGATTCCATTATCCATTACTTATGTATTGTCAACCCAGAAATAGACTCTACCAACAAACAAAGTAACAACATCTGCAATCATGGGAGTGCCAAGTCTCTGAGTTGCAAAAATGAAAGAAATAAAGGATCTACTGCTGAAACCTAGTCAATGGCAGCACTAGATCACAAAAAAGTAAAAATAAAGGATGCATCTACTGGTGAAAACCTTTGTAAAGCACCCAACAATGAGAGACTTGACACTCTTCCTGAACACTATCAGGAGAAATCACCCCTATTGATTGAGCCCACTCAATCAATCAACATTGGTACAATAGAAGCAGCCAAAAACATACACCTAGCATAATCTCTAACAAAGGAAGAAAAATCAGATTATCAAAATTTTCAAAGAAAAGAAAATCAATTTTGCTTGGTCATATGCAAATATGCCCGGGATTGATCCACACTTAATCATGCATCACTTATCCATTACTCCAGGAGCTAAGCCAGTTAAGTAAAAGTAGAGAAAGATGAATCCACATGTGGCATTAATGGTCAAATTTGAGCTAAAGAAACACTTAGACGTCAGATTTATCCGACCTATAGACTATGCTGAATTGATTTCCAACATTGTGCCAGTTTCAAAACCAGATGGTAGCATTAGGATATGCATAGATTTTAGGGATGTTAAAAAACCCTGTCTAAAGGATGACTTTCCTTTGCACAGTATCGACATGATTATAGACCTCGCAGCAGGCCATGCAATGTTATCATTAATGAACAATTTTTCTGGCTATAATCAAATCAAGATAGCTCCAGAGGATCAAGATAAAACAACGTTTACCCATCCTTGGGGAACGTATTGTTGGAATGTCATGCCTTTTGGCTTAAATAATGCTGGGGAAACTTATCAACGAGCAATGACAACAATCTTTCATGACATGATACATACCTTCATGGAGGACTACATGGATGATTTAATAGCCAAGTCATTTACCCAAGTAGAACATCTAGGCATATTGGAGAGAATTTTTGAAAGGGAGAAATTTCAAGTCAGGCTCAACCCTAATAAGTGTGTCTTTGGGGTAACATCAAGCAAGTTATTAGGCTACATCATGTTAGCAAAAGGCATTGAAGTAGATCCAACAAAGGTACAAGCCATCATGGAGATGCCACCACCTAAAAACATTAGCCAACTTAGATCCTTGCAAGGATGGCTCCAGTCAATCAGGCGATTCATTGCCCAACTAGCAAATAAAAGTCTACCATTCAGTCATTTGCTACACAAGAATGTACCATTTAGATGGGAAGCCAAATGTGCAGATTTATTCTACCAAATCAAGCAATATTTAATGAACCCACCAGTTTTGGTACCCCCAATAGCAGGCAAGACACGTATTCTCTATATATCAACAACAAACATATCATTGGGGCATTGTTAGCACAGGAAGATCAAGAAGGCAAGGAACGAGCTATCTATTACATCAATAGAACTTTGAATGGCTATGAGCTCAATTACACATTCATTGAGAAGGCTTGTTTAACAGTGGTATTTGCTTCTCAAAAGTTCTGACACTACATGCTAGCTCACACAATCAAGCTAGTAGCAAAAATTGACCCTCTAAAGTACTTACTCAGCAAAGCAACTCTCACAAGAAGATTGGCTAAATGGGTAATGATTCTTAGTGAATTTGATATCCACTACACAAAGTGTCGATCTATCAAAGGATGGGTAATTACAGATCAATTAGCTGATGCACCACTACTAGATAAACAACCAATGGATATCAAATTTCTAGATAGGGATGTTCTTACTATTACCACCAAGCAATGGATCCTATACTTTGATGGTCCTTACACTCAACATGGCTTAGGTGCCGACATCTTGTTCATCACTCCTGAAGGACACACCATACCAAGATCATATAGGCTCATGTTTCCATGCAAAAATAACATTGCTGAGTATGAGGCACTGGTTACATGAATCAAAATGGCTATGGAATGGAGAATCACAAAATTGAAAGTCTACGGAGATTCACAGCTAATCATAAATCAGATCAACAATGACTATCAGACAAAAGATGACAAGCTGCTACCATATAAATGAATGGTGGATGATTTCAAACAATTTTTTGTACACATCACCTTCAAACAAATACCAAGGTTGGACAATAGAGCAAATGATGCAATGGCTACTATCGCTTCACTGCTACAAATTCCAGAACAATAGAGTTGTTATGAGTTTCCGATAGAGCAACTATTTTCCCCAGCCTATGACAATTCCGCATCCCATGTTATCTATGGCTTAACCGGTTTAGACTCTTTCTTATATGAAACAATATATGACTATCTCAAAACCAATACCCTACCCATTGACCTATCTTGAAATAAAAAATGCAACTTTATCCGGCAAGCCGCCCGTTATACTCTAACTGCTGATACTCTTTACCATCGAGGTCTAGATGGTACTCTTCTTTGTTGCCTTGATCGTAATGAATCTGACTCTACTTTACAAGAACTTCATGAAGGTATTTGTGGCACACATTCAAGTGGTCCTACTCTTGCTAAAAAACTTCTAAGAATGGGATATTACTGGCCGACAATGGAAAATGATTCTTATCATTTTGCAAAGAAATGTCCTAAATGCCAAATCCATGGCAATCTTATACATGCACCAGCATAGGAATTGCAGCCATTTACAACATCCTGGCCCTTTTTTTAGTGGGGATTGGAATTAGTAGGTAAAATACACCCTTCATCTTCAAATGGACACAAGCTCATTATCACTGCAATAGAATATTTTTCCAAATGGATTGAAGTGATCCCCATGACCACAGTAACTGGAAAACAAATTGCCTCTTTTATTCTTAATTATCTGGTTTGCAGATGCAACATTCCTAGTTCCATCATCACAGACAATGGATGACCTTTCTAAAACTAGGATGTGTGAGAACTATGTGAATGATTCAAAATCCAACATCGTTTCTCTACACCTTACTACCTGTAGGGGAATGGTCAAGCAAAAGCATCAAATAAAACAATATTGAAAATCCTATAGAAAACAGTAAATGATGCAGGAAAAGATTGGCACGTGCAACTCAATCCATCACTTTGGGCGTATAGAACTAGCATCCACAAACCTACAGGAGCTACACCATATTCATTGGTGTATGGATCATAAGCAATTTTACCCCTTGAGGTAGAAATCCCATCACTCAGAGTATCTTTGAAAGGCCTCATTCCAGATGAAGAGTATCGAGTAAACAGACTGCACGAGCTAGAACTTCTAGATGAAAAGAGACAACATGCCTATACTCACCTCAAAGCATACCTGCAATGCATGTGTCAAAGCTACAACCACAAGGTCATCCCTAGGATTTTTAAAATCAGTGATCTCACACTCAAAGAAAATCCCATAAATCAACAAGATCGAGAAAAGAAAGGGAAGTTTGAACCTAACTGGTTGGGTCTCTATGTCATCATATCAACCTATGGATCAGGTACCTATCAGTTAACAACTTCAGAAGGCAATGTGCTCGATGAACCAACAAACAACATCCATCTAAAGAGATACTATACTTGAGTAGTCTAATTCATGGAAAAGGTGAAAAACACAAAAAAATAAAAAAAATCACAAAAAAACAAAAACAAACAAAAAGATGCAATAAAAACAAATGGTGAAAACCTAGCAATAAGCACTACTTGTGAGAGAACAACTCCTCTATCTATCTTTACTCTCAAAATTTTATATCCACGATCAAGCACCACTGGCTATCGCCCAACACTTTGTCAAAATAGCATTATCTAGGACATACTTAGCATGGTCATTGTCCTTGCTTATCCAAATATAATTTCATCATATCCCACCATGGCTTGGTAATCACTGTACATATCCACGTCAGGAGGTAAATTTAGCTAGGGGCAACATTGATCTACATTCTGTCATATCAAAACTTGCAACAAGACAAGAGAATCATATCCAACAAAAATTCAGCAATCAAGAGAACAAAACATTGATACACTTAACAAATTCACAACACATGATGGATGATTTTATGAAGTATAAAATGTTTACATCTTGCATGAGGTTTTGACTATTTTGGCACTTGAACTCTTTTTGCACTATTGGATCCCCTAAATTTTCTCAAATATGCATCGAGGTAGAGAAAGTAATTGGGACTCCAATATTCTTTTAGTTTTCTGTCTTTGAGGCAATCACTTGTACTGTGCAAATACTTATCTCGAGACATGATTCAAAGCATATCACTGAAGACATGATTCCACTTTGCGCATACAAATGGTTTAATCTTGTCTATTTATATGCAAGGCACACTCAGGTTGTCTAGGTTCAATTATACCTTGATGCTTGTGCTATCTTGCAAAATCAAAATCCATGTAAGTTATACTCAGGTCATTATGGTTCAATTATACCATTATGCTTGTATAAATTTTCAACATGTCCAAATAGCTCAATGATGAAAAACACAAAGAAAGCAACAACATGTGACTATACAGGAATGACAAACAAAAGAATGAGGATGATCAATTAGTTGCATATCATTTTACAATTAGTTGCATATCATTTTACAATTAGTAGCGTATCATTATCATACATCTCATTTTCAAGATACATCTCACAACATATCATTATCATACATCTCATTTTCAAGATACATCTCACAACATATCATTATCATACATCTCATTTTCAAGATACATCTCACAACATATCATTATCATACATCTCATTTTAAAGATACATCTCATAACATATCATTATCATCCATCATGCATCATCCAGTCATATCCATCAAATATCAAATCATATGCATTTATCTAAGCATTGCATCATCATCATAGAATAATCAAATTCATATAAAGCATCATCCATAAAACACATCACATGTGGATCCAAGAAATTGGTGTCGTATATATATATATATCTCAAAAATGATTGAATATACAAAAGATATCATGTATGTCGCAAATACAACACAATGATCAGAATACAATAGAGACAAGGTCTCTCAGGTATGACTATCTCCTGAGGGTGAAGGTATCATGATAGATGTCCCAGCACCTGGATCTCTAGGTGGATCATGTCGAGATGGCCCGATCACACCTCTGGTCTCTATCCTTGAAGCAATCTGCCTGGATTGACTGGATCTCATCATAGTAAAACTAGGAGCTTTGTGATCCCTCAGAACCACCTCCTCATATAGATGCTGGTAGTACTTAGCCTCCTTGGTTGTATATTGCATCTCTCTCAAGGAATCTATCATCGACCCACCAATTGCCACTCTCTCTAGACTATCCACTCGAGCCTCCGCTTGACCCAAGCGCTCCAATACTTTATCCTGCTCTGCGGTAATCTATGTAATCTAACGCTGCTGTGCCAGTACTTGTGTTTGTAGATGCTGCACTGACAACTGTAAGGATCTAATCTGAGCATCCTCTTTATGAGTCAGAATCCAAATTTGAAGGGGTACCTGTGTAGTGGTACCCCTTGTCCCCGTCCTTGTCCTCGACACTGGTGGGGGTAGCATATCTGATCTCCTCCTTTGGGAGGGCCATCTAAACTCATCCATCCCACCCACAACTGCTATAGCCTCACTTGCTTGACCACCTCCACCAGCTCTGATCGCCAAACCTCCCCTCCCTCTCTCCTCCACTGCTTGTCGCACTACTCTCTCTCCCTGAATCTATCTATCCCCACCATCTCCTCCTCTATCACCCCGTATCCCTCTATCCCCACAAAATCCTCCTCTATCTCCTCTCCTCCCCCTATCTCCTCTCCCTACTCTATCTCCATGCTGACCTCGGCCACCTCCTCCACTATCTCCACCATCATCACCTCCATCATCCCCACCTCCCTCATCAAGATCCTCTCCCTTCTCTCTCCATCTCCCTAGCCTCTCGAGCTGCTCATCCTCCTCATCATCAAATGTGAGAATCATCTCTGTTGGATCAGATATTCGGGCTACAACATGAGCCACAAAGAGCATTGAAAACTCCTTCATCATCCCTACATCCACTACCCCGTAGGCATAGTCCCATATCTAGCTAGCTAGATGCATATACTCCTCCACTGCCACAACACTATCAATGGTCGGACCCCACTTTGGCACATCCTACCTTCAACGAGCATATAAGCATGCTCCCTATGGTATATGCTATTGTCAACCATACTGCCACTGAACTTAGCTACGCAAAAATCTCTCGATCACAAATGGCATCTGCCCTATCAGGAATCATGACATGTATACATAGGGCATCTCTAGCTCATCCTCCTCCCACACCTTGCACTCCGTATACGGTCTCCAGACAACTATATCGATATCATGTAACACCCTCCTCCAATGCTCTACTTTGCCCAGCTTACGCTGGACAACTATCCCTATGTATCCATATCCAACCGACCTATCTCTATCTGTAAGTGGCCTCACTGTGGGAATGTGCTCCCATGCCCTTACCTATAGCAATGTAACCCCAGCTGATAAATTTCTATAGCCTAAGTATGCCACCTGATGCAAATCTCTATATAAATGGGCCAACATACTAGACCCCCATGCAAACCGGTGACCCTGTGTCACCATATCCTCCAGAACCAACCCCCATCCCACTGCCAGTCCCTTCGACCTATGGTCGGGACACAAGAAGCCACCTATGAAACCTACTAGTATTGATGGTAGTGGGGCATAATCCAAATCAATAAAATCCTGCCAAGGGATCTCCTACCCACAAATCATATCATCATGCAAAATCTAGAGAAGCACCTCTGTCCCACCCTCCTCAATCCGCTCATAAGGCAATAGTGCACCTACCATAGAAATCCACAAAATCTGATAACAATCCTCTGGTGTGACTGTAATCTTGCCTATCACCAAGTGAAAGGTGTTGGTCTCACTATGCCACCTCTTTGCCAATGCTGTCAATAAACCCCATTTAATGATATACTGAGGCATGTCCAACAAAGAGGATAATCCACATCTCTCAATGATATCTCTATCCGCCTGTGTCAATCGCGGAATAAAAGACCATGGCCTCAGAAATCTCTCTCACGAGTGAAACACCCCAAGCCACTCCTATCACAAACAAAACATGTCCAATATCAGTTACCGCATCAAATCAAAACCATATAATCAAAATTCATATCAAACTTGAAACAACAAAAATTAAACCAAGTTTTATATCACAAATCCAACTCAACATCAAAATTCATATAAAACTTGAAACAACGAAAATCAAATCAAGTTTCATATTAGAAATCCAACTCAACATCAACATTCATATCAACTTGAAACAATAAAAATCAAATCAAGTATCATATTAGCAATCAAAACTGTATCAACATCAAATTCATATCAACTTGAAACAATGAATATCAAATCAAGTTTCAAACCCATATCAAACATCAACATTTATATCAACTTTAAACAATGTAAATCAAATCTTATCTATCAAATCCATATCAAAAGACTCATATCAGACACCATATCAGAACTCATATCAGACATTAGATTCATGACAAAAACAAATCAAAGATCTAAAACAACAGACACATCAAGATCACCATTCAAACAGCCTGGAAATTCTATAAATCTCAAAATTTATCAAAACAAAATAGACATCCACACAACAGGCATGCAGATTGGCTATCACACCTATCCAGGAAAAATTGGTAGATAACTACTTACCCCAACCTATCTTCATTCCTCTCAAATTACCTCACAACATCATATTTTCCTCCTAAAAACACTACATTTTTTGCCTATGTGCTAAGAATTTTTCTCTATGCGCTAAGCTGCCACCTATGCGCTAGCCAAACACCTCTATGTGCTGCAACCTTTGCCCTATATGCTACCTTGTTCCACCCATGCACCACCATCTTTACTCTATGCGCTAGGTTTCACCTACACGCTACCCTCTAATCCCACTATGCCACCCTGCTAACCCTATGTGCTAGGTTTCACCTACGCGCTACCCTTCACCCACTATGCGCTATCCTGTTAGCCCTATGCACTAAAACTACCTAATGCGCTAGCCTACACTGTCTACATGATACAAAACCTATCCCTGATGCTACCCTAATTCCAAAACTCTACATGCTATGGTATTTATCGTATGCACTATGATGCAGACCCTACGTGCTAACCCGTGAAAATCCAACATAAAAAATAAAAAATGTGCTCAAAATCAACAAAACAAAAAGAGAAAAGGGGCAAAATTAGATAACTTATAGGTGGACCATATGTGGCGGGCCTTCGATATCGACGAACGCGCTCAAATCGATGAGAAGCATAGGGAACCGACATTTTGTCTCTCTCTCCAAATGTCACTTTCTCCAAAGTCAACAAGCACAAATGATACACATAAAATCACTTTTCACCTTTTTATAGGGTAAAAGAAAATTAGGGTTATGAGGTGGGGCATGTATTTTGCTGGTCTCGCTTCTAACCCTAGCAAACATCATTATTGAGAGATGAATCAATTGGCACGCAATCAACATCGACAAAATTTTAAAATGCGATCAAATCTACAACAATTATCAAATCAACCAAATTTTCTTTTTTTTTGATTCATCTCCCAAGGGGGCATTATTAACATCATTTATCAAAGTTTGGGGCACGATATCGACATTTCGACACTGATCAAATTTTGATGACACATCAATTTTCTTTGAATCAACATGTGCACACACATCACTTGAAAGAGGGGCAAAACATAGATGTATAAAAATGACCACATTCCTAAATGAATATTTAATGTTCATTTTATTCTCATTCCTCTATTTTAGTTAAATCAAATTTAATTAAAACATCCACATTCCTCTATTTGATTAAATAAATTATTCAATTTATTTATTTAAATTCACTTAAGCCTTTCACATAATTTAATTGAATAAATCATTTTATTTAATTAAATCCATTTTCTCTACTTTTAATTAAATTGTTCACTCCAAATAAATAAATCTAATTTATTTAAATCATCCACTTGCAACGACAATTGAAATAAAGCAATTTATTTTAATTAAATTCTATTTCTCCCACCCACTTGCAAAATCCTACATCTCCCACTTGTCTCCTAACCCTCTTTCTAGATTCTTCTAGAACCTATCTAATCCTAATAAATTAGCCTAAGCTTTTTAATTATCCCCTTTCCCTAAATTTGAGGATGTCACTTCTCAAATTTGGAGTAAAGTCTTCCAAAGGCATTAAAGCCTTTATACCTTCAACAAGCTAACTTGTTGAATACCCCCAAATTTGGAAGGACTCTTACAAATTTGTCCCCAAAGTCTTCCAAACCATTAATGGTTAACCAACCCTTTGTGGCATGGTTAGAGACTTTTTGCCTAACTCAACCCTCATCTAACCATAGGGTCTCATCAAGTATTCACTGCTTTGACCATGGTTATTCCTTTAACCCTTGCACAAGAGTTTATCCTTTGGGTAAAAGCTTTATCCAGTGGGTAACCTTAACCTAACCTTAACCCTTACCTCCTAGGGTAACCATGAGGTCTTCTTAGGCATTTAGTGCTTCTTACGTCTCCTCTCAAGAAGTCCTATGATGACACTTGTCACCATTTCAATGGTGAGAATTATAAACATGGATTGATAACTTTCAATCCCGAACCTTGATAAGATCATCCAATCTGGACCATCCATTGTGCTGTTTTTCCTATAAATAGAGCTGTGATTTACTCATTCTCATGATCCAAGTTTTTAGCATCATAGTTATACTCATTTTTTGCAAGCATTTAATCTCTCTTTTAAATAGAAATAATCTAATAAACATTTTAGAAGCATTTCTATCATCTTAGTTAATCTTATAAACTACTATATCATGTTAGGATAGTATTGTACTAATCTTTTCATCTTATCATCACTAGTTTAGTTCATATTTGTTAAAATTATGCATAGATAGGATTGCATTCATACTAAGATTGATCAAAAACCATCCCTCATTCTCATGATTGTCATCCCTAAGTCACTTTTCTCAGTGATCTGAGAGAAAAGGCATTGGATTGAGGGGTCTTGTGAGATAAAGAACAATGGAACACCCCTTGGGAAGTTGAGCTATTCTATATAGCTCCATAAATTGCACCAAGAGTCCCATTGGTGTGTGGGCAAGTCACTGAATTTTGTAATTTTCATTTCATTGCACCACTTTTCCCGCATACAGATACAAGGAGATGTACCAAAGATGTTTTGGAGAGAAGCAATTAGCACTGTTGTTTACACTTTGAACCAAGTTCTTGTGAAGAAAGGTAATGATAAAACACCTTATGAGATTTGATATGGAAAAAATCCTAACGTCAGTTACTTTAAAGTTTTTGGGAGTAGATGTTTTATTAAAAGAGATGATTTTACTGGTAAATTTGATGCAAAGAGTGTTGACGAAACATTTCTTGGCTATTCCACCAAGAGAAAAGCTTTTAAGTGTTACAATAGAAGGACACAGAAGATAGTTGAGAGTGTGAATGTTAAGGTTAATGAATTCTCTGACAAACCTGATGAGATCAACAGATTTGATCCTGCAGATGTTGAAGAAAAGCTAGTTTTTATTGAACTCGAAGTGCAGAAAAATGATGAATAAAATAATGTAGAAATAGGTGCTCAACCGGTAGATGATGAAAATGAAGAATAAGTCACTACACTGGAACTGATAATCCAAAGATATGTAAGGCTAAATCATTCAGAAGACCAAATTATAGGTGAGAAGAATACTGGTGTGCTAACTAGAAGAAAAATTAGAGAAAATTCCTATCTGATTTCAACTATTGAACCAAAGATAGTTAGAGAAGAGTTGAAAGATGATGATTGGATTAATGCAATGAATGAAGAACTAGATCAGATTGAGAAAAAGAACACATGGTCTCTTGTTCCTAGACAGGAAGACAAAAATGTGATTGGTACAAAGTGGGTCTTTAGAAGCAAGTTAAATGAAGATGGTGAGGTTGTGATAAATAAGGCAAGATTTGTATGCAAAGGGTATGCACAAGAAGAAGGTGAAGACTATGGTGAAACCTTTGCACCAGTGGCAAGAATTGAAGGTGTTAGAATGTTACTTGCCTTTGTATATTTTAAAGGTTTTAAGGTCTATCAGATGGATGTTAAATCAACTTTCCTGAACGGTATTCTTGAAGAAGAAGTGTATATAGAACAACCAGATGGGTTTGATTTGATAAAGGATAAAGATATGGTATGTAGGTTATAGAAGGAATTATATGGACTGGCACAAGCACTAAGAGCATGGTATGAGAGATTGCATGCACATATCATGAATATAGGATTCCATCGAACCAGTAAGGACAATAATATCTATTTAAAGATTGAACGAGACAAAATGTTGATTGCAAAAGTTTTTGTTGATGACATAATATTTGGTGGAGATGATTATTTATGTATGGATTTTGCTGATGAAATGAATAAATAATTTGAGATGTCTTTGATCAGTGAGATAAAGTTTTTTTTTGGGTTACAGGTCTAGCAGCTAGAAGGCAAAATTTTTATCTATTAGGCTAAGTATGTGAAAGAAGTATTGAAGACTTTTGGGATGGAAGACCGCAAACCGGTTGGTACTCCAATGGTGACAAGTTGTAAATTATCAAAAGAGGATGATTCACCTTCTGTAGATGAGAAAGAATGCATGTCTATGATTGGAAAATTGCATTATGTTGTTCATAGTAGACCGGATATTGCACATGCTATTGGTTTAGTTGCTAGATTTCAAAAGAGTCCCAAGGAGACACACATGGTAGTAGTAAAAATGATATTTAGGTATCTGAAAGGAACAACTGATTATGGTTTATGGTATCCTTATAGAGGTAACTTTTATTTGAAAGTTTTCATAGATGCAGACTAGGCTGGAAATGTTGATGACTGGAAAAGCACAACTAATGGAGTTTTTATTCTTGGAGGTAGAATGGTATCTTGGACCAGTAAAAAGAAAACTTGTGTATCATGGTCAACTGTAGAAGTAGAATATGTAGCTACATCTAGGAATTGTACATAGGCTATTTGGATGAGACATGTTTTGGAAGGTTTTAAGCAGAATATGACTGAACCGGTGATTATTTATTATGACAACACTAGTGCTATGAATATTTCTAAAAATCCAGTGTTACATGCAAGGAATAAACATATTGAGTTGAAATATCACTTTCTAAGGGAGAGAGTATAAGAGAAGCAAGTGAGAATGGAACATGTATCTAGTAAAGAGTAGTTAGCAGATATATTCACTAAACCTTTTCCTAAGTTGACCTTTTAATATCTTAGAGTTAAATTAGGGGTTAGACCCCTACATAATATCAACTAAGATATAGATGATGCATCAATCCAGTAAATTTATTGAATATTTTTCACTATGGATTGATGATATGTGGGCTACTCCTCAGGGGGAGTAGCTAAGATGAGGTTAGCAGAGATGATGGAGACAAGAACAACAATGATGATGTTATAAAATGCATTTACACCTTTGGCATTGCTATCAAAGGGGGAGAAGTAATATGACTAGGAGTGGACATGGGAGAAGTAATATAACTGGTAGAAGATCATACAAAGGAGGAGAAGAGAAAGTGAAGCATGATGAGGCTTGATGATGAATCTTTTAGTGTTGTCATCAATGCCAAAGGGGGAGAATGTTGAAATGATTGGAATAACTGATGATGATGTTGACATATCAATGTAAGGGCTATTGGTGATGATATATTGAAGGATTGTTGGTGATGATATAGTTGATATGATAAGGAGAATGATGACATGGTGATGTATGACCTGTATAGATTGAGATATTGGTTGGTGACTTGGTGATCAGTTATTTGTGTTGTCATTGATGTCAACTATGGCAATTGTTTATTCTTGATTACTTTGTCATATAGGTTTACTGGTGTAACCTAATTGGTAATGGAATAAGTTGGTGAGATGAATTGTGCAGTTGACATAAAATTTGGCAAATATGACTTTAACCGGTAAACATAAAACAATGTTATACTTAAGCAATTGGCTCTGAAGATTAATGGGGAATTAGGTGTTGTAGTTTGAAACATGTGTTTATATCATTGTAATGAGTCTATGACCAGAACCACATCATGTTTTGATAATTGAAAGTCATGTTTGTGATTTACTGTTGTATTTTTAGTAGGATTCTAGTAGGGTTTTAGAGCCGGTAACACGATCTCTTAACCGGTGATGCTTTATGGTTTGGCAGTGAATTTCATTATGTTCATAACTTGGTGGTGACATGTCACAAACCATGTGAGAAATTAAAATACTATTTTGGCATGATTAAGAATGAAATTTATTGGGAAAAAATGAAGAGAATAGAAGAATATTTTAATGGTTTGACAACTTATCAGATCTATGTGTGATGATGATCTAATTATCTTGTAATTTGTTGTAATGATTTGTATGATGATCTATGATGTAAATTCATTTGAATCTTAATGTATCTATAGTTTTGTAACTGATAAAGATGTAAAGTGTATTTAGGTTAGTTTTGATGAAGTTTATTGTGTCAATAATCTGAGAAAAGAGTGTGTAGCTAAACCAGAGGTGTGTGTCTACAAGAGTGAAGCAGATTAGAGCTGAAATGGATTTGAACAAGCAAGAGGGAAGTTCTATTTCCACACCATTCATCTGTTGTTCCCTAACATTTCCAACAGGTTCAAAATCCCTTAACCAGGTAGGTCCTACCAATCCTTTTTCATGTACATCCCTTAACTGGGTAGCTCAACAACTTGAGTTTAAATCCTTCTGTGAGGTTTCTTCTAGTAGGGAAAAGCTTAGGTAACATAGCTCATATTGTAAATCCCTTGACTGGGTGACTCCTAATAGGGTCTACTCCTAACCGGGCATCATTATAAGCTCCTAACCGAGCTAGGCTCCTAACAAGGTGCATTCCGAAACAATGCATTATCTTGTGGGTTCCAATTCCCACTATGGTTTTTTCCCATTTGGGTTTACACATTAAAATCCTAGTGTTCATATGGTGATTGATTTATGTTTATGCCAAGTTGATATCTTTCTATTATATGCATGATATGGAACACTTAAATGAGCAGTTTGGTAAATCTGATTAGTAGATTTATTTCAGTGGCTACCGGTACTGCTTATGATTTGTTTTGGTGAAGTATTGATCAGTTTGGTTTAAAATTTCTATTTTTTGTTAATACTGATTCACCCCCCCTCTCAATATTAATCGGATCATCTAAATAACAAGTAATGTCAACTATTTCAATTGTTATCTCTTAATGAAAGATATTTTGGGTTAAGTTGGGTATCCCTTGGTTGATCACCATGGAAATAATGCCTTCAGTTATTGATAAGTGTTTACAATTTCCTCATAAGGGCACAATGCAGAACATCCACAATACTAGATTTTAACTATTGATTGCTCATGAGGACTTTTCATTAGATAAGTTTTGGTTGCATATATTGGACCTATGATTTTCGATGGAGATTTGTTGTATAAATTTTATTATAAATATACCACATGAAAGTTGGCCTCTACATTGGCTCATCTAGTAGTTTATCTACCTCCTACATCAATTTTTCATCCCTCCTTCCCTATATGTTTCTATTCTATAGCGGGTTGTATCTTCTGCTCCTTCATTAGTGGATAAGGATAGACCTATTCCTTAGGGTAAACCATGCCCACCTAGGACCATGCAACCTCTAGTAGTGTCTTTTGTTCCTACATCTACACCTAGTACAAACAAGGGAAATACAACTATGCTACTATGATCTGCATCTTGTCCTCCCTTTGAGCCTCTAATCATTGCAGATATCCCTCGTCCTATCAAGTATGGTAAGGGTAGGAATTCACTTTGATTTTACTTGTCAATATTGGCTCCTACATCACAACCTCGAGTTCACCTCATGTTACTTAGACAACTCCTAAAGAATAGTGAGGAAGGGAGTCTTTGACTATTTTTGTGGGACTCATTTTGGTTGCACCTCTTGTTTCATCGGTTGGGAGTTATCGTTCATCAGTTATGATTCAAGAGGCCTCCCCCATATATAACAATGTCACTGAACCTTCTCAGATTTTTGTTCCTAGTCCCCATCTATGCCGAAACCAACGTGCATGTGAGTGTAGGTATCATCAATGGGTGATGGCTTGAGAGTGTGAGGTCACTTGGAAAGGTATGAGTGAATCATTGGTGTTTTTTCCTTCCTCAACTATTTTTTTGTACTTGCTCCCATTCATGTTTCTCTTGCTACCCTTGTGTATTCTTTATCTTTTGTGTTGTTGTCACCTGCTCTAAGGAATATTGATGAGCCTTTCCCAAAAAGGGTATACATTTTCATTGCTTCCTCTTTGGAGAACCCCCTCATCACTTCCTTGCTTGATGTTCCTCCATTTTCCTAGCTTGTTGACATGCTGCATACATAGGTTGTATCTAAAGCAACTTTGTCTACTTTGCCTTCTTTACAACTGACTCTGCATCAAAGTTTTCTAGGGGTACTGAGGCTCGCTACAGTTGATCTAGACCAAGTTCTCCTATTTTTAGATGTTTGGCAATTCATCAAACACTTGGCACACAACCCACTTCTATTTTATTTTTTATTATAGTTTATATTTTGGGGTTTATAACTATTGCTAATTTAGATAGAAATGCATAGAAAATGAATATTATGCTACCCACAATCAAAAACCTTTCATATCTCATGGAAACATTGTTGCCCTCACATTATTTTGAGAGAACATATTAAATATAATGAAATAACAATGATTGTAAAAACAACATATATGCAGACTACAAACCAATAATGTGAATATATGATTTTGCTTGCAAACCTCCTAATGACAACACTAGGATTTGTTGAAGTTAATGTAGCGTAGCAATTAGGAATCATCAAAAGCAAGTAAGTAGATCAAAACACAAGACATGACAACATAATAAAAAAGAACACTCATTGCAAATGAACCTAATTCCAAAGCACATTCAATAGAGGCACAAAAACAAAGCATTTAAAAGAAAATGTCATGCAAACCATATAACAATTCGGATGCTTCTTCCATGCGGCTCCATTGTTGTTCTTTCCTCTTCAATGGGTTTGTGGATCTCACCTACAAGTGCTCACACAATTGAAAGCAAAAAGCTCAAGAGTACTAGAAATGAAAGTTCGGTAGTTTGATAGAAATTCAGGGTTCATGAAGCAATTGAAGGGTTCGAAGGATTCGAAGGGATTTGATTGAAGAAGATCATCCAATTTATAGAAGAATTGGATAAGTGACAAGATTAGCATGATGCAATTCAAATGGAAATTGCAAATCAATATGACAAATTATGACAAATTATGCACTTTCCATGCACAATTTTTTGATTGATAATTTATGACAAATTATGACAACTTCTATGTCAAAATTGATTGATTGTCAATTATGACAAATTTATGACAAATTGACATGTCATTCCCATAGAATTAGGAGAGAAATAGGAGGAATTTGAAATTAAGAAAATTAGAAAATTGAAATTGATGACAATTAGGAATTAGAAATTGAAGGAAAATTAGAATTTAGTGAATTAATCAATAATTTTTCATTTATTAATTAATTCACTCACAAAGAGGAATAATTAGCCAATTAAATAAAGATTTAATTGTAAAGAGAGGACTTAGGATTAATAAATAATTTAGTAATCCTAGAGGAAGAAATGACAAATTAGGTTAAATGAATAAATCATAAAACCCTAAAGAGATGAATTAGGTCTTGATCAAAGATAATTGACTTGATCATGATTTGATTTTGGATTGATAAATGACCAATGCGACAAAATGATTTGATTGATAAATGCGCCAATTGATGAGGAACAATGACAAATTGATCCAAATTGACATAATTAAGACAGACAATGATCGATAGCAAAATGATCGCAAAATGACGAGATCATCAAGAGGACAAGAATCGATAACAAATAGATTGCAAAATGACAAGATAATGACCACGATCGATGACAAATCGATCGCAAGATGACAAGATTGAATATGACAACGATCGATGACAAATCGATCGTTAAAATGACAAAATTGAAGGATTGATGATAAATTGACAAGATTTAAAAAGAGGTCAAAACCCTAATTAGGATTGACGATGTCCAAAATGATGACAAATAAGCATGCACATTGATACGACAGGGTAAAATCGATCAGAATCATGACTGGATAATGTTGTCGACAAGACCAAATTTGAAGACGAGATGATTGAAGAATGTAGAAGAATGACTCGATGCTCGCAAATGATAAAAATCAAGTGCGTGACATAGGAGAAATGTTAATGCGACGCTAAAACCTAAAATGAGGCAATGCGCAAATGTTAAAGTATGACTTCGCAAGCGTTGACCATTTTTGGGTGTCTACATTTTGCCCCTCTTTGAGACAATGCGATTCTGAGCGTTGTTTCAAAGAACAATAATGAAAATGCCCCAGACAATAACAATGACATATGCATGCCCCCTCAAGGAATTGGCCGGAAACATGTGGAAAAGAGGCCAATTGATCGATAAAAATGATAGGATCGAACAAACTGAAAATTGGATATCAGAGGCATGAAGAACAAGCAATTTAAGGTGCACAAGACCGCGACCAACATAAGATGGAGAGGATGCACGTCCATCTATGCAATGACAAAGAGCTATAAATGAGACCAAGAGAGTGAAAATTGCTCATTTGCACTAGCTAAAGAGGAGGATTTGTTGCTCTGCACAAGGACACTTGCAGACAGATGGCGAACATTCCAGTGGCGGATCACCTTGGGGAACGTGTACACACATTTAGACGATCGGAGGATGCAGGAGCAGTGGTATGTATCTCGAAAACCCATGTTTTGGATTTCATGAATTTTGAGGGCTTACGGGACATTGCGGGGATGAGGAGGACAGAGGGAGCACCCAGTGACAGAGGCACGTACTCCTTATGACAGACAGTGGACATTATGTAGTTTGACATTTTGCAGTCAGCCTGCGGGCCATACTTAGGACAGACAGTCCGATTTTGTACTCCGACATTATTATGATATGTGATATGATATGCATCGATATGATGGATGCAATATGTTATGACTTATGTTTTTTGCATGTATGGATGACTTATGCACTTTATATGAACATGTATGGATGCATTTTTATGTATTTTTTTGATGTATTTATGAAATGAAAAATGGCTAAAATGCTTGATGTAATATGTGATGGAATGCAAATGTACTAACCAAATGAATGCAAGATGTAGCATATGTGCGTGGATATCGGAGCACTAGACCGAACTGACTATCCGACCGGACGGAAGAAGTGTTAGTAAGAAGAAATGAGATAGAAGACAGTGAAAGATGACAAAAAAATTTGCTTTCAGTAATGCACTTTGTAGGTGAGAACCTTTATTTTTATTTAGAAAAATGGATGCGTAGCATCATGGCATTGAAGGCCAGAGCTGAAATGCAACCCTTTTTGCGAAAGACAGACACATCATAGACAAACGACAATCACAATCAAAAGAAAAGGATCATGAACCATCCCAGTCACTCTAAATCACTCTGTGACATCATCGAGCAACATAGGAACATGATTGAAGCCAAAGATAAATCAAAAAAGATAAGATGCACAAATTCAAGCAAATCAGACAAACATCTTGATCTTCATTGTCAAAAGTTGAAAGTGCTGATAGGACGATCATGCTGTCTGGTTTCAGAAAATGCGGTGCCCCGTCTAAGACAGGACACAGTCTGGTTTCGAGTATACCACACCCTGTATAAGACCCATGATAATAGGAACAAGGACAAATGATATCGATGCTGATGTTCGATTGAGATGACAATTTTGATCAATTTGAATGTTTGGTTTAAGTGAAAAAGTTCATCTGTTAATGCATGATTTCATTAAAGCACAATGTTTGATTGCGAGTCATTGGATGTATACTCAGTGAGCTGTCTCTGCATAGGGGGGTTATTTATTGCAAAATGCGTGTTTTTGGATTTTAATGTTTTACAATTTTTTTTGTTTTCATTTTTTCAGGACTTTATTTGATTTTTAGAGATTTTTATAGATTTTTTTTTTTTTTCAGGACTTTATATGATTTTTATGACTTTTTTTTCAGGACATTATTCAATTTTTATGACTTTCTTCAGGACATTTTTCGATTTTTAAGAATTTTTTCAGGACATTATTCGATTTTTTATGACTTTTTTCAGGACATTTTTGGATTTTTATGGTTTTTTAATGATTTTGCCCCCAGTGTCTAGCAAGGCAAGGAATATGACAGGTGAATAAATAGGCTTGCTGCAATGATAGTGGCTAGAGGGAAGACAAAGGCCTTTTATTATGGAGACAATATGGATGCAATTTCCAAGAGCTATTGCGTGATGGGGCAAGAAACTAGATATGACAATGTATAGCAGTGACAGGGCATGAGGGACATATCAAGAGGTTTTTGAAAAATATGTTTTGCATTTCACGTCCTTATGTCAGATCAAGATCAAGGGACAAAAAGAGTGTATGGATAGCGATAAGATATGGACAGGATAAGCAAGACCAAGAATGGATAAGGGACATGGACTGAAGGTCGGGATTGGCTATAGGATAATGGCAGAAAGTTGCAATAAGCCAGGGAATATGGATGAAAGGTTGTAATAAGCAAATGGATAAGGACCAAAAGCTATGATGGACTAAAAGTTGCAAACAAGATGCTCATGAAGATCCTTAGCCTTGTCAAGATCAAAGGTGGAAAGGGAAATTGGACATGAGGGATAATAGGATATGAAGGGTAATGACAGGGGTTCGATAGGATAATGAAAGGCAATAAGATATGAAGGAGGAAACCTACCCCCAAGTGTGGTGTGCAAGAAGTTCATAAATTACGCATGACGCCTGTTTGCCAGGTTTTCATCACGGTACTTGCCCAAGGCGCCTGTTTGCCAGGTTTTCACCAGTGGACGAATTATTTTTCTTTACTTTTTTTCACTTTTCTTTTTTTTTTTCACTTTTTCACTTTTTTTTGTATTTTTTTTTTTTCTTTTTGATTTTTTGCTTTGTTTGTATTTTGACTCTTTCAAGAGAAGATGGACACATGATAGGGGATGGAAGAAGGACTCAAACATCTTGAAATAAATGGATCATGACCTTTAAAAGTATGCTCAAAGACGTTGGTAGGATAAGGACATGGAAAATGAGATAAAACTAAGGCAAGGATTTATGCAAAGGATTGGATCAAAGGAATCGAAGGATGGAAAATATGCATTGGATAATAGGTAGGGTATTGGAATAATTGGGCTTCAGTGGATGGAAATGAAGGCAAGATCAACATTGGCACACACCTTGAGGGGTGATGGACTGATGGAGGAAAGATGGATCTCAGATTGTGAGATTTTGATGGAGGAATAACTTGGGATTTTGGGACATAAGGGCCCAAAATGGATGAAGAAGGTGATGGAGAAATAGACTTGGAGGGTTTGGATGGAGGAACAACAATTTTGGATGACAAGTTTGATGTTTCTCTCTGTGCTTCCAGGAGCTTTTTGGGAATCCACATGGTTTTTGATTTTTCATGCTTTTGTGGTTCCTTGGAGTGCATTGCTTGCACAAGGGATTTAGGAACCCATATATATTTTGACTTTGCTTGATTTTGCTCAGTGGGCCTTTGTGGCCTTTTGGATTTTTCTTTTTCTTTATAGATCATGTTGTTCATTGTTTTGACATGTCGATTATATTGGACATGTTGATCTTTGAATACATGTGGATTTCTAGACTTATGACTTTTATACTTGGCATCCAAATTGCTTGGAAGGGGGAAAGAATGTCGGTGTGGATGGGAATGATATGGAAGCATGTGGGATGGATGGAAGGTTCTCCAAGATGTGTGCCTTTACTGATGTTGCATAGGAGATGGAGGGATATAGGGACCTAGAATGGATGGAAGCGATGATGGGGAAGGTGGACATTTGGATTTTGACTTTGAAGGGATACCAACGCCTTGAGTGTGAGCTCTGTAGCCATGACCATTAGTATACTCTTTGATATGGAAGGGTTCTTGCTTGTGAAGGTCTACCCCTTTGCCTTTATGAATATCTTGACTTGTAGGAGACTCTTTTCTTTGGGAAGAAGACGCGAGTCCATTATGAGGTGGATATGATATGAGAGAAATAATGGGATCTTGAAGTGGATCGGATTGCACCAAAGTGGAAGAACCCATTATGCATGTCGAGGGTTCATGAACATCTTGCACTGACACATTAGAATCATGAAGGGGATCAGGATCATGTTGGGGACTAGGATTGTGTTGTGGACATGGTTCAATGACAGGCTCTTCAAGAGATGGAATGGGGGAAATAATGGGATCACCAAAAGAAATGCACTCTTGGAGTGGATATGCTGGATTAGGACGTGGAGATGGAGGAACAAGTGGATCTTGTGGAGGATTTGAAGGAATAATTTGATCTTGACAAGGAGGAAGATCATTGGAATCCTCTTTAAAGGTGCTTTGCTCTTGACTTTCAATGGGATCATCAGAAAGGATGGAAGGAATATCCGGAATGTCAATGGGATTTGAAAGGACATTATGTTCATGAAATGGAAGGGGATCATTTGGGATTGGATGGACTGGGATATCTTGATCTTGCTCGGGGAATGGAGTGTCTATAGGACTTTGGATATGATGGACAAGAATAGGGGAATCATCGTGAGTGTTTGGGAAGATGGGGTCCTGGTCAACAATTGGATGGGATGATAAGGTTTCAGGATCTTGATCTTGATTTTCCTTAGGACACGTTTCTTCATGCTCTAAATTATCCTCTTGACATGGGGTTGGACTTTGGATATGCATGGGGGATTTTGGCAAGGGATTAATGCTTTGGCATGAAAGAAAGGCAATTTGAACATTTGTAAGATTAGACATTCCAATCGTAAAGCTTTCTTGTATCTTATATTTGGGTCCACTTTTTGGTATTCGAGGAATCACTTCTTGTTGAGGGACACCTGTCATCAACATTTGTGTGGCCTTCATTTGATCTGGTGTTAAAGGTGTTGCATTAAACAATGGATTGTTTATTATTTCGAATGTGGACTTTTGAGGAATAGTCACTGTCAATGCCTTTGAAGCACGTTTACTCATCAAGGTGGGTTGGGTTTCTTGTTGCACATGTTCTTCATTTGGATGCGGAGAGAAACTTAACAACTCACCGCCTTGTCGTTTTTGCACATTAATTTGCTTACTTGAGGAGGTCACATTACTCATCATGTCAAGATATTTTTGTGGGGAACCTCTTAAAGAGCTTATTCAATAATTTATCCATCTTTTTTGTCAACTTTGGATCGTTAAGGAACATAACAACATCATCATCAGAGACATCGAAATCAGATGAAGAGTCTGGTTGGACATTTGGATTTGTTTCTTGGTGAATGCCTTGATTTAAATCACATCCTTGAGATAGAGTTGGTTCTTCATACAATGTTTGTATTTCCTGTTGCAAGCTAGACTGATTCCAATTGAAAGGTGCACTTCCTCTTGGAGTTGGTGGAACACTCCCATGTCCTGGTTTCATAGGTACAAACACTGGTTCATATAATAGAGGTGGTCCAAGTTGAACCATTCCATATGGTGGTAGAGATGTGTTTAATGAACCTTCAACTTGCACTGTTTGACTAGTTTGAAACTACGAATTTACTATGTTATCCATGGATTGATACATTGATTCACTCATCTTCTTAGATCTTGATCTTATCTCAACAGGCATGTCACTTATGCAAATGCAAAATTTTTTTTTTTTGGAATTTTTCAAAGACAATATATGATATGTAACTAAATGCGAACTAAATAGATGAAAATGCAATCTATGGCAAGAATGCAATCTATGTTTTTGGTTGTTTTTCAAGATTTTGACAAAATTTTGGAATGCAAATCTAAAAAGAGACCCTTAGGAGATTGAAATGATGTCTAGACCTCAAAGGACAAAAGGACTTAATTGACAAAGGACAAGATGACAATGTCTCCCCTATATGCTTGGATACTAAGCTAGGTTTGACGAAATGATATTGATGACAAAAGGACAAAAGATTTGATAAGGTCTAGACCTCCTAACAATGACTTAGGGTTTATCAAAGATTTGGATTACCCAAGGATGACAAAACCTAGTTTTGAGACTATATGAAAAAGGACAATTACTATGATATGATAATGACTTAAGCTTAATGAAGAGACTTAGGGTATGCAAATATGAACGTATGACAATAGTATGACTTTAATGCAAGAGGACATATGCAAGTGGATGACTCTTATTGATATGAAAAAGAGTATGACTTAGGTGAAACCTAACCTTGGTACTTGATAAATGACTTTGCAAAATGCAACCTAGGATGAACCTAAATGTAAGTGACATGAATGTTAAGACAAGATTTTGAACAATATTTGACAACCATGTTTGAAGGTGTTTTGAACTTGAACTTTTGTTGGATGAAATGTCCTTGTGTTTAACCTTGGTTTGAATCAATTTGTTTTGCTTTTGAAATGGGATAACATTCAACTTTTGACAATCAAAGAATACAAGATGTTATAACTTAGACTCAAGACAATCATGCTCATTTCCACATTCCTTAGGGTAGGCAAAGACATTAGGTACTTGAGAGGTAGACTCATTATGGGATTCAAGGAGAATACATAGATGCTTGACCCCATGGGCTCCCCTCCACAGCACTCACTTCTCAGGGCAGCCAAGCATCAGTCCCCATGGAATCTCCCCATGGTGAACTTAGTATCTCTTCCAAGTATCCGAATTTGTCCTTCTCAAGCAACTAGAAGGGTTTTTTGGCCTCTAAAAACAAGGTGTTTAGTAAGGATTTCTGTTAAGCATTACTCCTTGATGTCATGCAAGCATGATTGAGACATTAAGCCCATCAAGATACCAAACAAATGTAGTCACGCAAGCACGATTTAGACCAAGAGGCCCTACTTAGATGTTGATATGAGAAAGAGTTCAAGGGTCATCACTTCCCAAGTAACTGCAATTCCCACGTAACACTTCCTTCAAAGCTTTCGCTTATCGGGTATTTTTTTATAGTGAGTTAGAATGCCAAGGAATTCTAGCCGTACTCACTTTGGGTCGTCCCCTTCTCACGATTATCACTCCCTTGCTAAAGCAAAGTGGTCGGGAAGGCAGGCCCTCTAATGGAGACAAACAATCAACAACACAAGTATGGTACCGAAGATCTGGATTTTTGATCACCCTAAGAAGGATGAGAGCATACTCTCCTACTCCAATGTCATACTTAACAATCAAAGCAAACAAAGGTTCATTTCCACCTATTTATAAATCACTAAGTGCCTAATTAAAAAACTCAAACACACAATTTGGTTGTTTCTCCAAGGCAACCTGCAAAACACATGTTAGAAGTTTAATTTGTTGTCTTTGACCATCGGATCTGCATAACACATGTTAGTAGTTTGATTTTTAGTCTTTGTCATGCGTATGCCAAGATCCTGCACAAATAATTAGCACCCAAAATCCAAAGCACGGATGATTTGATTTATGAAAACTATCAAAATTTCAGTCCACTTTGAGAAGGCATAACTTTCTCATCCTAGCTCCGAATTACAAACCGTTTGATGCGTTGGAAAGGTATTCAAATAATCTAGAACCAAATTTTGAAAACATCAATGATGTCTCGTCATGTTTCCGAGCACCATATTTGTCCACAAATGCACCGAAGACCCTCAAAATTGCAATTTACTAAAACATATAAAAATTTTCAAGTAAAAACTGCATTTTTCACCTCTGATCTGGACTTTACACAGGCGCAGAAGTTAGGACACAAGTGCAGGATGTCTAACACAGGCGCAGAATGTTTTAACACAGGCGCAAGATGTTTCAACACAGGCGCAGAATGCTTCACACAGGCGCAAGAGTGTCCAGAATGCACTGCACGACTCTGTTTTTGAGTTTTTGACCTGCAAATCAGCTTAGAAGCACTCCAAAACACAGTAAGATGGTTAGAAGGTTAGTATTCACGTCGGGTTCACCAGTTAATGTAGCGTAGAAATTAGGAATCATCAAAAGCAAGTAAGTAGATCAAAACACAAGACATGACAACATAATCAAAAAGAACACTCATTGCAAATGAACCTAATTCCAAAGCACATTCAATAGAGGCACAAAAACAAAGCATTTAAAAGAAAATGTCATGCAAACCATATAACAATTCGGATGCTTCTTCCATGCGGCTCCATTGTTGTTCTTTCCTCTTCAATGGGTTTGTGGATCTCACCTACAAGTGCTCACACAATTGAAAGCAAAAAGCTCAAGAGTACTAGAAACGAAAGTTCGGTAGTTTGATAGAAATTCAGGGTTCATGAAGCAATTGAAGGGTTCGAAGGATTCGAAGGGATTTGATTGAAGAAGATCATCCAATTTATAGAAGAATTGGATAAGTGACAAGATTAGCATGATGCAATTCAAATGGAAATTGCAAATCAATATGACAAATTATGACAAATTATGCACTTTCCATGCACAATTTTTTGATTGATAATTTATGACAAATTATGACAACTTCTATGTCAAAATTGATTGATTGTCAATTATGACAAATTTATGACAAATTGACATGTCATTCCCATAGAATTAGGAGAGAAATAGGAGGAATTTGAAATTAAGAAAATTAGAAAATTGAAATTGATGACAATTAGGAATTAGAAATTGAAGGAAAATTAGAATTTAGTGAATTAATCAATAATTTTTCATTTATTAATTAATTCACTCACAAAGAGGAATAATTAGCCAATTAAATAAAGATTTAATTGTAAAGAGAGGACTTAGGATTAATAAATAATTTAGTAATCCTAGAGGAAGAAATGACAAATTAGGTTAAATGAATAAATCATAAAACCCTAAAGAGATGAATTAGGTCTTGATCAAAGATAATTGACTTGATCATGATTTGATTTTGGATTGATAAATGACCAATGCGACAAAATGATTTGATTGATAAATGCACCAATTGACGAGGAACAATGACAAATTGATCCAAATTGACATAATTAAGACAGACAATGATCGATAGTGAAATGATCGCAAAATGACGAGATCATCAAGAGGACAAGAATCGATAACAAATAGATTGCAAAATGACAAGATAATGACCATGATCGATGACAAATCGATCGCAAGATGACAAGATTGAATATGACAACGATCGATGACAAATCGATCGTTAAAATGACAAAATTGAAGGATTGATGATAAATCGACAAGATTTAGAAAGAGGTCAAAACCCTAATTAGGATTGACGATGTCCAAAATGATGACAAATAAGCATGCACATTGATACGACAGGGTAAAATCGATCAAAATCATGACTGGATAATGTTGTCGACAAGACCAAATTCGAAGACGAGATGATTGAAGAATGTAGAAGAATGACTCGATGCTCGCAAATGATAAAAATCAAGTGTGTGACATAGGAGAAATGTTAATGCGACGCAAAAACCTAAAATGAGGCAATGTGCAAATGTTAAAGTATGACTTCGCAAGCGTTGACCATTTTTGGGTGTCTACAGTGATATGTGTAGGTCTTTCCCAAAAATGGATGAAAAAAGTGATCTAAATGTAGAAGAAGGATTACTCCAAAGGTCTGCTATGATAATCAGATTGCCAACCAAACCCTAGTAGCCAACATATGCATAAAAACCCTCCTTTGATCAAGTTTCTACCTTCCTCAATGAATGGCATCAAGGTTAGGGTTTGAAACCCTAAGTCTTCAAGTCATAATGGCACCAGTGGATGCCTCCAAACTGATTTAAAAATATGTGGTGTAGTGTAGTTCCAAATTTGGTATGAAAATGCAATGTAGCTCTACTGAAATTCTGTGATGAATCTCTCCCTAAGTTATCTTGGGTCTCTGTCCAAGTCATGCCATATCTCCATGGGAATTTTTCATCATAGAAGATGATCCAAGAGATAGCTCTCTAAAAAAAGTCAAAACAAATAAATTTTGGAATGAATTCCAATTCCCTTTTTCATCCTTTAATAATAGCCTTTTTTCTTTTTGAGAGAAATACTTTATTTTATTTCTTTTATTTTATTTTCCCCTCAAAAACAACTTTATGTTGTAATTTAAAGTTGACATTATAATAAAGTCGCTTTATTAATTTAAAATCCTCTGTTGTTCCAAAAATGACCCTTTCATTAAAATAATGAGGTCCCTATTTTATGTGCTCAAGATTTAAAACTTCTCATCCTAGATCTAATGAGCTATAACACTAAGGTGCTCATTAAACAATTTTAATTAAAATAGAAACCTTAGTAAATTTAATTAAATTATAGCCAATAGTACACCCAACTTGTGAAAATGGCCAAAAAGCATTAGAATCAAAATGTGATAGCACATGAGTGATGTCGATGATGGAAGATGATAAACGAGTCCGATTGAGTGACTTACTAAAAATAGAAACTCTCTCTAAGAATTTTGGAACCCAAATTGGAAACCAAAAATAACATTTGAAAGTGTCAGTCAACTCCTCTAAACCATTTGAGCTCATTGGAATTGCCAAAACACTAGTTGGATCATGCCGACACAAACCCAAAATGTCATTGACTATTGCAATGCTAGAGAATTCAAAAATGGGGACAATATAGTCCTCCCTTGCCAAAGATTTCTTGTCCTCAAGCAATGCCAACACATTTTCATAGTCATCAGATAGGTCCATACCATGACCAAGAATGATCCTGGGGTCCAAAGTCATTTTGGAAGGTTTGTAGAACCATATTTTGGAAACACTGTCCCATATGGTACCCAAATAGGTGTCCTCTTGAAAACCTCCTAAAAACCTCCTGAAGGAAGAGAAATCATATATTGTACCAACTCTATGATCTCCTTAGTGAACTTCTCTTTGAAAGAACTAAATTGGAAAATCATAGGGAAAAAATCTAGTAAACCACTATTGGCTTCCTTGTACTCAATTGCTAAACTGAAACCCCAAGTGATCTCTAGGTTCCAAACCAATCTCAGAAAAAACCCACCATGTTGATGTTGCACCACTTTGATTATATCTATAAACTTATCCTTCCAAATCCACACTCCTGTCTCCTAAGACCCAATAATATATCCCTCAATGAAAACCAAACTTGAATACCTGAAAGAGTTGAAATCTATACCATGAAACATTTCCTACCAATGCATCTCAGTGAGGTCCATAACAACAATCCCTACACCTAATACAATCTTGGGTAACAGGAAAAATAACTTGTTCAACCATAACAAATAAACCTTGACCTCTCTCCTAATGATGTTCCCAATGTGAGGAAGATCAATTTATGACAAGAACCTGGTATAGAAGATTTCAATAAGTTCAACTCTAAATTTACCTATCCTAGGAATGCCTCTGTAGTCACAGACTGATAACACATCATTGACACTTAGTCTCCAAGTGTCAAATGTGCAAGTAGATGTTGAGTTTTCTCCTATAATGAAACCACCTCTACCAAGCAACTACAACCATAAAGTACTCAACTATTGGCTTGAGGTGGCAATCCAATTCATCTGAGTATGGGGAACTAAAGTTATGTGTGGGATGATTAAAAAATGGACAACGATACTAGTTCTAAAACTTTATCCACAACTCCAATCCTCACTAAATGCCATACAACTAAAAACTTCACCTAAGTCCCAAATCAAAATACAAAGTCTGCCATGATATGAGATAAAGGAGTAATCTAATACCAAGGAACCATCACCAGCCATCCAATTGTACAAGTAGACCAACTGAGGGATGTGATAAGAAACTCCCAGATGCTAAAAAATTAACATACTAGGCCACCACATGATGCTATAATATCTCAAACCAACAACAAATAGGATAGTAATGATGTCATTATACCAAAGCAAAGGTAGAAGAATCATCTAATAAGGATTACGTATCAAGTAATCATGTTTCCACACACTCCAATGCATACTAAAAGTTGATGTAGATCCAAACAATTCTAAAAAATATAGTGAACAACCATGTAGGACAACCACTTGTCACTACATAACCCATATCATTTGGCTCTCATGCCAACCAATAAGAAGTATTACAGTGATATGTGTTTTTGCTTTTGTTGTGGATCTTATGTGTCATTTGTCAAAGATGACATTCCACAAAAACATCCTATTATGTTGATGTAACACAGTGTCTCTTCTCCTGAAAATGACATGTGTTCCACACATACCATTCTAAGGGGGGATTTCATATCTCTACATTTCATTTTAGCATTTGCATCATGATTCTCTTATTATATTTATCTAATGATATTTTTATCTGCTGCCTTTGTGGGGGACAATGTTGGTATTTTGGTATGGTTTTGTCATTGATGTCAACACCTACTAAAACACTAGCACTTTGGAGATCCAACAGCATTCACCGACAAGCAAGTAACTATTGCACAGTTACTGGTATATGGTACACCGACAGGATATAATGATCACTGACACTTGGAAAGATATGGAAGACACTTGGTAATATCAAAGACATCATGTGGACATCTTGTCTTAATGAATTAATCATTGGTATATTCATATTTGCATATTTTCTTTTACCGACAAATAGGTCCAGGGTTATCCAGGGTTACACCGGTAGGTTTATCTTTTCCAGATCAGCATGGCATGCTATGGAGATGATTAATTATTGTTGTAAATGCATTAAGCTGACATGTTCAATCAGTTATTGCATCGGATATTATATTGTTTGTAAAATGTTTTTATTGTAATAACTTGTAGAGATGACCTACTAAAATTGGTCTTAGGTTATGGTATAAATGAAAGATCTTATTTGTAAGATCAATAGTGGAATGCGAAAAAGAATTGTGTGAAGGTATATGCGAGATTAAGCAGAGCAATACACACAAACATCATTTGAAGGTGAAGCCAAGTTTTTGTGAAAACATGTTAGCATTACTTCAGTACTGAATCCAACATATGAAGATGCTATTTTGAGTAGTACATTCTTATTGGATTTAACCATCCAATTGTAGTAAGTGTGACTCCCATTTTGTGATTGAGCAGTGAGCTCTAGGCACTTGGCCTTTTTGCATGTGCAGACCCCATTTATGTACAGTTACTATCTGTAGTAGTATCATCTGATTGTGGGTAAGGTTTCCCACCATGGTTTTTCCCCTTACAGGGTTTCCATGTACAAATATTGGTGTTATGTGTTGTGGATGACTTTGTGTTTATGTTTCATGTACTAATCTTTACCAGTATTAAGCATTAAGTTGGTTAATATTTTTTTGGTTTGAATTTATTTGACAACTAATTCACCCCCCCCTCTCAGTTGTCCCTGGGACCTAACAATTGGTATCAGAGCCTAGTCCTCTTTTGCAAAAGTTTAGCAACTTGAGGAGATCCAATGTCTACTAACTATTTCAGGAAGGACAGTCCTAAACTTGATGGAACCAACTATGGCATATGGAAGATCAGAATGGAGACACATCTAAATTGCATTGGAAAGGACATCTAGGATGTTACAAAGAATGGCTCTACTGTTGCTGTACCAGGTCAGCCCAATCCAGCTAACTTGACTAAAGATGAAGAAAATTATTGCAAAGCAAGAGAAGCACTTCTGAGCGCATTATTAGATCAACAAATCATGGGACTATCAGATAGGTCTACTGCTAAAGCTATTTGGGATCATTTGGAAACACTGAATGAAGGAGATTCCATAGTCAAAATTGCAAAACTTGAAAGCTTCTGGGTCAGGTATGAACATCAGAAAATGGAAGAAGAATTAGAACAAATTGAGAAAAATAACACTTGGACATTAGTTCCCCGGCCTAAAGATAAAAATGTAATTGGAACCAAATGGGTATTCAGAAACAAACTTAATGAAGATGGTAAGGTTGTCAGAAATAAAGCAAGACTAGTGTGTAAGGGATATTCTTAGAAGGAAGGAGTTGATTACAATGAAACCTTTGCACCGGTAGCTAGAATTGAGGTAGTCAGATTATTCTTGGCTTTTGCAGCACACAAGAACTACAAAGTTTATCAAATGGATATTAAATGTGCATTTTTGAATGGAGATCTTGAAGAGGAAGTCTATATTGAACAAACTGACGGATTTTCTTTGATAGATGACAATGATATGGTTTGCAGGTTAAGAAAAGCTTTGTATGGATTAAAACAATCTCCAAGAGCTTGGTATGCAAGATTGGATAAGTATCTTTTAAAGATTGGTTTTACTAAAGGAAATGCAGACAACAATTTATATTACAAAATAACTAATGATGACATCTTGATTATAGAAGTATTGATTGATGATATAATCTTTGGAGGAGAAGATGGATTATGTAAGGAATTTTCTATTAAAATGCAGCAAGAATTTGAAATGTCTATGATTGGAGAAATAAAATTCTTTTTAGGATTGCAGATTTCATAGACTAATAAAGGTATATTCTTGAGTGAATCCAAGTACCTTTAAGAGTTACTAAAGAAATTTGGGATGGAGAACTCTAAACTGGTAAGCACACCTATGACTACAAATGACAAATTATCTCAAAGGGATGAATCTACACCTATTAATCCAACTAGATACAAATTTATGATAGGAGGTTTATTGTATTTAACACAAACCAAACCTGATATTATGAATGCAGTATGTATTGTTTCAAGATTTCAAAGTAATCCTAGAGAAAATCATGAATCAACAGTAAAAAGGATTTTTTGGTACTTACAAGGCATTATAAATCTTGGATTATGGTATCCTAGAGATGAAAATTTTGATC
This sequence comes from Cryptomeria japonica, assembly GCF_030272615.1. NCBI lineage: Eukaryota > Viridiplantae > Streptophyta > Pinopsida > Cupressales > Cupressaceae > Cryptomeria > Cryptomeria japonica. Next base: position 71,156,633 of record NC_081408.1, on the reverse strand, counting down.
TATGTGCATACACAGATGCAAATTGGGTAGGAGATGTGGATGATAGGAAAAGCACCACCAGTGGAGCATTATTTCTTGGAAAAAGATTAGTTTCTTGGTTGAGTAAGAAACAAAGTTGTACATCTTTATCAACAGCAGAATCAGAATATGTTGCATCAACAACTAACTGTACACAGGTACTATGGCTTAGGCAAATGTTGAAAGACATAAAGGTAAAATGCAAAGAACCTATTACTATCTATTGTGATAACACTGCAACAATTGATATATCTAAGAATCCAATACTACATTCTAAAACAAAACATGTTTCTATCAAACTGAATTTTCTAAGGGAAAAAGTTGAAGCAAAGGAGATAAAACTGGTTTATGTGAATACTAAAGAACAACTTGCAGATATTTTTACAAAACCTTTGCCTAAGGAGACTTTTGAATATCTTAGAGATCAGCTTGGAGTCATACCACCACCGGTAGAGACTTAGGAAGTTGATGATTGTCATCAACCGGTTGAATTAACAGACAAATCTTTTATTCCAGTCTTTGATGAGGAAGCTACTTCTTAGGGGGAGTAGTTGGTATATTGAATTGATTGGTATTTTGTATATGAACTTGGTTTTGTTGTAAATTTGGCATTTGATGTCAAAGGGGGAGAGATTAGTATGCAAAAACTTTGAAAAACACAAAAAACTTTGAAAAACACAAGGAAAACACATGTTGCTCCTAGGGGGAGAGATTGTTGTTTGGGAGAGATTATTACTCTCTGTATGATCCTGTAGCGTCGTAAATTGTACGCACTCGCTAGGGTGGTACAATTTCACACCTAGTTTAGCACCCGCCTTAGTGCATTTTACATTCTGCATTGCATTTCTCCTTTAGCACTTAATTAATCAAATTAATTAGGTCTAAGGCCCTATTTCATCATTCTCTACATCATAAAGTTGGGCCCTTTCACTAAAGCGTGCCCTTCGCATTTTATTCCTCCAATACATCACTCAATCAAAAACCCTAATTAAGTCCTATTTCAAACTTGGGGGCTTGGTTTCGGGGTCAAAACATCTCGAAATCACCTGTAACTTCAGGATTCTCTCTAAAATCATCATATCCAACGGCCCTAAAAATTTGGTGAAAAGTTGTCGGGACCGTGGCGCCCAGAGTGCACATGGTCCCGGACATTTTTCCCTAAATTTTGGGAGCACGATCCAATCATAAAATAAAGCTTAACCCCAAGAAATTGGTAGGATATTCAATCTCTAGGTCGGCCAAAATATGAATTTACGATCTAGGGTTTCCTACATAAGAGCTCTCTTTCTTCATTTGAAGGGATCTGATTTTTGTTTTCAAGAACTTCATATGCAGCGAAAGAGCAGATCTTTGAGGACTTCAACAACATTCAACATCCTTCCATCAAGCATCTATCAAATTCATTCATCCACTTAGGGCTTGGAAGACATTGAAGAACAATAGGAGACTACCGACTGAAGATTGGCTTGTACTCCTCCCTTGAGGGTTGGGTATGATTTCATGTTGGTTTCATGTCTTTGCATAAGCTTCAATACATCATTTATTCATTCTTTAGATCACATTGCATCTTGATTTAGAGCATTTACATTATCATTTACAAGCAATTAGGGTTTACTTTCTAGGTTGCTCTAGTTTGCTTTCTTGCATTTTAGGACCTTGCACACACACTAGGTCTGCACACACAATACATTTTACAAAACAACTTGGCTATTCGTGGAGGTGGAAATCACCGAAGCAGGGGTTTGACTAAGGCAAAACCCTATATAGCCGCCCATTACCCCTTTTTTCAGATATCATTGCAGGTTCCGGGATTCAGACGATGCCGCGGGATACAGATCCGGAGAGAGAAGGCCGAGACAGCACTCTGTGTCAAGTTGCAGAGCAGAAGACTGGGACAGGGGCACTGGGCGCCCTGGTCCTGCCAGGACAGGGGCACTGGGCATCCTTGTCCCTGGGACAGAGGCGCTTGGCGCCCTGGTCCTTCGGACAGACAGCTTTCAGACAGCTTCCCGACAGTGTTTCAGAGTGCAGAACAGCAGTTTCCGGTGCAGTTTTCAGGACAGTGGCGCTCGCGCTCCCGTCCCGAACATTTTCAGTTCGATTTTGACTCTGGGTACACATCTGCATTCTTATTTCATCCTTGTATTTATAGTTGTTCATTGTTTAATCTCAATTCTGCAATCTTGTTATTAGTTCATACTTGCATTTTGGGATTAGGGTTTGAACTTGTATCATTTTAGCTTTCAATTTCAATAAGGGAATAGAAATCCTAATAGATATCCCATGGCTCTCTCTTTCACCAAAAGAAGTAGCCAATTGTGTGATATCTCTAGGCTCTTTCCTATTCCGTAATGTGTGTCAAAAGGTAGGATTAGGGCATGTTAACCTAGTCTCGCTTTTTCCCCTACACATTTTGGTGAACTTGACATGAAACTATCATTGCTTCCTTTTGCATTGCATTTGTTAGATCTAGATCTAGAGTTAGTGTGTCTTTCATTTCATTTTCATTAAAAAGGAAAAAGAAAAAAAAAAAAGTGTGTGTGTTTAAATTTTATGCAATCTTTTCAAAATGTCAGATTTTTATTTGCAAAATGTTCATGCTTTTGATGATTATTATGAGTATAGCCAAGATGAATTAGATGAAGCTTTAGATGAGTTTTTAAACCCTAAGGATGCCAAACCTTCATTTTACCAAAAACTCATAAACCTTGTTACTATGCCATTTAGGTGTGATGAGAAAGATAAGTCGAATGATTCCTCTCAAGGATACATTCCTATCCACTCTTCCCCTGAATCTAGTAACATGGTTGTTTTCAATAATCCCCTCTATGAGGAGATGTCTCCTTTTGAATCAAAAGACAAACCTTTTAACCGATATGATCATGCTTTGTTGGATGATGCTCTTGATGACTTTGTGGCTTTACCGAAACCTTTAAAGAAGAACAAGACCTCTAAATTGGTTAACATGATAAATTTGAATGAATATAACAAGCCTCTCTTTGAAGTCCAAGGTGCTTATCCTTCTCCCACCTTTCAAATTCCTAAATCACCTCTCCTTACTGTCCAAGGAAGGTATGATCATGATTCCTTTTGTACCCCGAATAAACCAATCATCATCGTACAAGGAAGAAAACCTATAAGTCCTTAGAATTATGCTAAGAAAATAACTAGAGAGAGTTATCATGCGGTTGCCCATACCTATCATACTAGAAATAATAGGCAACCTAATCCTCCTCCTGTTATTCCAGTCTCTCTTCCTAATCCTCAACCAATTCTTCCTCAAGCTCCCCGTATCTCGCAAGTTATGGGTAAGGAATATGATCTCATAGAACAACTTAAAGCTACCCCTGCTAAGATATCCCTTTGGGATTTGATTCAAACTTCTTCCGCTCATCATGGAATGTTACAAGATGCCTTGAAAGATTTGAATGTTCCTCCACCGAATACATCTAGTAATATAGCATCTTTTGTTAACTCTGTGATGAATCCTAAAGCTCAAATTGTGTTTACCCAAGATGAGTTGCCTACTAGTGAAATTCAACAACAATATGATCCCTTGATGATTGTGGTTGTCATGAAAGACACTGCTATAAGACGAACACTAGTAGATAATGGCTCCGGCCTTAATGTGTGTAGCATTAGTTTATTGCATAAGATGAATGTGGATACGTCTCTTATTGAGCCTGACTCTCGTCCCATTCATGGCTTTGACAATGTGGCTAAGACTTCATTGGGTATCATCACCCTACCTCTCACAGTGGGACCTGTTACTTTGCCTACTCCTATCCATGTTATGCCGGGAAATTTAACATACAACTTGTTATTAGGGAGGCCTTGGATTCACAGCATGCAAGTTGTCCCCTCTACATTGCATAGACAAGTTAAATTTGTTTATAACAATAAGACATATACTTTGATAGGCGATACTAATTTTCAAGCTTGTCTACAAACATCTAATTCCAAAGGAGATTCTTCTAAGCCATCCTCGTCTAGTGATGACTCTTTAAACAATAAACCTATCGATGAGTCTTCGCTCTCCGATGATCAAAATCCTTCGGATGAGTTTGGAACTCCTGAAGAAGATCCTTCTCGACTTGAAATTACACATAAAAAGGATTTTGATCCTGAGAAGGTTCTCGCAGAGGATGATTGGGGATCTCTTGATTTTAACCCTACCTTCGTAGGTGAATATAAGGTTCCTTCTAGAGAAATTAAAGTTGAAAAGAAGGAAGAAGCTGAAAATCACAAAGTTGAAAAGAAAGAAGAAGCTAAAAATCAATCAACCTTACCTGAATCTATGAGTAATAATTTTGTGGCAACTTCTCAAACTTCTTCTCCTCACACCTATAATTACAAAGAGTTTGATTCTTTGTCTTATGAAAAACCACCTTCCCTTCCTGAAATGGCTGATCATTATGGTCGTGGTTTTCACATTTTTGCTAAGCATGGGTATCATGGAAAAGGTTGTGGTGCTAATGAACAAGGGATAAGAGTTCCTCTAGAGACTAATTTTCAACATTATGCCTTTGGACTTGGCTATAATCCCTGCAGACGTACTAAAGCTTCTAAAAGACCATGCATTAGTGTTAATGCTATCTCTACATCTTTGTCAATACAACACCCTGAGTATATTGATGAGGATCCTTCGGGTGATTGTGCTTTGGATATCTTCCCTACCAACGATGCTCTAGCTGAGTTCTTGGGAGCCTATGACACTCTTCCTCGTTATCATCACAATAGGGGACTCCCTTATTGTTTGAACACTGAAGCCTATTTTGGAAAAGAGATTGATAACGATAAGATTGTGAAAGAATTCCCTCAGTTAAAGGATACTCCTCAACAAAGTAATCTTCTCATAAGTGACACCAATGATGTTAAAATGGATCCTTGCAACAAAGAAAAAGTCATTAAAATTGGAAAATGTTTGGATGAAGAGGAACAAAAACAATATGAAGAACTATTGCATGAATTCCCTGAGATCTTTGCTTGGACATATTCTGACATGCCTGGTATAGATCCTAAGATTGTTACTCATAATATTGTCTTAGTTCCTGATGCTAAGCCCGTGAAACAAAAGATTCAAAAAATGAATCCTAAGGTGGCTCTGCTTGTTAAGGCTGAGATTGAAAAATTATTGGAGGCTGGATTTATCCACCCTATTGACTACTCCCCATGGATTTCAAATATTGTCGCTGTGGCTAAACCAGACAACAAAATAAGAATGTGTACTGATCTTTGGGATCTAAATAAGGCTTCTTTAAAAGATGATTTCCCTCTTCCAAACATTGACATGATAGTTGATTCTACGGCAGGACATGCCTTGTTATCCTTCATGGATGGTTTTTCAGGCTACAATCAAATTTTCATAAACCCTCAAGATCAATTCAAAACCGCTTTCACCACTCCCTAGGGTACATTTTGTTTGATAATGATGCCTTTTGGACTTAAAAATGCCGGTGCAACTTATCAACGAGCGATGACCCTTATCTTTCATGATTATATGCATAAGATTTTAGAGGATTATGTTGATGATATTTTAGCTAAATCCTTTCTTTGCATGGATCATGTTAGAATCCTCCGACAAATCTTTGAAAGAATTCGCAAATATCACATGCGCTTGAATCCCCAAAAATGTGTTTTTGGTGTGGATAGTGGAAAAATATTAGGATTCATAGTTTCGCATCGTGGGATTGAGGTGGACACTAAAAAAATAGATGCTATTGTTAACATGCCACCTCCTAGGAATGTGTCTCAACTTAAAAGCTTACAAGGAAAGATTCAAGCTATTCGTAGGTTCGTGTCTCAACTTGCGGATTGTACCTTTCCTTTTACTCAACTTCTTAAAAAGGATATCACTTTTCAATGGAATGAAGACTGTCAGCAAGCATTTGAAGATTTAAAAGTGTATTTGGCTAGTCCTCCTATTCTTCAACCTACCGAACCTTCTAAACCTTTCCTTCTATATACAGCTGCTTCCCCTCACGCTCTCGCAGCATTGTTGGCCCAACATGATAAAGATGGTAAGGAATGTCCGGTTTATTACATAAGTCGTACCTTACTCGATTATGAGACCCGATATTCTGCCATAGAAAGACAATGCTTGGCCGTGGTGTTTGCGACTCAGAAATTGAGAAATTCTGAAATCCATGTCATGGTAAAGTTTGATCCTTTGAAGCATCTTTTCTCTAAAAACTAATTTATCAGGACGTCTAGCTAAGTGGGTTATGATGTTAACTGAATTTGACCTTAAATTTGTTTCACAAAGAGCAATTAAAGGACAAGCGTTGACTGATCACTTAGTTGAGGCCCCTTCGCCTTTCTCCTTCCCTAACCCTGAGTCCTTTCCTGATGACTTCATTCTTTCTATAGAGAAAGATGAAACTTGGGAGTTATACTTTGATGGCTCTAAGTGTCGTACGGGATCGGGGGCAAGTGTTGTTCTGATTTCTCCTACAAAGAAACCTATTCCCTTATCATATCGTCTAAATTTCCTGTGTACCAATAACATTGCTGAGTATGAGGCTCTTATAGCAGGAATAAAAGAAGCCTTAGCTCTGAATATAAAACACATACATATCTATGGAGATTTGCAATTAATTATAAGACAAGTAACAAGAATGTATCAAGCAAAACAAGACAAATTATCACAATATAAAGATCTTGCTATCTCTTTATTACAAAATTTTGATTCTTATACCATGGAACCCGTTCCTCGAAAAGATAATCGACATGCAGATGCAATGGCATGTGTGGCTTCTCTAGTATCTTTAGAGGACCCTGTGGTCAATCTTAATTTTGTTATTCACAATCTTATTTCTCCAGCTATTGAAGACGATTCTAGCTTGGTAACATGTTGTGACTTTGTAGATTCAGATGAATGGTACTCGCATATCATAAGATATTTGACCGATGGTACCTTTCCTGATTCCGCTAATAGGAACACTAGGGCTAGAATCCGCAAGCTGTCTGCTAGATATATCATCCCTTCTAATGTCCTTTATCGAAGGGGTTATGATGGTCTTCTCCTTCATTGTCTTAATAAGTTGGAAATCCCTGTTGCTCTTGAAGAGGCACATTCAGGTGCCTGTGGGGGGCATTTTGGGGGCAAATCCTTGGTTCATAGATTGCTTCGTATGGGATACTATTGGCAAACTATGCAGAAGGATTCCTTTTCATTTGTTAAGAAATGTCATCAATGTCAACAACACAATAATCTGATTCATGCTCCTGCCCAAGAACTTCGTTCTCAAGTAGCTTCTTGGCCTTTCTCCGCCTGGGGTTTGGATCTTATTGGAAAAATCTCTCCTCCTTCATCTCAAGGACACACCTTCATTACAACCGCAACAGATTACTTTACGAAGTGGGTAGAAGCTATTCCCCTTCGCTCTACTACTGCTGAAGTGATTTGTCAATTTCTTCTAGAAAACATCATTTCTCGATTTGGGATACCTTCTACTATTATCTCAGTTAATGGGACATCGTTTAAGAACAAGGACGTGAAGAAATTCCTCGAGAAGTATCATATCAAACATCGATTTTCTACACCATATTATCCTCAGTCAAATGGTCAAGCCGAATCATCCAATAAGATAATCGAACAAATTCTTCGTAAAACCGTAAATAAGCATGGTAAGGATTGGAGTAACCAGCTAATCTATGCTCTTTGGGCTTACCGAACGAGTGTATGAATTGCTATGGGAACTACTCCTTATAATCTTGTTTATGGTGCTGATGCTATTATGCCCTTAGAATTAGAGATTCCATCACTTAGGGTTTCTCTCAAAGGTATAGTAGATGATGACTCTTATAGTGAACAACGACTTCAACAGCTTGAGATGCTTGATGAACAGCGTATAAATGCTCTTGAGCATATTCAAGCGTATCACAAAACCCTACAATGAAGCTATAATGATAAAGTCATTCAACGTTCCTTCTCAGTAGGTGACTTAGTCCTTTATGAGAATCAGTGCAATGTGAATGCCTTACCTGCCGAAAAGGGAAAATTTAGTCCTAATTGGCTTGGACCATATATCGTTATTGAGGATTATGGATCAGGTGCTTACAAAATAGCGGATGTAGATGGTACGCCTCTTAAAGAACCTATCAATGCTATGCACTTGCGTAGATATTATGCTTAATTCTTTATTTCTTATCTATCTTCTTTTCAATTCTTCAACATTGGATAATATGTTAGTGTTTCTTGATTAAAGCAAAATAGAATTAAATATTATATTGTTTAATCTATATTGCTTCATTCCTGACAAGCGTGTCTTCTTACTTTATAGTTTGTCTTGAATTCATTTATGTAAATTGTAAAAGATTTACATTTCCATTATGCTAGCATATTATACAGTGTCTTTATGTATTAAGTGGAATCGTATCATGTTGTGTTTAAGTTCAAAATTAAATCACATTGGTTATATGATTCTTAGACTTAATGCATATTTCTTCCTTATCATCAATGTAGTACTTGATTAAATATTTTAATTAAGTCACACATGTATCAATTTAATCATGGAGCATTGAGAAATAATTCACATGGAAATTAAATTCTGAACATACATGTACATTTACCAAATGTATTAGATTTAATCAAAGCAAAATATACATTGTTTTAAGCATTAAAGATAACACATTTGAGACAAAAGAGAAGCATGTATATATACATATATATGTGTGGATCGTATACAAATATAGGTCACTATATATCCAAAATGTGACCTCTCTTCTACATCATAAAATCATCTCCTATCCCTAGGGCTAGTGGCTGGAGAGTGTCGACTGGATGCTCCCTCCTGATCTGGCCGTGAAGGTGGACCCATGGGTGTGTAGCATGATACAGATCGTGAGTGACTCCAAGAGGAACTCCTACGATCCCTATCCATAAGGATCGCACGATAGGTGGTAGCCTCGGTCTGAGCCGCTGCTAGATCTCGCCGCACCTGCTGGAGGTCCTCTGATAGGACTCTCTCTCTCTCTCCGTCCATATATCTACCTGTACTCGGAATGGGAAAAACAAATCCTCATGCCGACCCGCGTTCCCCTGAGGCCTATAGGCAATCTGTGAGGAACTGGGGATCTGTGCTATCATGGAAATATCTGTCATTGCCTGCTGAATCAGGGAACACCATTCTTGCACATTAGTTGTGGTAGTAGAACAGATTTTTATTAGTACCATTCTATATCATCAAAGCATCAATCAATCAATATAAACCTACTATACCTGGATCTCCCTCATGCCAGTAGGGATCATGATATGGTAGCATCTGTGACTGGGAACCGCTAGGCTCCCCTCGCTTGAATAATCTATCCACGATGGGGGTAGGCTAGACGGTACTAGGGACAGGCCTCCGTATCGCCTCATTTTCCCCCTGTTGGGGAATAAGAGGAGGATCTAGTGCTATGGTATCATCTCCTGAATGGTGGGGAGCTGCATCTGACTCCTCCTCATCATCTCTATCCTCCTCCTCATCGTCCTCTACATCATCCTCATCTGCCTCATCACCTGCATCCTCCTCATCCTCCTCTCCATCTGTATCCTCCTCCTCCTCCTCCTCGTCACTGGGCTGATCGCCTGTAGGTGGATCAGGATCTCTCGCCTCCTCATGACCCTCTCCCTCCTCTGGCTCCTCTGACCTAGATCCCTCGTCCTCATCTCGGTCTCCATGTCTCCATGGGCCTGGATAGCCTGTCAGATGATCTGGTGGAAAGATAGGACCTAGATATGATCTCATAAACCATGAAACATACCTCCGCTGTGCTCCAGGCTCTGCAGAATAATCAGTGACTACATCCTGATCAGATCCCTCTAAGTCTGTCGTCTCAATGTCATCTACCATCGGTCTCGCTACCGCTCTAGGTCTGGGAAGGACCCGTGAGTGTCGAGTATAGATGGGCACATCGGCTGGAACACACTGCTCTAGTCCGAACTGCCTCCATACTCGGTCAAAGTAGAAAGGGACTATGATGTGTGCATATCATCCTCGCAGTAGGCGGTTCCTCTGTAGACATGCTAACTGTCTCTCCATACCATCCCATCTGTGCATCCGTAGGTAAGGTCTCCACACTGTTACCTCGGCTATAAATCTGTCAAAAATCACTCTCCAATACAACAAATCTCCAAATCTGCACTCGCTGGTAAGTGGATAAGTGAACACCCTAGGTCGCTCGCTAGCCGTACTCAACGGAAAGCTGACAGGCCTGGTGCATGTGAAGTGCTCTAGAATCCACACCTGCAGAAGTGTGCATGTCATCAAACTGCAACCCTATCTGAATACGTACTCCTCAAGGTCATGATAGAGATGTGCAAGCATACTCTGACCCCATGCATACACTCTCCTATGTCTCTCCATCGCTCTGATACACCATGTGAGACCCCCATGCATGTGTGTCCCTCGCCCATTAGGGCAGACGGCTAATGCTATGATGGCTATCATAAGGCGTCTCAGAAGTGGTACCTCCCCTGTAGGATGTAAGAGCCAGCTGACCATGATGCGACCTCTCGTCTCGCTCGGCATGACTCTCCCTATGCAGTACACCTGCTCTCTCTGATGATCCTCCGCTGACCGATCGGTCGCGTATGTAACTGTCGCTCCTCTAATAGGAAGGCGAAGTATATGGTACACATCCTCGAGTGTGACCCTCAGCTCTCCTACTGGAAGGTGAAAAGTGCATGTGTCAGGATCCCATCGCTCCATCAGTGCCATCAGCATCGCAAGATGAAATCGAATGGCCGACATGAGAATCATATACCACAATCCTACAATAGATAGTGTGTCTCTCTCTGACTGAGTCAGCCGCGGAATCTGATCTCGCAAAGTGCGAAGAATATGTCCCGCTGTATGCTCTCTCATGTACGGGAGACCTTGCAACACGAAAACATGACCATAATTAGTACTCGATCATCAAAATCGCAAATGCAAACTGTCGCACATTGTATGCTAGCCTTGTAACCCCTCGCCAAGCCCTGATTGGGGACAATGGCGCCCTGTCAGGGACCATGGCGCCCTGAGGGGACCATGGCGCCCTGTCAGGGACCATGGCGCCCTGAGGGGACCATGGCGCCTTGAAGGAACCATGGCGCCCTGGGGGGACCAGGGCACCCCACAGGGACCATGGCGCCCTGGGTGGGCCCCGGTCAGCCTTCAAGGCCCACATACGATCACAAAAAAGTCAAACATGCAAAAAATCAAAAGTCAAATGTTCAGTCAACTCACCTCATCCAGTGGCTTGTCGTCGATCACGGCCTGGCACAGGATCTCGATCCTCGTGGGATGCTCTGGTCGTCGTGAAGGCATGATGATGGCTATGTGGGCTCCGCTGCATTGAATAGTATTCTGAAATCAACAAAGTGACGAATACAAGTGTCACTTTCGAAGTATATACTCTCGTTTGTTTATTCTTACTTTTTGAAACCCTAATTTTCCTCTATCATTCATTTTATCATAACTTGAGTTTGGGAGATGCGATTTTCGAGCCGTTTATTGCGTTGGAATCATATTTTCATTCCTCTACTCTCGAGATGTTCCAAAAAGTGCTCTGATGAAGCCTATTTAGCAAACACCCCTCATCAATACTCTCTTACACAATTTATCGCAAGTAAATGTGCTACCCTGTTTCACCTCCCTAATAAGCAAGTCGAAACAGGGGGGGGCATATAGCTACTCACAAATTTCATCACTTTCCTTAGTAAGCATTAGGTGATTTTGTGATCTAACATGTGTTTTGTAGGGTGCGGTTCCTAACTGTGTACTGCAGATACCGCTGGGGGCTTTGTCCGACAACTTATGGATATATCCTTTTTCAAATGATGTTTACTTTTCTATACTTTAGCTTGCATATGCACGTAGTACTCATATGACCGCTAAAGTGGGGGCTAAATGTAGCGTCGTAAATTGTACGCACTCGCTAGGGTGGTACAATTTCACACCTAGTTTAGCACCCGCCTTAGTGCATTTTACATTCTGCATTGCATTTCTCCTTTAGCACTTAATTAAACAAATTAATTAGGTCTAAGGCCCTATTTCATCATTCTCTACATCATAAAGTTGGGCCCTTTCACTAAAGCGCGCCCTTCGCATTTTATTCCTCCAATACATCACTCAATCAAAAACCCTAATTAAGTCCTATTTCGAACTTGGGGGCTTGGTTTCGGGGTCAAAACATCTCGAAATCACCTGTAACTTCGGGATTCTCTCTAACATCATCATATCCGACGGCCCTAAAAATTTGGTGAAAAGTTGTCGGGACCGTGGCGCCCGGAGTGCACATGGTCCCGGACATTTTTCCTGAAATTTTGGGAGCACGATCCAATCATAAAATAAAGCTTAACCCCAATAAATTGGCGGGATATTCAATCTCTAGGTCGGCCAAAATACGAATTTACGATCTAGGGTTTCCTACATAAGAGCTCTCTTTCTTCATTTGAAGGGATCCGATTTTTGTTTTCAGGAACTTCATATGCAGCAAAAGAGCAGATCTTTGAGGACTTCAACAACATTCAACATCCTTCTATCAAGAATCTATCAAATTCATTCATCCACTTAGGGCTTGGAAGACATTGAAGAACAATAGGAGATTACCGACTAAAGATTGGCTTGTACTCCTCCCTTGAGGGTTGGGTATGATTTCATGTTGTTTTCATGTCTTTGCATAAGCTTCAATACGTCATTTATTCATGCTTTAGATCACATTGCATCTTGATTTAGAGCATTTACATTATCATTTACAAGCAATTAGGGTTTACTTTCTAGGTTGCTCTAGTTTGCTTTCTTGCATTTTAGGACCTTGCACACACACTAGGTCTGCACACACAATACATTTTACAAAACAACTTGGCTATTCGTGGAGGTGGAAATCACCGAAGTGGGGGTTTGACTAAGGCAAAACCCTATATAGCTGCCCATCCCCCCTTTTTTCAGATATCATTGCAGGTTTCAAGATTCGGACGACGCCGCGGGATACAGATCCGGAGAGAGAAGGCCGAGACAGCACTCTGTGTCAAGTTGCAAAGTAGAAGACTGAGACAGGGGTGCTGGGCACCCTGGTCCTGCCAGGACAGGGGCGCTGGGCGCCCTGGTCCTTGGGACAGAGGCGCTGGGTGCCCTGGTCCTCCGGACAGACAGCTTTCAGATAGCTTCCCGACAGTGTTTCAGAGTGCAGAACAGCAGTTTCCGGTGCAGTTTTTAGGACAGTGGCGCCCACGCTCCCGTCCCGAACATTTTCAGTCCGATTTTGACTCTGGGTACATATCTACATTCTTATTTCATCCTTGTATTTACAGCTGTTCATTGTTTAATCTCAATTCTGCAATCTTGTTATTAGTTCATACTTGCATTTTGGGATTAGGGTTTGAACTTGTATCATTTTAGCTTTCAATTTCAACAAGGGAATAGAAATCCTAATAGATATCCCGTGGCTCTCTCTTTCAGCAAAAGAAGTAGCCAATTGTGCAATATCTCTAGGCTCTTTCATATTCCGTAATGTGTGTCAAAAGGTAGGATTAGGGCATGTTAACCTAGTCTGGCTTTTTCCCCTACACAGATCCTTTTGGAGATTGTTGGTTTTTGGTATTTGGCATTTCTATTTTGGCACTTTGATGGTTTTTCCATCTTGTGTTGCCATCAATGCCAAAGGTGGAGATTGTTAGTATTTTGGTATGGTTTTGTCATTGATGTAACACCTACTAAAACACTAGCACTTTGGAGATCCTGCAGCATTCACCGACAAGCAAGTAACTATTGCACAGTTACTGGTATATGGTACACTAACATGATATAATGATCACCAACACTTGGAAATATATGGAAGACACTTGGTAATATTGAAGACATCATGTGGACATCTTGTCTTAGTGAATTAATCATTGGTATATTCATATTTGCATATTTGCTTTTATCGACAAATAGGTCCAGGGTTAACCAGGGTTACACCAGTAGGTTTATCTTTTCCAGATCAACATGGCACACTATGGAGATGATTAATTATTATTGTAAATGCATTAAGCCAACATGTTCAATCAATTATTGCATCGGATATTATATTGTTTGTAAAATGTTTTTATTGTAATATCTTGTAGAGCTGACCTACTAAAATTGGTCTTAGGTTATGGTATAAATCAAAGATCTTATTTGTAAGATCAGTAGTGGAATGTGAAAAAGAATTGTGTGAAGGTATATGCAAGATTGAGCAGAACAATACACATAGACATCATTTTAAGGTGAAGATAGGTTTTTGTGAAAGCATATCAGCATTACATTGGTACTGAATCTAGCATATGAAGATGCTATTTTGAGCAGTACATTCTTATTGGATTTAACCACCCAATTGTAGTCAGTGTGACTCCCATTTTGTGATTGAGCAGTGAGCTCTAGGCGCTTGGCCTATCTACATGTGCAGACCCCATTTATGTACACTTACTATCTGCAGTAGTATCATCTGATTGTGGGTAAGATTTCCCATCGTGGTTTTTCCCCTTACAGGGTTTCCACGTACAAATATTTGTGTTATGTGTTGTGGATGACTTTGTGTTTATGTTTCATGCACTACTCTTTACCAGTATTAAGCATTAAGTTGGTTAAGATGTTTTTGGTTTGAATTTATTTGACAACTGATTCACCCCCCCCTCTTAGTTGTCTCCATGACCTAATAGACAATCCAATTGATTTTTTCTCTGTTGCCTTTGTGGGGACCAGTCCACTTGATCTTATTATTTGTCACCTTTGTGGGGGCCAATCGACTTGATCATTTTCCTTTTGTGAGGACAAACCACTTTCTATCTATGGCCTCCCTATCATATGGCTATCTCAGTGAATTCTATCTTGTTATCTCAATGTCTAATCATATTGTTTTAGCAATTTTAATTTTTTTTATCTAACATGTTAGTTTGCAGCTAACATGATGAAACAACCTAGAATCATCTTATGAAGGTTTAGGTCTCTTCCCTAGGGGAAACTCTACATGGTTAGAGGATTTTGCACCCCCTTCATATCTTGGTAAAATATTTCTACTTTAGCTCACACCTTGTGATAGTAATATGCTTGCTAAAGTGGGGGTAAATTGCACCCTGTGTGATTCCATGCTACACAAGCACCTTCACTTTACGCTAATTGGAGAACTCCTTTATCTCTATCTTTTTGTTTGCTTGGCTTACCTTGTCAGCCTTCACATTGACCTTTTTTTGACTTTGTGAAATATCTGAATCATGGACACTAACGCCCCACAAATCTATACATTGAAGGTGTTTGTTTGAGTGTTATGCCTGTGACTGACAGAGTTTGTAACGCCCCTCTCAATGACCATTGATGTTGATTTCACTCCAAGAATGCATATATTCCCTTTCTTGCTTCATTTTGGCTCTCTAGAAACTTATTTTCAAACCTCTCTAGCTTCAAGATCATTGTGGGCATTCTCCTTTCATGTCATCAAAGCTCTCTATTCATAGTTTTCAACACTCTTGATTCTCTTGCATGCATTTTTATCTCTCAAATTTTGAGATTTGTGCTTGAGACTCATTATTCTTGTGCTTTGAGAAGGATTTAGTGCTTCATCTTCTCCACTTATGGAGCTCTTGGCTTTGGGTGTGGAAGGGGAGTTCTTCTTTGATCTTGTTTGTTATCTCCATTAGCATATTTATATTGTACTTTACTTTTTATTTCATTATTGGTATACGAATTGATCTATTTAATTGTTCATGGAGGTGGAATGCTGCAGGAGCATCCTTCCAAACTCTTTCTCTTTCTTTGTTTTGTTGGTTTTATGCTTCTTTAGAAGCCATTGTACATGAATAAGAGCCATGAGCTCATGTGTGCTAGACTAGGTCCTAGTGCAGATCTTAGGGGTCATGAGTCAAGATTGTGATTTTCTTGAAAATGGAGGGTATGTGTGTCTTGGAAGTGTTTAGGGTTCCTTTATAACATGGTGGTGTCCTTAGGTTGGCCCAATTTGGGTCTAGGAGTCATAAAAAGAAACATTGGGAAAGTTGCTCAAAAGTTGCATGACAACTTTTAAAAGTTGTCAAGCAACTTTTCCACCATGATGTCAAGTTCTTTAGGTTAGCATGGAAAACCCTAGTTTGGGAACATAGACCAAGGTATAAGTAGTATAAGTACTTGCAAACCCTAAATGAAAGGGTTGGATGTCAGACATTGTACGACCCTAGCAAAGAGATCAGACTGAGACTGTAAAACTGTTACCAATCAGTTTGAATGAAGAAAACAAGCAAGTTAATGGATTGAGAAATGTCCAAATCTATGTGGAATGTTTGTCATGGTGTAAATAATTTCTTTTCAAGCAATTAGTTTAGGTTTTTACTTGCAGAGTGAGTGTGTTTGTAAATAGTTTGTAAACTGTCTTCTTACTGTCCAGTTTTGGACAGGGTTGTGTAAATGAAGTCTTAACTCCATTCCCCATTGTGGAACCACCATGAAACCATGGGTAATAAGAGTGTAGACCTTGTACCATACTAAAAAACAAGCAGCGCCCTTGAAAATGTAGGAAGGCCGAGCAAAGACCTACTCCTAGGCGAGACTGGATAGTGCTCAGTTAGGAGAGGTTAGATTGTAGAGGTCTTGGAGAGCAAGGTTGGACAGAGGAGAGTACATCCTTTGGAGGAAGTGTAGAGGAGTGTTAGAAGCATCATTGGTATGAAGGAGGAGCTTCCACAAATCCAAAAAAGGTGGCTAACACACAAAACCTTTACTCTAACCCAGGTAGACCACAAAACCCTCATAAAACCCTTGTAAAACCCCAAAATTTGCCCTAGGCACTGTACGACCACTTGGAGGCCCAAAACCTAGAAAATCCTTGAGCCCTTTCCAATTGAATGGTAGTCCATTTTGGGAGTTAGGGTTGTGTATGCATCATTTGTGAGAGAAAGCCCTAAAGGACCAAGTAGGAGGCCTAATTGGTCCTAATCCTTGTAGCCCTGTTTTGTAAGCAAAAACACAAAAGAGTGAAATCGATAGAAAGGATGAAGGTAGAAACTTCTTGGGGGCACATGGAGGGATGTAAAACATGGTTTAAGACCTGATGCAACCTTGCTAAGACCTTGGAAAGTGTGAAGCAAACCTTAGCCCTTATTAGCCATAGTAAGGGGTTTGAGTCTCATGAGTAGGTGAGACCTTAGGAGCAGCAAAGAAACTCATTGGTGGGTGGATTGGGCAAGGTCAGGGGATTCCTCAAGCAAAGGAAGTCCTAGAGACCTTAGGGTGTGAGGGGAAAACCAAGTGATCTAGGAAAGGATCCAGGAGCATAGACTAGGCTAGTCTATCCCAAACCCCATCCCATCAGATTGGTATTAGAGCAAGTTAAAGACTTGTTGGACTATGTATGTCTCTATATACTGGTGAATCAGTAGGGGAGAGAAGAATGGTTACTAATGCAGAGTTGGCTAGAGAAGTAGAAGAACAAAAGGAGAAAAATAGACTCCTTGAAGCAGCTATGAGTGAGATAAGGGATAAACTGTAGGAAGTGGTGGATCAAAGGATACATGAACCTTGGGATGAAGACACCAAGGGTAAAGGCAAGAGAACTATAGACATAGATGACATAATTCCTAAACCAGATCCCTTGTTCAATGAAGAACCTTTTATGAAGGCTATTAAGGCTTTGAACACCAAAGCTTTTGAAGGATTGCCACATTTCAGTGGAAGAATGGACATAGACACTGTTATGGAATGGATTGAGGGCATGGAAAACCACTTTGAGTGTGAAGGAGTGACAGAGGCTCAGAAGGTTAAAGTTGCCAAATCAAGATTAAGGGGAGCAGCTTTGACATGGTGGAAGTACCTGCAAGAAGAAAGGGTTAGCATGGGGAAGCTACCTATTGCAAATTGGAAAGCTATGGTGAGTAAGATTAAGGAGAACTACTTACCAGAGGATTATGAAATCCAACTTCATAGGAAGAGACAATGATTGAAGCAGAAAGATCTTGATGTAACCTCCTACACCGAAGAGTTTCAAAAACTGTCTTAGATCAAAGGTTCAAGAAGATGAATCAATCAAGGTGGCTAGGTATCTAAGAGGCCTAAAGTGGAACATTCAAGAGGAGATAAGCCTATGGACTCCTACTACTATTCAGAAATGTCATCAACTTGTTGTCAAGGTAGAAGAGAGGAACAAAAGGAAAGAAGACTCCAATAATAGGAGTAGAGGCAGAGGTAGAGACCAAGTGAATCATTGAGGTGGTTACCAAAGCAAAGCAAATGAGTAGAGGAACCAAGGAGAAGCCAAGTTGACTGAGCATGGTAGTGAAACCAATCTCAGAGGTGGACATTCCAGAGGAAGAGGTGGACAAGGTGTTCCAAATAGGGGTAGAGGTACCAGTAGAGGTAACTCCTATTTTGCAACTATGAAGTGTTACAATTGTGGACAATTGGGACACCTGGCATATAGATGCCCTGACAAGCCTACCTCATCAAACAGTGGAAAGAGGGTTGCATATGCACAAGAAGACTCTTCAAGCAGCAAGACACCGGATGTGGACCAGATTGAATTAGAAGTTGGTGAGAATCTGATGTTTAATAGGATTTTGATCAAACAACTGGTTAAGGAGGAACCCAAACATAGGAGAGCATTGTTTAGGGTGAGATGCAAAGTTCTTGGTAAAGTGTGCAAGGTGATAGTTGATATAGGCTCAACTAACAACATCATCTTAGAAGAGGCAGTTACGATGTTGAAACTCACAAGAATACCCCACACCAATCCTTACAAAGTGACTTGGTTGAAGAAAGGACAGAGTGTGCTAGTCAATGAACAGACTTGGGTAGAGTTTTCTATTGGAGGATACAAGGACAAGATCCTTTGCGATGTGTTGCCTATGGATGCATGTCATTTGTTGCTAGGAAGACCCTGGAAATTTGATAGGAAGGTGATCTATGATGGAGAGGAGAACTCCATATCCTTTAAGAAGGACAGCAAGACCTTCAAGATTTAGTCTTTGACAGAGGATGAAGAGGGCACTTCAAAAACACCTAGTGTTTTAATGGCTACTGGTAAAGAATTCTTGAGTTTTCTACATGAGGAGGAGATAGTGAAGTGTGCCATCTTTGTGAAACCAAAAGAGAAAGAAGACAAGTTGCAGGTAGAAGTACCCAAGGAGGTGAAGCACATGTTGCAAGAGTATAAGGATATAGTGAGTGATGGAGCACCTGTAACACTCCCACCAAGAAGGTCCATAAGTCATCAAATAGACTTTGATCCTGGTGCATCCTTACCCAACAAGGTTGCATATAAGCTCACACTTGATCAAAATAAGGAAGTAGCAAGGCAAGTGCAGGAGTTGTTGGAACAAGGACTGATTAAGAAGAGGATCAGCCCATGTACAGTCCCGGTAGTGCTAGCATCAAAAAAAGGAGGTAAGTGGAGACTATGCACTGACTCAAGAGCAATCAATAGGATTACCATAAGGTATAGGTTTCCTATTCCTAGAATAGAGGATCTAATGGATTTTTTAGGAGGGGCTATGTATTTTACCAAGCTAGACCTTAAAAGTGGTTATCACCAGATAAGAATTAAGGAGGGTGATGAGTGGAAGACTGCTTTTAAAACTACAGATGGATTGTATGAGTGGCTGGTAATGCCATTTGGGCTTACTAATGCTCCAAGCACCTTCATGAGGTTGATGAATGAGGTGTTGAAGGATTTCACAGGTAGATTTGTGGTAGTATACTTAGATGACATTCTCATCTATGGTAGAACCAAGGAAGAGCACCTTGAGCATTTGAGGTTAGTTTTAGAAAGGTTGCATGAGGAGAAATTATCCATCAACCTTGAGAAGTGTGACTTCTTAAAGCAAGAGCTGGTTTACTTAGGATTTGTGGTGTCTAAAGGAACCTTGAAGATGGATCCAAGCAAAGTGGAGGCAATCTTGAATTGGCTTGTAGCTAAAACAGGGACTGAGGTAAGAAGTTTCCATGGATTAGCTCAATTCTATAGGAAATTTGTGAGGAATTTTAGTGGCATATGTGCACCAGTCCTTGACACCATAAAAGGAGGTCTAAAAAGTAAGTTTAAATGGACTGAGTAGGTAGACAAAGCATTTCAATTGTTGAAATAGGAAGTAGCCACAAAACCTATCCTTCTCCTACCTACGTTTGATAAGCTATTCACTTTGGAGTGTGATGCAAGTGGAATTGTAGTAGGTGGTGTGTTGAGTCAAGAGGGAAGACCTATGGCATTTTTCAGTGAGAAGCTTAATGAAGCAAAAAGAAGTACTCAGTTTATGACCTAGAGTTGTATGCATTAGTGCAGTCTCTAAAGAAATGGAGGCATTACCTACTTCCAAAAGAATTTGTAGTGTTCACAGACAACCAGGCATTGAGTTACATAAACACTCAAGAGAAGCTAAGCAATAGGCATCTAAAATGGATGGAATACCTCCAATCCTTCACCTTCACCATCAAGCATAAGAAGGGGTAGCTTAACAAGGTGGCAGATGCATTAAGTAGGAAGTTATTGATAGATCAAGAGTTACAGTTGTAGAGCATAGGAATAGAAGGTTTCAAAGACCTCTATGAAGGAGATGCAAGCTTCTCAACAACTTACAAGGTTTGCAAAGAGTTTGAGAACCATTTCCATGGTGAGTATGCAGATTACACTCTCCAAAATGGTCTCTTGTTCAAGGGTAACTAGTTATGTGTACCTAGGGGATCCATGAGGGAGAACCTCATCCAAGAGAAACATAATGGTAGTTTAAGTGGACACTTTGGGATTAATAAGACCCTAGATTTAGTACAGAGGTACTACTATTGGTCAAAGTTGCTAAGGGATGTGAAAAGATATGTAGAACAATGTGGAGTATGCCAAAGAGCCAAAGGTGGATCAAGCAATGCCAGTTTACATCAACCATTACCGGTCCCTAACAGACCTTGGGAATGTCTAAGCATGGACTTTGTAGTAGGACTTCCCAAGACTAAAATAGGTATGGACAAAATCTATGTGGTAGTAGTTAGATTTTCCAAAATGAGTAATTTTATCCCATGTAAGACCACACATGATGCAAGCTATGTTGCACATCTCTTCTTCAAAGAGATTGTTAGGATTCATGGACTCCCTTTAAGAATTGTTTCAGATAGGGACAACAAGTTCATGGGTCATTTTTGGCAAACATTATGGAGGAGACTAGGAACCAACTTGTCATTTAGCTCAGCTTACCATCCACAAATAGATGGTCAAACTGAAGTCATGAATAGGGTGTTAGGTAGCTTGTTGAGGTGTTTAAATAAGGAGTATGGCCAAACATGGGACCTAATCATTTCTCAAGCAGAGTATGCATATAATGACAGTGTGAATATAACCACTGGTAGAAGTCCTTTTGAGGTTGTCTATGGTAGACATCCAAGAGGAGTATGTGAGTTGAGAGACCTTAGTAGTTTGGAAATGAAGAGTGGGCAAGCAGAAGACTTCACTCAAACCATCAAGGAAGTTCAGAAGCAAGTTAAGAAGGCCATCCTTGAATCCACTCAAAAACTAAAAGCTAAAGTGGATGAGAAAAGGAGAGAAGTTCAGTTTAAGGTGGGTGACTATGTGATTGTCCATTTGAGTAAAGCTAGGATGCAAGAAGGTAAGCCTACCAAACTGCAGATGAGAAGGGTAGGACCTTGTAGAATCCTGTCGCAATATGGTAAGAATGCCTACAAAGTTGACCTGCCTTCAGATTTAGCTATATCACCAATCTTTAATGTAGTTGACCTGATCATGTATAAGGGTGAGATAGCAGGGCAGACTGAGAACCAAGCCAAGGTACTGCAAGACCTTGATGTTAATGTCTTACCACAGGTGAAGAAGCCTAAAGTAGAGGAGATCTTGGAATCAAGAGTGAAGAAGTCAACTAGACACCAGGTCTACGTGGAGCACTTAGTGAAGTGGGCAAATCAACCAGTATCTAAAGCTACATGGGTGGAGGAGAGCAGGTTTAAGGCACTTGGAATAGACTCGACTCTCATCTCTTCTTCTATTTCTTAAGTTTTGTGCAAAGGGGGAGTATGGTGCAGTAGCACCCTTCCAAACTCTTTCTCTTTCTTTGTTTTGTTGGTGTCATGCTTCTTTAGAAGCCATTGTACATGAATAAG